>NC_048225.1:114384733-114617307 GCF_002007445.2 Ailuropoda melanoleuca
AAGATTTTATTTATTTATCTGACAGAGAGAGACAGCCAGCGAGAGAGGGAACACAAGCAGGGGGAGTGGGAGAGGAAGAAGCAGGCTCCCAGCAGAGCAGGTAGCCCTATGCGGGGCTCGATCCCAGGACACTGGGATCATGCCCTGAGCCAACGGCAAATGCTTAACAACTGAGCCACCCAGGCGCCCCATAGAAACATATACTTTTAACTCTGAAAGCATGAGGATGAAACTAATTAACATGACTTTATCAAAATGAATAATTTCTAATGAACAAAGACAAAGGTCAAAATTACTAGATGCATGATTGACTAGAAGACATTTGCAAAACCTGAAACTGATGGGGATCAATATCTAGAATACACAAAGAGTTCCTGCCAAATGAACAAGAAAATTATAAGAACCCAATAGAAAAAAAGAGTTTGCTCTTTATAAACAGGTTATCAACAGGCAGTTCACAGAATAGAGGGCCTGTTCTGGTATAAGAATAAGATGTTCAGAGAAGCTTACATCAAAACAACAACATATTAATTTTAAAATAATCAAATTAGTAAAGAACTAGCAGTATCATATGCTGCTGAAGGGAAATAAAACCCAAACAGACTGCTGCTGGGAGTTCAAACTGCTCTAATTCTGCAGAATAATTTCTGTAGTGAAAATAAACATACAAATGGTCAGTAACTCAGTAGCCCCCTCCTGGGCATATAATTTAGAAAAATAATTACATTGGCCCATAAGGGAAAACACCCCAAGGTGTTCATTGCATTATTGATTGTATTAAGGAATTGAAAGCAACCTTATCATTCATCACAAAGGGAACAGATAAAATGTGATATGTGACTTCAATGGTTTACTATGCAGATTTCTTCCCAAAACATGGATAAGTCTTAAAAATCTAGTGCAGAGTAAAAAATAAGAAAACAGAATAAGACAGTCAACACAGCATAATTTCCGTATATAAAAATCTTATGCACACAAACCAACATTATGTATTTTCCAAAGATTCACAGGGAGATTTATGGTAGGGGAGGGGAATGAACTTGTTGCCAGGGGATGAGGACAGTATTCCTTGATCAGAGCAATAGGATTAATCCAGTCTTGTGTCCCATAAGTCCAAATAAGAAAAAGGATGTATTATCTACTATCTGATTTTGAGAAACTGTTAAACAGAGTCAATGTTTTAAGACATTAGTCTCAAGAGTTAGACAAATTGGGTTCAAATTTAGTCAGACTGTGTACTAACTAGATGGTCCTTGGACAAGTCATTTAACTTCTTGGAGCCTTCTTTTCTTCATCTGTGAGTTGGAGATATTAGTAGTACTTCCCCCATAAAGCTGCTGGGAATATTAAATTTTATAATGCATTCAAAGAACTAGTATAGTGCCCAACACATACTTATGTCCATGACTGCTTTCTAGGCAGACCTATGCTGTACGTAGGCACATCGACACTGACTTTGTACTACTTCAGCGCTTCCCACTCAAGAGAGGCTCCCCAAAGCAGCAATTATGCATCTGGATCCAAAATACCTACATTTCCCCCCTGCCCTAATGACATTTCCTCCCAGTCTCGATTGGATTATTCTGGAATCTGAGCCAGCCTCTCTTGGGGAAAGGAAAAAAAAATCTTCACCATAATGAATACAAGATATTTTACTTGAATTACCTAAATTCTAATAATCATCGCTTGAGAGTATATATATCCCCATTTATTGAAGTTGAATAGATTTTAGTAACAAGGTCCCATAGCTGGTTAGTGGCAGAGCTGTGTTTTGAACCCACGCATAACTGACTCAAAGTCCATGCATGAAACTAGTAAGGCAAACTGCATCTCTTCATTGTTACCCCTAGTCTACTAAAGCACAACCAAATCTTCTTAAACCAGAACAAAAAGGGAGTCACGTGGTATAGAATTCCTTCTGCGTAAAAACATCGTCATATCGAAACATCATTTTACTTCTTATCCAGCCTGGAAATTATTCTCACCTACAGTTTATTTATGTGGAGGAGGGGATTTTTGCCATACATATCCTTAAAAATAGGGTCTATATATCTGTTTTGATTTAAAAGCATAGAATTGATACTTTAGGGCTAGTCAATTCATTTTGTTCACGAAAGGAAGAAGACCAAGGCGAAATACAAGTCTAGTGGAGATAACAAACCTCAGACTAATACAAAAGGATCTGCAGGTGTTGTTGTTGTTGTTTTTACCATGAATGTTTAGTATTTTTCATTTGTAATGATATGAAACCACATGTTTAAAAGGAAAAAAACCCAACCCTTGTATAGCTCTAGCCCCCATTTTAGAAACTGCTCTTCTGACGTTAGTTTTCTGTGCGGTTATTTTTTTAATAGCAGACAGTTCCTCACTTCCCCACAAAACTGTGAAATCCGACTGAGCATGGCGGATGGCACTGGAGTGTGAATAGTGCGATTTAAGGCTCCTGCTAGTCTGAAATGTTTTCCTGTTAGGTCCTTAGTCACCCCTCCCAGCAGCTTGTTTGCGTTTCCCGAAACCAGCTCTCCAAAGTTCAGTCCGTTATGAAACACACGGGCCTCTGTGATTTTTCACAAAGGTAACAGGCATTTTTCGGTAGCGTGAGTCCCATCCTAACGTGACTGCACGTAACATTTGTATCGACTGAGCTTTGCTGCTTGAGGATCCTTGGCCAAAGCCGCATTAGAGGGCTTCTGGCAAAAATGATCCCGGGAATTCCATATATTCTAGGACATTTAATTCTTTTTAAAAATAATATTGGTAAAAGTATATTATGCACAAAGAGCGTTTTAATTCATGCTTTGGGCTTCTGTGCTATTTATACCATGCTGCTGTTTAAAAATATTTTTACACACACACATTTGATTTATGACCTTAAGTTTACAAACACTTCTTACTTGGGGCAAAATTTCTCATAGCCCAAATTCTGTGGCTTGCTATGGCAATGCAGTACTATACTGGGACATCTTTTCTTTTTTAAGGTTGTACAATTGACGGCATAGTTAATTATTAATCTGGCTGGCATCGGTAATGAAATAGGGAGTTCTCTCTCTCTCTCTTTTTTTTTTTTAGGTCACAGACTCAGTACGTAAATCCCTCGTGAGGCTGCAATCATAATATTCCTGCAGCTATGGTGTCACCTATTGTAATTTTTCTGCTAATAAACAAATTTGAACTAGCCAGGAACCCTAAATTTTGAGACTAGTTGTTTATCTCAGATATACTCCAGAGAAATAGTAATGCAGTTCTGCTTTGAATTTAATTTAAACAGAAACAGGCAAAACAAATCTCTATGGAGGACATTTGACAATAATAAAATATTTCTCCCAGCGGGTGAGCTGGTAGCAATTGTATTGTTGCAATCCAAGCTCACGTTTCAGTAGGTCATTACCATCATAACAAGCCCTTGGACCAACTGGCATGGACATGCAACATTGAGCCCCTGATGGGCACATTATTTCAGACCTTTAACTTCATGGAGAACAAGACAAATACTCCTGGGAAAGGGGGATTATATTTTGAAATTCTTTTCTTTTCTGTTTTGTTTCATAATAAGATGAGGGGGGCAATCAATCTGCTGCTACTTGTTTCATTGTGTTTTTTCCACCTTACCAAGGGGCCCAAGAAGCTAGACTTCCAGATTCAAAAGGGCCCGAAACACTGTTAAACACTTCGGTATCTATGGGACAGTGGAAATATCTATTCAGTATGTAAACCATCATGGATGAAACAAGAAACTGAAACAGATCTCTTTTCTCTTCCAGTCTAATCACAAACTAAACTTCGCAACAAGCAAAGTGTACCGTAAGTTTTTGTATAGGCCCAAGAGTGAAATATTCTGTCCCTGTTCTCATTTCCACCTCTTACTTACCTAAATCTGCAACTTGGAAAACGTAGGTAAGAGAGGTCATTCTGAGAAATAAATTTTGTTCGAATTTTGTTTCTGTTTTGGTTTTTAGTAGAGAAAAACAGGTAGTTGAGCCACGCCTAAATTCATTTTAAAGCACACGGAAGGGTCGAATGAGGTTTTTTTTTTTTTTTAAAGGGGATCATGAGATATACTGCACAAGCTTTTGAGCGGGTATCTCTACTTTCAGATGGGGCATAACCAGAAGATATGCCGTGGGAGTCATCAGATATAATGTGCCCCCCATGTCCGGCCTGTGACCAGAGAAGGATGGGTGGGAAGAGAGGACCAGGCAGTGAGTGGGGAGGGATTGGGAGAAGTGGTGGTCAAAACAATCCAGGTGCATTTCATTGGCCTTGCAATTAACAACAAGGCTGAATCTTTTTGTCATGGTATTGGGGAAAAAAAATACCCTAAGACTCTCACAAAAATTCAGAGCCAATATACGAGAAATTTTTATTTCTTAGGACATTCCTGGCCTATTTGAGTAACATGTAAAGATTTAAAGCATCATTTCTCATGTTGTCCTCACATTACAATCACCTGGCGATGATATATGTATAAATTTTTTTAAGTAGGCTCCACGCCCAGTGTGGAGCTCAACATGGGCTTGAACTCACAACCCTGAGCTCAAGACCTGAGCTGAGATCAAGAGTCAGACGCCCCTGGAGATGATTTTTTTTGAACTGTTCAAAAGCCCAGGCCACAACTAAACCCATCTTCTGTGGGTGGGACACGGACATCAGGAATCTTGAGCACTCTTCAGGTGATTCTAATCTGTGGCCTAGGCTGGGAACCACTAGCTTAAAGCAAAAAGTTCTATAAACTCCGGGTGAAAATAAAAGCGATCCCTTGACACAAACACATACCCCATTTGTCAGGAGCTATTTACTGTTTATATATCAAGAAATAAACATGTTAAAATGTCAAAATCCTGTTTCATTTCCTTTTACACCTGAGGCATCTCTGATAAATACGTCAACACCAGCAAAGTTCCTCTGTCATAATTCAGAATTCTAAAAACCAACAGAAGCCCAACATTCAAGTTCATAAAAGCGTTTGTGTGTGACTTACATATTTTTAAATGAGGACCTCATTGGAAGATCATAGCTTTCTCCTGTTAGGTTTGTGTCTTGCATTGTGTCAGTTCTGCCCAAGTACTTTGGAAATACGCAAAGTAAAACACCTCGGATCCCATGTTGAGCTGCTGCCACTCAAAGGACGTGAACACAAGAAAAGACAACTGAGCGAAGCTGCGAGCTAGAGCATCTTGGTGATTTAGGTAAACTCATGCTCCAAAATCCGAGTGCGTTTAGCGGCCTTTGTGTCCCCAGCTTGCGCCAGAGGACCAGCCAGCTCGGAAAGGTGAGAAATACTCTCAAGATGGGCAGAGAAGCCAAGAAAGTACGTATTAGCACCTTGGTGATGGCTCCAGGAGGGTCCAGTGGAAACGCAGCTTGACCCGGAGCAACAAGGGCCGTAACCTCTCTAAGGGAGAAAAGCAAGGGGAGGCCATTTGCTGTCAGCAGTGCTGTTTAACCCGCTGGAATTCGAGGACAGCTCCCCCTCCTCGGGCACACAGATCTCTATGTTCCGCTGTTGATTTCCCATTAAGGAAATCCGGCCAGCAACTCTCTCCTCGGCTCCACGGAGCCCGCAGCTCGCCCACGAGCTCTGTGCAAGCACATGATTTAATTGTGGATGGAGGGAAATAATAGGTTATCTCTAGCAGGTTTTAATATGATCTTAAAATAGGGGGAAAGTTTTCTGTTATGACATTGACATAGAGGCGATGATTTTGAGTAATGCAGGATGATGTGGGGATGCTTTAAGATTAAATAAGAGCTATATAAAGGCTTGTCAGAATGAATTCTAATGTGCCATGAGACACTTTGCATACTCTTAAATATGCAAAATGTCTCTTGGCACCCTAGAATTCATTCTGACAAGGCTTTATATAGCTCTTATTTAAACTCCTACTTTATTTTTAGGGAATAGGTACTCAGAGATACTCTTTGAATGGAAGCAACAAAGGGCAGTGTTTATTGATTTGGTTCTTTAGTGGGGGGAACAAAAAAGAAACACAATACAAAAGAGCAATCAAAAGTGAAAGTTGTTTAATATTGCTCTACCATCATCCTGAAAGGCATAATCATTTGAGTTACACATCTGAACTGATTGGAGTTACAGAATCATATCTCCTTTTTGCATTTAACAATATATACAATATAAAATAAATACATTTACACAAATGGACATTTGCTGGAGCACACAGTATGGTACACATCACAAAAATATACAATTGATTGCTTTACAGATTGTGAAGCCCATCTACAGCTATAGACATGGTTTTATTATTATTATTATTCTTTTTACTACTGGCTATAATGCAACTCCTGGATTATGATAAGCAGTTTAAATTTTTTGTCCTTTTACGATCTTTGCACATAAGACTGCCATAAAATGTTTTCCTAGGCAGGTAAACAGAGACGCTTAAATAATTAAAATACAATCACCAACACCCATTTTCTCTTCTATAAGAAAAATAGCAGTTTTAAATATTTCATATCTTTTATGTTATCATTTAAATGCAAAATAGTGGAATAAATACAACAATCTGATCTGATTGAAACACAAGTGTAACTACAGGTAGTCACACAATCCTATTGCTTTAAATAAGAACAAACCTAAAAGAAGCAAAATAAAAATTTAAATCATACGGCGAAAACATACACTTTTATAACTTTCCAAAACTTCACATTAAGTAAATGGTCTTGCTTGAAACTTGAAAAAACTTACCTCGAGCGAGGTTTAAGATGAGCATTTTACCCTAAAGCCCGTGCAGTTCTTTTAGGTCTATGTTTTAAGTTGTGTTTTTCTGTAATGCCGAGAGTCACTTAAACTGAAAACTAAAATTTGTATTTGATTCTTTTCACGCATCTCCATCTCATGTTTTCAGTTGGTTGGCTCTGAGTTCTGAAGCCCAAGTACTTTAATGTGACACAGTGAAAACAATGTCTATATTGTATATATTTTACTTATATATAGTGTGGTTGAATAGTAGCAACTTAAACCCTGCACAAACTTTCTGGAAAATAATCTTTTTAAATACTTACATATATAAATAATCTTATAGAATCAGCACCTTTTGTTCCCAGGAGTTGTATTTTCTGTTGTTATTTTTAAAGGGATGTGCCAATTTCCGAACTCCTATCACAGCTATAAATTTCAAGTTATTGACCATCTGAATGAATTGCTAATGATGATTTATCTAGAATCACACTACAGTCACTTCTCTACTGAGAAACCACAATCTACGATATAGTCCCATATAGCTAATGATAGATACACAGTATTCCTAGCACTAGGCTGATGAAACATCAACCCAAGGTATTTTGTTTAAAGCACACAAAGTAGCAATAGTTTTGGAAACGTGTCCGCACCAAAAAGTTTTGCAACAACACAGAGCTAGTTAATAACAACATCTGAGAGATGATTGAGTGAAAGCCATATATACAGCATTTAAAAATTAGACTTATCTCTATTCTTGAAATATTCAAAGTTTTATTTCTAAGCTATACATTGGTATTCTATAATAAACCATTAGAGAAATTATTCCTTGTTTTGAAAATATTATTATGATTTTGATGTGTATCTGTTCATAATGAGTACTTGTTTGGAGTTTCAATCTCTTAATTATTATTAGGAAGAACCTTATTACTGGTAAGGAATAGAATATACTACTGTAGTCTCCTGAGGAATTGTACATCCAGTATTGTCTCTAATTCTACCCTGTGTCTAAAAGCACACACCACAAGAATCCAAACACCACAAGAACAAGACAACAGTCTTTGAATGCAACATAAAATTCAGAAAAGCACAGCAAACATGAAACATTGAAAAGCTGAACTACATTTCTTTTGTTTGTTAGGATTACAATTTTAATTACATCTGTGTACATAGAATAAGACTGTTCACATAGTACAGGGAGCAGCTACTAACACTGGTCCATTGGTATAGCATTTGATGGAGGTTACTGTTTATTGGTTATTCAGCGACTGTAGATTTCGGGGGCATCTAATTGATTTCTTCATTAGATTACACCTCTAAACAGTCTGGAACCTGACTGACTTTCTTGCTGTGACAATACTGGTTGAAAAGCACATATATTGGCTTAGCTCTTGGTAAAAACTGCAGATTAATTTAAACAAACATTCCTAAATGAAGAAACGCATAAGATTCGGTTTTAGAATTTGGTCAGGCGTCTGCTGTCTTTGATGATTTTTTTTTTTTTTCAAATTCTGGCATTTGCCTTATTGCCTCTTAAATGAATACTGGCTCACAGCTCCTTCTGAGACAAGGTCTGTAACTTTGCAAACCGGCAGTATCCCATTCCTAACCACCATGGCAGCTAGAAATCATATGGCAACCGTACCTCCCAGGTAGAGAGGTGCACTCCTGACCATCCTACGGCCCTGTACTCCACGGGCAGTGCTTTATACACGTGACTACCCGGAGTCACTGCAGGTGTAATCTAATCCTTTGTGTCAGTGAACATTTAGGTAAACTGGAGCTCATGTTAAGAAATTGATGTTTGGGACCAGACTGGCACACAACATAAATTGCATCCGTGATAATATGCACCTTCCCTTCAACTATTGCTTGAGTAAGTTAAATTCCCATATTAATAAATGGCTGAAAAGTGGTAAAGCTGGTACAAAAAAATCTCCATTTGTAAGAAGAAACGAAACATTTTTAAAAATCTTCCTTCAGGATTCATTTGTCCTTCATTATTGTTCATAATTGTTCAAAGCCAGCACAAAATTGCAGTATTCTTATTTCTCTTTAGTATTGCATGAATGAATAAAGCTTAAACTATTCCCTGAAAAAGTTACATAGTAGCTAAACTAACAAATACCTGGAAGACTTGAAAAAACAATTAAGGAATCAAATGGCTGTAACTGATCTAGATGGAAAAGCAATGATAAGAAGCAGCCGATGCCACGTTGCTTAAGTTGTCTAATTAGAGGCTGCTCCCGTGAAATCTAATACTGCACTCAGTCAATGTGTCTGGGTTGCACTGTACTTTTAGGTACGTCGGTTCTCTCTCTTTGATTCCTTAGTCATTGGGGACGTTATGGTTCACAACAAGCTCACTGGTATCCATATTATGGATCTCCATCCTTTGGCAGGGCTGGCTTCCATCTCTCTTCAGTTAGAGACCTCTTTTAAAAGTTCAGCAGCAGAAGGAAGGAAGGAAGGAAGGAAGGAAGGAAGGAAGGAAGGAAGGAAGGAAAAGGAAAGGCAAGGAAAGGAAGGGGACAATTGCCTTACAACTAGAGATATTTTCAATTTAGGAGAGAGGGGAAGGACAAGAAAAGAGAAGGAGGCGAGTAAGAGGAAGAAGGCAGGACGGAGGGAAGGAAGGAAATGAAGGCGAAAGGGAACCAGTAATGAAGGAAGCCAAGAAATGAGGGAGAGGATGAATATGGGAGGGAGAAAAAAAAAATAAGGAGGGAAGGAAGGGGGAAGGAAGATGAGAAAAGGGAGAAAGAAACTCATCGGGAAGATACAGAGGGATCTGAAAGCTGCTTCACGGTCTTGCTGCTAAATGATGAGTGCAGTCCGTTGATTTTTGAAAATGTTGGTAACTAAACTCTAAGTTTCTTCGACATCACTCTGGGGTTTATTTTCCCTTTTTCGGCGTGCAGGACAGGAAGGCCCAGGAAGCTTTTAGTCAGACCTTGGCCTCCAGCATTTCCAAAAACAGTTTGTGCATGGGCACTTTGCCCTCGAGCTTGATGTTGTAGAAATGCTGCACGGCCTTGGTGGAGGTCTGCCTAAGGAGCGGCAGCGTCATGAGCATCTTGCCCGCCCGGCGCGGGTCCTCCATGTGCTGGCCCGCCTCGTAATCCTGCAGCGCCTCATGTAAGACGTCCTGAAGCTTCTGAACGGCCTCCACATCTTCTATGTGCATGGAGTCTGTACAACAAGCGAAACACAGAACCACGTCAATAAGAACCAAAACCCGTTTGGGGGAAGTTAAAGCTTATGCTTGAACTTCTCTAACCTCGAAGCTGTGATTTTCTCCGAGAATTTTACATTTCCAAAACCTCTATTTTTTTTTTCTAAATTTCCCTACAGTAGATGATTTCCAATATGGATTTAGAACACGGAAATGAATACGAAAAAATCCATTATTTAAAGGTGCGGGTTTTCTTTTTCCTCCTAAAACGGAGCAACCCCAGAGAAGGCTTCCTTTTAACGGATTACAATCTTGGTTACTTTATTCATTATCTCATTCATGTATTTATTCACCCATTCAGCAATTATCAAAGGTCATCTATTAAAAGTATTATTCTAAGTGCTATGGAGGTGAAATTGTCTAAAATTATGATCTTGCCCTCAAAAAGCCCATATTTCCCAAAAGGGGAAAAAAAAGTAGATGACAAAGGTTTTAAGAACGCAGTATAAATACACTGAATTTAACACTATGTTCGGGTGTCGACTATACAGAAATCACCATAAACTGCTATCCTTTCAAGACTTTCAGTGTACTGTTAACAGTTCATTAAAGCATCCTTACACCGTCTGCTTCTACTGAAAAACAAATGAAGTCTTTAGATTAATGAGTTCTGAAATATTTTTCAGATTTGTGAAGGTGAACTTTGCCCTTCAGTGACTCATTTAAAAATCTAATTCAATCAAGCAAGGAAAGGGTTAACAGGGTTGCCACAATTATTCTTTTGAGAAATGTGAGATGTGGGGAAAAAGAAAAGTTACTGCTCTAGCTCTAAAACAGACACTTAATTATATACAAGTTTGAATCATTTAGCACGTTTTATTGATTCTGATGACAGTTTATCTGTTAATTACACATAATGGAGTCTTTGGGGGATTCTTCATGTTTAATAATTCTCGTTCTCTGAGAATGCAGAGCTCTAA
Organism: Ailuropoda melanoleuca; assembly: GCF_002007445.2. Lineage (NCBI taxonomy): Eukaryota > Metazoa > Chordata > Mammalia > Carnivora > Ursidae > Ailuropoda > Ailuropoda melanoleuca. Next base: position 114,395,583 of record NC_048225.1, read on the forward strand.
GATATATGTAGTTAGCCTAATCTTTCATATAATTCAAGTATCAGGCCACAGACACAAAAAGAGAGAAGAAATGTAATTTAAAATCAAGTGGCTAAACATATGATAAAAAAAAAATTATGGCACCGTAATTAAAAGGCTGACAGCTACAGCCAGGAACATGTTTAAAAACTTGTTTGTATTTTGTTGTTTTTTTCTCTTACGTTGCGTCATTTTGAAATCGTTTCACCACATTGTTGGTAAACTGACTGCTGTTTACATGAGGTGGTTAATGACACGTTTCTCCAAAAGAGTTTTGAGTAACTTGGAATACAGTGGCTTAGGAGCATTTACGGCTCAACGCCTGCCAGGTTGAGCCAGTGGTGCCCTGGCGTGGAACTCAGGACACTGCCCAACACATAAGCTAGCCTGTCCCTATGGATTGTTTCTCTCCACTCTGGCTCCTTTCAGCATGACATTCCCATCCACTTCCTATGTGTCTTCTCATAGCAACAAGCCCACATCATTTCCAAAGACGTCTAGGGGATGGCAATGTGAGAGAGGGAAAAACTGTCACGGAAATCACAGCGCACACTGAATTTTCTTATTTTTCCTATTTTTCCTCTGAAATGCTGTCTGAAGGGAAAATGGTGGGCCTGCATGCACATTAACGGTGAGTGCCCAGGGACACAAAAAACTGACCTTGCACAAGAAGGGAGGGAGATAAGGTGGACTTACCCCATCTGTCCTGGGACTCAAAGCTCGCAAAGCAAAAATGGGAAAAAACGGATGGGGAGAAGAGGAATTGCATCTTTACAGGCAATATTAAAACGAAATAACTATTTTCCCACCAGACCAAAAAAAAAAAAAAATCAGAAGTATACCATATATTAAGTACCTGTTCGGGGTGAGGCCTCTGATAAGCTCTTTATAAACACTGCCTCATCTCATCTCCCATCGACACTGGGAGTGTCAGAGTTAGGCCTAACTCGGGCTTCTTAGTATCAAAATATGCTGCTAGAATGTGTACCACTGCACGTGACATTTCCCTTGTTTAAAAACCAAAATGAGTTAAAATGATCCTCTGAGCCCTTCTTATTCAACCTTCCATTTTCATCAAGAATCTTCTCTACATTTCTAATGAAGACATTTCCAAATGCATGCAGAACATTCTATTTTGCAAAGGACAGAACTGATCCTTAGAAATGTCTTCTTCAGATTTTTCCAACTCTGTCTACAACTTCCGTCCTTTGGTCTGGTTCTAAATACTGCAACGATACAGAATAAATGTCCTTCTTCTCCATGGCAGACCTTTAAACGTGTGAAGCAAGCTGCAGAGTCATCTCAGCCCCCACCCCAAGCCCTGCCTTCCCCACTACTCTTGCCCGGCAGGAGATATATTATAGGATGTCACAGGAAATGAGGCGAGAACAAATAGCAGAGAGATATGCTCACAAACAGCAATTAAGACTTCAAACTATTCTTTAAAGGCTGTGATTTAGCTTGAGAGATTTAAAAATGATTTAATCAAATTACTATGATAATTTAACTTCCCATTTACAGAAAAGATTCTAACTCATTTTAGCTTTACCCATTCTCGGATCTGCTAATACTTTAAATGCAAACTCACTAAATCTGAACTATTTAATTAGACCATGATTCAGCTGGCAGACTGCTGAAGAAAATATTAATCTCCATTAGGGATCCTAGTTCAAGTTCTGGCTCTGTGGCTTTAATCTCTGTTTTGCTCTTTGGGCTACATTTATACATTTATGCTAGGCTCAAAAGAACCGGCATTAATTTATGTAATTATTTAGCTTTGGTCGTTGGCACTGGTTTCTTTTTAGCTTTATATTTTAAGGGAAATGGTCCCAGTATTTGTGCTAATGAAAACCAGCAAAACTTAATAACGGGAATCATAGGCTTATGAACTAAGTAGACATGGTGAGCCTATACATTAAAAACACTGGGTGAGTGGTTAAAAATAAAGATGTCTGGGCCCAGACCTATTAATCAGAAAACTTTAGCTCGATCCAAGGCATCCTCCGTATTTTTAAAAATCTAGGTGCTTCTACGGCCAAGTCAGGGCTATGAACTACAAAACCAGACTTCTATTCTAAAATAATCCAGATTTCAAAGTATAACCAGTGTTCACATGAAGCATGTATTGCCACCCATATATTAAATTCAACACTTACTAATAAAATAGAACCCCTTCATTAAATTCCAATATTTTATTCTGTGAAGTGGGGTCCTAAAGGAACACGTCTAGTTCAGATCATTACTTTGGGAAGACAGCTAAATATCCTCACACCTACAGTTGCAAAATGCAGTGAGACTCAGAGCCATTGCAAAAGATCTTCTTTTTGTATTTTACCTGAAATAAAATACTGCCTTTCTCTATGGTAAAAATTTTAACTATCGTGGGTATAGCTACTCCAGAATGCTCAAGTCCTATTTGGGAACCGTCTTTAGGACTTGGAGCTCATTCTTGGCAATACTTTCTCAATGGTGTCAAATCTCGTTTTGAGGGTGGAACTGAATATTAAAAAGAGACAAAGCATATTCAGAGTCAAGTCTAGTACATAATATAAACCAACACTCAGAGGAACCCAAGTGTTGATTTCTTTAGTGTTTGTAAATTGCCTACATGGATAGGGATAATAACGGGTGAGCCGATGGGACTCTCTGATCACTAAAGGAATGAAGCACAACATGATGGAAAAGACAGAGAAGTGAGCAAAGGTCTATTTTCTAAAAGATAATTTAATCTCAAAAATTTTATACGCACTATTATAAGGAGTCTAACAGAGTGCTCCTCCTGGCCCCAGTCGGATGGGTACTGAGGAACACTGGTTGATTGTAATGCAAACTAGTTCTTGACTGACATCAACAGCTGACCCTAAATTTCAAAAGATGGTGCCAATCATAAACTTTCTAGGATGATGGCAGTGGTGGCAGCAAGATATTTTAATCTTTCCAAATCTGTACATAAAAAACAGAACTAGATGGCCAAACTAAAAACCCATAGACAATACTCACAAACAAAACTAAGTGACAAGGTATCCCCAAGATACACACACACGCACGAGAGAGAGAGAGAGAGAGAGAGAGAGAGAGAGAGAGAGAGAGCTCTGTCCACCGAGAAGGCCTAGGAAGGATGGCCAAACCAGGAATGCAATAATGAGCAATGAGTAACCTAGCACCCAGCTTATAATTAGACTCCAGGCTTCAGCCAGGAAATATTTAAGATAAGTATGGAACATCTTATACTAGATAGAAAGGACACTATCTATAACTACTAAGTCATTCAGAAAGATTCCAGAAGCCAACCTGAAGTGACTCCAGCTGACCCAAAATGGGACAATTTGAGCTTCCAAAAGGATTATAATTGCAATTGATTGAAATCCACTGAATAGGAGCGCCTGGCTGGTTCAGTTGGTTAAATGTCTGACTCTTGATTTCAGCTCAGGTCATGATTTCAGGGTTGAGATCGAGATCTGTGTTGGGCTCTGAACTGGGCATGGAGCCTGCTTAAGATTCTCTCTCTCCCTCTCCACCTCCCCCTAAACACCCCATTTGAGCTCTCTCTCTTTAAAAAAAAAAAAATGGAAGGAAGGGAGGAAGGGAGGGAGGGAGGGAAAAAGGAAGGAAAGAAGGGAGGGAGGGAAGGGGGAGGAAGGAAGGGAGGGAGGGAGAAAGAAATCCACTAAATAAGCTTAAATAAATTTGATTATAATGACATTTTAAAAAGACAGGAGGAAAAAATAAAGAATTCATCAATCCTTTATTTTGAAAACTGGCAAATGAAGGGAAAGAGTCAAGCCCCTATATAAACTGCATCATCAGTCATCAATAAGAGATGAGAGAAAGCATCACTTTATATAAGGATCCCAATGACTGAATGTAAAAAATAGATGAAAAAATCACAGATCATCATTTTGAAACCTCCAGGGATGCAAGGATTTAGGTAATGAGCATTGATAGCTGCTCATAGACCACAGAGACAACTGGACATCGTATGCCTCCCAGTGAACAGCACACCACCCCTAGGTGTCACAGGGATTGAACCTGAGACTGATTAAGCCTCTGGATCCAGTTACCAATTTGCACAAAATGCAAAGGGCAGAGAAACATGATGAACTGCACCCAAAGTATGCAATCTGTAAAGTCCAGACTGTGGGAAACTCCGAAGGTCAAATGCCCTGGCTTCTTCAACAGAGAAATTGTAAGAAAATGAAAATGAAAGATGAAGTTTTAGATTAAAGGAGAGTTAAAAACTCCATTAAAAAAATTTTTTTTTTTGGAAATGGGCAAGACTAAACAATCCTATCTGAGGATACCCATTTATAGTGATAAAGCCATAATGAAACATAAGGAAGTGATAAAAACCACAACAGAATAGTGGTTACTTTTGTGGGAAAGGAAGCGGGGGTGATACTGGGACAAGACGCATGGAGGGGTTTCTGGCATAGCTCACAAATTTTTATTTCCCATCCTTGATCATATTGCTATTGTGACAGACTGCAAAATGGCCCCCAAGATATCCAGGTAGTCCATCCCTGGAACCTGGATGTTACCTTATATGGCAAAGCACACTTTGCAGCTGTGAGTAAGGATCTGCCATGGGGGATTATCCTAGATTATCCAGGAGGGTCTTCAATGAAGTCAAAAGTGTCCTTATGCAAGAGAGGCAAAGGAAGAAGAAGGCAATGTACGGTGTTACGCTGCTGCCTTCGAAGATGGATGAAGGGGCCATAACTCAAGCAATGCAAGGAATGTCACTCCAGAAGCTGGAAGAGGCAAGGAAACAGCCCTCCCCTAGAGCCTCCAGAAGGATCACTGCCCTGTCTTTGCCCTAGTCTTTAACCTTGTGAAAATGCTTATGGACTTCTGACCTCCAGAACAGTAAGAGAATAAATATGTGTTGTTTGAAGTCACCAAGTTGTGGCCATTTGTTAGAGCAGCCATAGAAAACGAATACACTCATTAAGGTACACATTCTGTTTGGGTGTGTTTTTCTTTTAAATCTATGTTGGGCTCATATCAAAACGGTGAGAGACAGAGATGGAGAGAGGGGTCGTGAGCAACTTCTGATGGGATAGTCCCTTCTAGAATGTAGTGAGTTAAGCAGAATTCCAAACAAGTCAGTAGAAACACTTGGCAAAAATGTCAAGGAAGCTGTTCATATGCCAACTAGGAGGTTGGCTCAGAAGGCTTTTTAGGTCTTTCCTAATGCAGAAAAGTTATAATTCTCACGTTGGAAATAGTAATAACAATTCTTATTATGTGCTGATTTCATAGCTTTCCATGGAGACACACACATTTTGGGGGGAAGACTGTTTTCCTCATTTCTGGCTCTGGCTATCAAGCCAGACTTCAACATTTATTGAAGCTCCACAAATCGTTCCTCTACTATATTTATATTGGGTGTTGAGCCACAGATCCTCCTGGCTTCCCTCTCATAAACCCCAAATTATTGTTTCGATTATTGTTTACCTTGCATAATCGGAATCCCTGCTAAGTCTCTTATTTCTCTACAAGTACTCAAGGCCTTTCTCTTCCTCCAATATCTAACACTTATCTGGAAGCTTTCTAACTCCTTCTACTAGAAGTGACAAAGACAAATATACTTAATATGTGAATGTTGACTGAGTTCAGTGTCTGACTCTTGATTTTGGCTCAGGTCATGAGCTCAGGGTCCTGAGATCGAGCCCCAAACCCCCACCCCAATCAGGTTCCCTGCTCAGCAGGGAGTCTGCTTCCTCCTTCTTCCTCTCTCTCTCCCTGCTCATCTCTCTCTCTCTCTCTCTCTCTCTCAAATAAATGAATAAGTAAATCTTAAAAAAATAAGTGAATGTTGATAGCAACTTGGGTGATAAATATTTCAATCTTTCACAATATCATAACAGATCATAAATGATCTGTACCATGCTAATGACCTTTTTCTAAGGGATTAGTCATTATCTTAAGATCTGTAATGAAAATAATGTTATATTATGTCATTCCCTAGAAGTAAAGCAATTAGAGTATATAGGTACTTATTACCCAGTTGGAAGCACAGAGACACTTGCAGCAAATATTTCTTACACTATGTCAAGGCATAGTGATCATTGAACATATTATGAAACATTTGAAAACTAACTCTATTTTTTACATAAAAATCTGAGATATCATATTATGTATGAAATTAAAGGGTTACATAAAATAAAACTACCCATTCAACTCAATTATATCATCTGAAGCAAAATTAAAATAACCCAGACAGGGATGGCAGATTTGAGCAAAAGCCAAAGAAAAGTAGACTAGGCAATGGAAAATCATAATTTTGGCTTCCCAGAGAGTATTAATTATGGTTTGGTCTGGGTAAAAGTGAACTATAAATATCACCTGCCACAAAAGGCCTACCCATACTTATTTCTTATTAAGTCCTATAAAGGTGGTAAACATTTTTGTCTCCAAATCTTCCTTGCCACTTTCAAGAATGGTTTTATACTACCATAACTCCAAGAAGACAGCAAGACAAAGTGAGTGCAAAATTCTAAGCTAAGTTAAAAGCACTAATTTCGGTTAGCAGATATAAAATGGCATTGGCTAGTCTTCTGTGTTGATCCATTTAAAGACATGCTAGCTACTTATTTGTGGAATAGAAATCGCTTATTGATAGCAAGGGACAGAGGGCCCAACCGTCTGCCTCACGGTGGCCACTCATCTTTACCAGCTTGCTTCAGTTACCTGCAAAAATGCTATTGGACATGTCTACCTCACAGGCCTGTTGTGGAAATCAAATGAGATTCCCCAGCAAAAGCTAAAATAAAAAGAGAAAATGTCCACAGAAAGATTTTTAAAAAAGGATAATCGCTTGATCAATATCTAAAACTACGTCTAGAATATCACATCAGCAAATTTAGTCAAAATTTCAATAAAATAGTGTTGAGGGCCCAAGACATACACAGGGACTGAAGATGTTTTTCACTTTTACATTAATTGTTCAGATCCATGAAGATGTTAATATTTCTATATTATAAATTCAGCATAAAGGCACACATAACCACACACAAAATATATGACCAAACTCAATGCCCTCACTTAAAAGTCACTGACATAAAAATTTTAGGCCACTTAGGAGATATGAGACATTATGTAATTCACCTGCCTCATCTTACAGACAAGAAAACAGTTATGTGATTAAAACATGCGTTCTTAAAGGAAGTGAAATTTGGAATTGGAAAGTAGGAAAAATCTCTTTTTAGGTAAAATCCATATCTGTACAGTACACAAACAGATACATAATATATTCATGATATTAATATTTCATTGGGGACTTCCTAAGGAAAAATATCTAAAAAAGGCTACCCCAAGGGAGTGATAATGAAAAAAGACTGAAAAACACGAGGCCAAACTTATATGACTAAGATGACCCTCATTCCAGTCTCCTACAGTAATTATAAACTTTCTATCCCTTGAAATTATATCACAATTCTACACATCAAACATGTTCTCAAGGACAAAATACGGTCAAGATGTGATTATAATTACTTAAGATTTGAAACTGATGACCAAAATGTTACTCGCAGCTTTATATCAACAGATGCTATTATTCTAGAAGTCTGCTGTAGAAATAAAAAGAAAAGTCAGCATTGGGCACCTGGGTGGCTCAGTTGGGTAAGCAACTGCCTTCAGCTCAGGTCATGATCCTGGAGTCCCAGGATCGAGCCTCACATCGGGCTCCCAGCTCAGCAGGGAGTCTGCTTCTCCCTCTGACCCTCTTCTCTCTCATGCTCTTTCTCTCTCTCTCTCTCTCTCTCAAATAAATAAATAAAATCTTAAAAAAAAAGTCAGTTAAGTCATAGATTCTGTTTATTCTTGACAAGGCTCCAGGTTGGGGGCAGATCTGGTGACATCACTTGGAATGAGTGGCAGCTGTGAAGCTTGAGGGCCTTGTGAGCAAAAGAGAATGACCACACTAAAAGTAATTCTTACTCGTAAGCTGCTTTAGTCTTCCACTATGTGAAAATGAGTATATTTCCTTGTAGCCAGTGATAATGGCTTCACACAAGTTCTTAAACATAAGAATCAATAGAACCAAACTGAGACAATAGAATCACATGAAATAATCTTACCCAAAATGCATGTAGTAATATTTCAGTAAATTTTCCAATAAAGACATAAAATTAATTATAGAATCATAAAACTCCCAGAATTGGAAGGAATTCTAGAGACAAGTCTAACTTCTTGGTGTACGGATGAGATAACTGGGGCCTAACAATTATAATGTTAACATTGTGACTTAGATTTTCCTTCTTAAATTCAATTGCACAGAGCTATATCAGGGAGGCAGTAATTGCCTAAGAGATAGCTGGTGCTCAAAAGAAAGAAAGTATATAGTTTACATAAGCCTGTGAGTTTATCTTCAAAAATAATTGGGACAGTTATTTAGGGTTTCCAAATATTTGAATGTGAGAATGACAGTATTAGTTCATAATATATTGGGGTTTTTTTGCCCATATCCTTCAAGATAGGGAAAGTACTTCCAATGGTGCTCCTGGTGCTGTAAGGATTCCTGAATTCACATATGCCAGAAGCAGAGCTACAAAAAGATATGACAGCTATTATCAAGAAGATAATTCCCTGTTTCCTGAGTATACGCACAATATTTATAATTGTTGAATAAAGACAGATGTTTGAAATAAGCTGAGATTTAGATTAATGAGACATTGGTTAACATCCACAGCCACATAGGGAATGCTAAGATATCTATAAAAATAACACTAAAATCGAATTTTTTTTTTTTTTTACAAAAACTCACTTATGTTCATCTAAAATTTCTAAATACTGAAAGAAAAACTATGAGGTTTTTAGGGTATCTTTGAAAACATTTTTCATACTGATGCATTTTTGAGTAGTTTTAAAATCACTGCATCTAAGCAAGAATGAATCTACAACTTTATTACTGTCATCCAAGTAATGGTCAAAAGATGGAATAAAATAGCACTATATTGACAGTTTGGAAAAAAAAAAAAGATTTTCTGAGTAGTTTATCCCATGTTAAAATGGTAGGGTTTGGGGGTTAGATGCATGAGAGAAGGGTCATATTTATACAGCACAAGAGAGGTGGCACAATTTAGATATCAATATAATCCGCAATCTTTTCTCCTTTATTATGGACTCTGATTCAATTAATTTTTCTTGGTATTGAGAACCTAAAAAAAAGTTACAAGCACTTGCAGAATAACTGTGACACGGAGAAATTTCCTGAAAGAAATTAATGTTACTCACTACCAGCACAAGAGAAAAAAGAGAGGGCCTGTTAACCATTTCTGGCTTTAAACAAGAAAAGCAAACTAACGAGTTCTTTAAAGACTTTCTAATCACCAGTCATTGCTCTTAAGTAGGTCACTTGCTCCTTCTAACAGCAGATTCTGTGGGATTTGACTATTTCCATATCAAAACACTAAGGATTATACTTCTAAACAACAGACAGAAATGTTGCTACTAATTAAATCAGGTACTCTAAATTACAATCCATAGCCATAAAGTACACATCTAACACCTAAAATTATAAGATTTTAGCAATCGTGGTCAAGTTTTAACATTGCTCAGCATTCACAATTAGTTAATGATTTAAAAAGCATTATGTAATATAAAAGATATAAAACATGCTTGCTGGATTTTGAACATAATTGACCAAGTAGGTGTTTTCAATTAGAATCACTATATGACTCGCACACAGAAATTCTTCCCAAAACCACTGCTACAGAATTTTTCATCTGATGATGAGAGATGCTATAATGCGAAGTCCATGCAAACTAATAAATTCTCGGAAAATGTCTCTTCCATCTCTCACTTTGGTCTTCTAAGAGAGCCAGACAAGGGGTGTCTGAGATGTCTGCATCAACAGTGCCACTTGTCATAAAGAATCCTATGTCAGTTTCACAGGGGAGGAGGAAAAGGGAGGTGAACGGTGTGGTCAGCAATTAAAAGTATGCAATGCTAAACTTCATTATGAAGACAAATAGGAAAGTACAACTTCATTGTTGAAAACAATTTCCCTCCTATCAGTCCAAGGATGCATGCATCAATATTGTAGATGAACTGTTAATTACAAAATCAATTAAAAATTATTTCTAAAAACAGTCACGCGTCCCTGGCTCTCATGGGGGCAATTTGGGCAGAAGGGTCTCATCTCACTAGGACCGCGCCAAATCACAAAGTCGTCATCCACAAGTAAGCAAAAGCAATCTGGTTTTTCATTTTTCAGCGCGGCTGAGCCCAGCCTGAGATTGATCGTCACATATGGCCCCAGAAAACAAACTGTCAATACCTTGAATGCTGCAGAATTTGAACAAATAGCCGTCCGCCCATTCAAGCCACTCATTGCATCCCATTTAACAGATTTTATTGACAGTTTCCTTCTTGTAATTAAAGGGAAAACTACTGGCCAGCAACCAAGATAAAGTTCAAAGATAGGGTCAAAACAAAAGCAGATGGAGGGGCACGGTGTGACTGTCAATGGTACATAGCATCAGAGCGCGTTATTGACACGCAGGTATCTAAAGATCAGCCCGTCATTGAGGAGGGATCTATCCTGAACTATATGCAAATGCTAGAAGAGACTTAAGACCACAACAAAGCATTAGGAGAGGCACAAAGGGAAAAACAAGAAAGCAGCAATGATTTTTACTTATCAGAGGTTGCTATTTTAGTACATTTCAGTTCAAATTTAAGACTGTTTATTCCCATCATTCTTAACCCTTACTGCATAGGTGGTAACTTTCAGAGAAATACTCCAGTAGAAGTTGCCTTCTGCAGAATTCCAGAATTCAAGAAAACAAGAGTATTCTTTGATAACCAAAATGAAAACCATATGTATGTTTTTCCATTTGCAAAATGTGCATTTATGGGGGGGAGGGAATGCTTTCTGCATACCCACGGCACACACTTATTTTCACTTGTGCCTACAAGGCAATGGATGTAATTTTGTCCTGAGAGCATCCATTTACACTACAAGTTAGGAAATGCACAGGCTGGTAAAAGTTTCATTGTTTCAATAAGTAAATACAATAAAAATAATTCCAGTGGACTTTTCCTATTTCTAACGTTTCACTAGAAAGCTGTAATGACTATAATTATGCTGCCTCATACAGAATTTACAACCGGTTTAGCAAATCCCTGAAGAAGTTGTTGAGGGAAGGGTAAAACTGAAATATTAAAAAGTGTAACAATGACTATATCAATAAGCCAACCTGAATTAGCAAGAGCTATCGCTTTGAGGGTGACAAATTCTTCTTTCTCCAGCTTCATGCTCTTGTATTTCTTTACCAGCTGCAGGATAGCATTATTTAGGTCAAGAAGGCCTGCTAATTTGGACTGGTCTTCATCCATTATATAATCATCTGCATAGACAAGTTCATCCTCAAACGAAAGAGATCGGTATACAACACCAAGGATCAAAATTTCCATCCAAGCACTCTGCAGAAGGCTCATCTGGTCCGCCAGGGACAGTGTGGAGAAGCCTGCATGGGAAGATGGGCAGATCAAGTTACTTTAAAGCCATAATTTCATAATACAACATTAGTTTCATATGGTAGTGGGTTTCTGTATCAGTGCTCAAAATTATGCTGAGCTTTGATTAGATGCTCTTACATTTTCCCCTGATCATTTTGCGAATGGCAAAGTAAAAGTCACAAACCAGTTCAACTTGTTGGTGTTTATAGGTTTTATAGACACACTTGAATGAATATAACAGAAAAGTAGGTTTGTTTCTTTCATTTCCAAAGAAAATAATATGTAGACTTTAAATATAATCGATTTCTGGCTATGATTTTTATAAATGTCTTTCGGGAAGTCAGATTTATATTCACTTCATCTCTAAAAACTACTATTAATAAACAACATAAAAGTTTAAAAAAAAAAGAGCTCCCAAATAAAGAAAAACAGTTTAGACTCACACTGTAGAGTGCAATTTGGAAACATTTCTCTGTAATAGATGCTCAGTGAATAATGAGTATTCATACACCCAAGAGAACCTTCTGAACTTGATCTTTTTCACTCACTGATATATGACATGAATTCCGCTTAAAATGGTGTTTATTGGTATAAAAGAGAGTAGAATACTTAGCAGCTTGGCCTCTTCACCAGATCTAAAAGCCACAGTTTATTCTTCTTATTAAAATCCAATTATTTAAAAAGATAAATATGGCGGCAATGGAGTTCCATGGATAGGATATGGGCAGAACCAGATCCTCTCAGTTTAAATACTGTCCCCACTGAGCTACTGGCTCTTTCATCATGGGTAAGACAATTTACTTGAACCTCAATTTTTGTTTTGGGGACATACAAAATAACACCCAGCAAAATACTAATTTACAATATGCGTTCAATAACAGTAGCTATATTAAATATTATTTTTATCTGAAATATCTGGACGACTCCTTCAATTCTTCACTAACAATCTGATCTGAATTCACACATAATACACATACAGGCTTAAAGTTCCTTCTGAGCTTAAGAAAACATGCAAAAAAAAAAAGAAAAAGAAAATGTGGTCCGATAGGGAAAGAGGAAGCAGTACAATTAAACCTAGTTAGGAGTAAAAATATTTATTTTAAATCTCAGAGGGATTAGGTCTGGATTCTAAACGGAAGTCTTAGTGAAGATACCTAATGATCAGCCACGTACTTTTTCCAAGAGTCCTAAAAAATAGACATTTCTTAAATCTTTGCTTTCATTCCCAAGGCAATGCCCAGGGATTCCAAGGGTGGGCAACCACCCCTCTGGCTACTGAAGACAATAGTACCATGATTTAAGTCCTGCCACCAATAATTCTATAGAAGGAGAAATTTTAATAATTCAACTTATAAAATCTATGTTCACTCCTTGTCTAGACCGTACTGCCCAAATCATAACGGTCTACTGCTGCCCAATCTTCTTAGGCTCCTGCTTATGGTCATTGCTTTTGTCTGATTTTTATTTGTATCAAATTGTTCACATCCCATGTGACATTAGAAACTACTGCACGATGAGGAAAAGGAAATGATTCCCTGCCCTGTTGGTGAAAACTAGGGGTTTGCCATTTGGCACCATTAACTGAAGTGTTTAATAAAATCATCAAGAGGGATTAGTCCAGCTTTTATTAAAGGCGGGTCTTAAGACATGAGTAAAAAGCATCTCTTTCATTGTTTATCAAGCCATTCACATATTACATGACGGATCTTCCTTTGAATTGGCTGTGTCAATCCTTTTTTCTCTTTTTCCATCCCTTTTCTTTTTTTGGTCATCACATCGTGGGGTTACATATATTTCCTACTAGAATTAGAGAAAAAATGCGTGGTAGCATTTTCAACAGAGAGACTCAAGAGAAAAATCATGACCTAGGCTGCCTAGATGAGGCTCCATTTGCTTTCGACCTTAAGAATGTTATATTCACAGGAAACAAACCAGTTTTGCTCCTTTTTCTATCCCACCCCACAGAAGAAAAAAGATGTAACGCACATCCAAATATCTAAGTCAAGCAAAGGGAGCGGTAGGGATTTGTTTTGTAAATGAAATAGACGAAGAAATAAATGATCATCTTAGAAAGCTATGAGCCAAAAGGGATGAGTTATTTTCCTTTGCCTTAGTGTTCTTGTTCCTTTTCACGCTCCCAAGCAGCAGTTTCCCTGCCGCAGCAGATGGACAGAGCGCGTAGCCCGCAGCACCTTCCTGTGACAGCCCCATTCTCCCTCCCAGACACTGCTGTTAGTAAATAGATTTACACATTCTCCAATCTCCACACATCTTTCTGCCGAATAATTAAAAGCAGGATGATTAGTTTATTGAGTGGAAGGAGGAACTTTTTTATTGAGGCCCGTCCACGATTTTATCAGGCCCAGCACTTTTACGGTTGTCAAGAGGATGCAGGCATCCAATTTTTCTTATCTGCCTGATTAATACAAATGCTGTTTCAGGACGCATTAATTAACAGATACAAATCTACGTTCTCATGGAAGGATCAATACGGAGAAGAAAAGAGGCATCAATGTGAATTTAGTGCTGATGATGGAGAAGGCACGCTATCGACAGTTACGTGCACGGAAACTTTAAAGTTGCACAGGGGCCCTTTTGTCCCTGTGATTTACAAATTCACAATTTTCAGCCATAACAAGGTTTCACACATTTCTTTGGGGTTTAATTAAGCAAAAAACAATAAAATTTCATTTTTTTTAGGTTGATCCTGCAATCTGTTTGCACTCTGTCGATGGCTCTGTGTGTGTGTGTGTGTCCTTCCTATAAACCGAACTTTTTCTTTCACTTCTTAATGAAATAAAAGGGAAAAGGTTAAAAAAAAAGATTCTCTCTCTCTCTCTTTTCTTTTTTTTCGGTCAGGTTGGATGGGGAAATGGATGTACCACAAAAGGTTTGACAAGTTTGCTTGCTTGAGATCCTCACATCTATTTCAGCTGATTAAAGGAAGTGTAATTTTGCAAAACGATAGGAAAAGGGACCATCCATGCTTTCCAGAATGTAAATAAAAGTCTGGACTTTTATCTCTTCATGCTCTAGAAAGAGCTGCCTCGCAACATTTTTAACCCTTTCCTGTCATACCTCTGCATCTGGAAGCTGGCACAAAGGGCCCGCCCGCCCAAATGTCTGGGTGGCAGTGACACAGCCTTGTGCTCACTGGGTCACGAAGGTGGCAGAATACATCACAGAGCTAACATTTGAACGCCACAAACTTCTACCTGCCCTTTAGGAGTGCTCGCTATAGATAGTTCCCATACATAATGACACGGAGACTAATAGTTTGACCAGTGGACCTGAGCAAAGTATAAAAACCTAAATGGCCAACATCTAAATAAACCGAGTTTAAGGAATTTTCTAAAAACACAATGATTCTATTGGTGCCCACGTGCTTGTATCCAATGATAATTACTCGCGTGTGCCTGTGCCCGGCATTTAGTGGTGTTTTATAGCTATCGGGCTACAAATGAGAGTCTCTCATCACCTACACCATTTAGCTACCTTTGGACAGAAACATCTCTCCCAAGTGAAATAAAATATGCTTTGCTGTCGTGTCATTCAAACTTCATGTTTTGTACATCCCGGGATCTTAATCTTTGGTGTGTGACAGGTTATAGTTTTAAATGTTCAGCCGTATTACAGCTTTTTAAAATACCCTGATACCACGGCACATTTTTTTTTTCCTCCCCAGCTATGGCCCATTCCATGCATATGGCTGACAACTCTGATCTCCCTTCATCGCTGTCCTGGAGTCAGTGCCATTTACTGTATCTCAGGCATTTTGCTAGTAGAATGACTCTTTACCTTGACCCGCAGTTAAATAGCATGTTTATCTGCAATACAGTGGGCTCCAAATAAACCAGATGACAGTTGGGAATAAGATCATTTGGAAGGACTGAAAAGCTTCTCAAGAGGCAGGTACCCCTGAAGTAAAACGCTTGAAGAAAGTATGTTTTGTGCCAATCCTCTTGCATTCTTCCACGAGAAACTTCGGAGGAAGACAGTGGTGCTATGGGCACTTGTCAAGCACTTTTTTTTTTTTTTTTTTTTTTTCCCNTTTTAGCCTGGCAAACTGATGCACTTTGCAGTCAACTTACAGAAAAGGCTAAGCATTTGAAAGTGTGAAGGGCAAAAAATATCTGACGGCCGGTCTTCAAAAATACACTTTCATTTCAGAAAGCATAAATGTTTATTTCCTGAACGGAGTGTTGACAGAAATAGGCTGCCATGCAGGCACTGGGGTTTAACCCCTGCCAGGCATTTCCTTCTCGGCTGCTTCCTGGAAACAGAGAGCAAGCATTTTAAATCTTCAGGGTGTCTGTTAATATCAGTTAATCATGGCATTGATTTGCCCACTCACCGTTTTTGAACTGTAGTTTCTCTCTTCCACAAAAAATTGACAGTTTTCAACAAATAGCATATCATGTGAGAATTGCAATTATGCCATAATAACTCACCGAGATGGTAAACAAAATTCATTGAGAGAAGCTGAGTGAGCACTGTGGCATAAGCTAGATTCTTTCTCCCCCATACAAATAAACCCAATGTCTACAGGAACTAGGGAAGAAAAGAATCATCATGGCTCCAAGATTTGGTATTAGCTACCAACAGATACACAGATGCATAACCCTTGTTCGAGAGAAACTGTATTTTTCAGCGAGTTGCTATTTTCACATATGAGTCGACATATCATGTGTTGTATGATTCACAAAACACATAGCCCTGGAGTTGCAGTGTGTGTGTATATATATAATATATAAAATTAATATATACATATAAAATATACATCATATATAACATATAAAATTATTATGTACATATAAAATATATATTATATATAAAATATATAAAAATAATATATACATACTATATAATATAAAATATAATAATATATAAAATTATATATAAATAAAAATATATATTAAAATATATATAATAAAGACTTTTCTATTCTGCTTTTTGGAGAGACAGACTTCATGGGCTGGCACTCAGTAGGGACTGGAGTTAAGCAACTACAGATGGCCAAGTGGCAAAGTGAAAGCTGGAATCTTTACCTGGTGCTATCAGAAGCATTTCATTGAGAACTTTTCTTTATAATGGATGACAAATATTACCTATTATATTAGCATGTAAGCATTAGATGCAATACCTCCGCTATTATCCTTTGAATCTTTATTCTTTTAGTCTGGCTATAACCCAGATTTCAATCATTCAGACTCCATTTCAATTAGTTTGGGTAAAATATAAGAATAAATGACAAAAATTCCCCTTCTTGGAATTTGATCATGTTTCAAAATTTGTTGATTCCATGATAAATCTGTTTCTTTACTTCCATTGTTATATTTCAAGTAGGATTCACAGAGATTTTATGAAACCATTACTTTAAAATAGTGGTTTCATAGGACAAATGTGAAAATCTGAAAGAACTCCAATTCAAAAAATTCTATGTAGCAAACTTGACTATCATCCATAAAACTTAGCAAATGGTCTAGGTGACAGGTGATAAAAGGAGGGTAGAACAGAATCATAAAGGCAATATCTACCAGTTCAAGACAGAATTATCACGGTTAACTGAGTTTACAGATGCAACTGGCCACTGACCACTCATGCTGATCATGGGAACAGCCAAAGGAAGTTTCAGTTAGCCCACTCATGGGCACAGAAATTCAAAACATGCCCCCACGGCACTGGTGAAATGCTATCTTTACTAATTGTTCCTTGTTTCCAAGGTCAGCTTGCTAGAAAAATTAAAAGTATAATAGCAGCTAAAGAAAGATATTCCAAGTGACTACTCAGGGAAGTCTCAAGATGATGACCAGAGGATTTTTTTGGTTTGTTTCTGAGTGTGGGAGGGTGACAACTGCCAACCCACTTTGAAAAAAGCACTAGATGTGGGGCAGGTGAATGTAAAATAAGGATACAGAGAATATCTAGATGAAATGTACAGTTCCTCTTTGGAAATACCACTTACCCACCTACTGCTGAGTGACTAGGGAGAACCTGAAAACATTCCTTTAGCTTTCCCCAAGCTCCCTTTTACTTGACCTCAACTTTACTTCTCCCATCTTTTCATCTAAGCCAAGAAGAAAGACAAACTATTGGATGGCACGGAGAAAGGTACAGGCTGCGCTGCTTTAAAGAAGGGATACCTAATGGCTTTCTTTTCCTACAACTTTTATTTTGTACTAGTTCAAAACAAGAGAGCTCTGCCTGGGAAGTTTCCTTTCTGATGTGACTGAAGTGTGTTTGACCATCAAGAAAAAAGGAAGGCAGTGCCATATAATGTAGGACTCAGAAAAAAAAAATCTTATAAAAGGGCATCTTCAGTCTCACTTTGGGATTAGATGGACGTGGAGTAGGAAAAGCTCATTTTGAAGCCACATTTCTGGTTTGAAAGAAAAAGATCCTGTGCTTGAATCTGACTGGCTCTACCCAATCTCTGCTGGGACTGGTCAAGAAATATCAAGGCTGTTATAGGACCCTGACCAGGCATCCAAGGAAGATCAATCCAGCCTGGGCATCAGACACGCAGGCATTATCTTCAGGAAATTTCCGAGCCCTCATCAAAGTTGGTCTGATACTTGATTTAAAAAATCAAACCTCCTGGGACTCCTGGGTGGCTCAGTGGGTTAAGCGTCTACCTTCGGCACAAGTCATGATCCCAGGGTCCTGGGATCGAGTCCCGCATCGGGTTCAATGCTCAGTGGGGAGCCTGCTTCTCCCTCTGCCTGCCGCTCCCCCTACTTGTGTGCTTTTGCTCTCTCTCTCTCTGACAAATAAATAAACAAAACCTTTAAAAAATAAAATAAAAAATAAAAATCAAGCCTCCAAAATAAATGCATGCTGACTCTATCTGAACTTTGAGGATCTGTAGGCTGACAGACATTTCCACAGACTTTTACATAATCTGCGGGAAATAA
Source organism: Ailuropoda melanoleuca (assembly GCF_002007445.2). Taxonomy (NCBI): domain Eukaryota; kingdom Metazoa; phylum Chordata; class Mammalia; order Carnivora; family Ursidae; genus Ailuropoda; species Ailuropoda melanoleuca. The sequence continues at coordinate 114,413,981 of NC_048225.1, forward strand.
TTAATGTCAAATACCCCAAAGCTAAGGATTTACTGTCATTGAGTGATATAGGAGGGAAGAGGCTAGTGTGGGGAGCACTGACCTTGAGGTCTGGAGATCTGGGTTCTAGGTCCACCCATACTACAGCCAGTGGTGCTAACTTGACCTCTGTTGTGGGTTGAATTGTGTCCCTCCCAAAGATGTTACAATCCTAACTCAGTACCTGTGAATGGGACCTTATTTGGAAATAGGGTCTTTGCAGATGGTCAGGTTAAGATGAGGTCATTAGGGTGGGTCCTAATCTGACTGTAGCTTCATTAAAAAGGGGGGGAGAATTTAGACAGAGACAGACACAAACAGAAGGAAATGATGTGAAGGTACACAGAGAGAATGCCATTTACAAGCCAAGGGATGCTTGGGGCCACCAGAAGCCAGGACAGAAGCCAAGAAAGAGGCCTGGAACAGAGTCTTCCTCACAGCCCTCAGAAGTAACCAACCCTCCCAACACTTTGATCGCAGACTTCTAGCCCTCAGAACTGCGGGATAATACACTTTCGTTGTAAGCCATCTAGTCTGTGGTACTCCGCGCCAGCAGCGCCAGCAAACTAATACAGACCCACAGCTGACTCCTCATCTGTCAAATGTGAGATGGAGACGAGACATCTCTGAAGAAGCTTCCAGTTCCAGTGCCATGTGATTTGGAGTAACACAGTGAGCAGGACTGACAGGAAGCACAAGGCTATGTGGGTAAGGGTGAGCACCCCAGGTAAAGATCACTGGACTGGGAGTTAGTAGACCTAACCCTGGGGGCCACCTCTCCTGCCAAGTAGTGTGTACTCTGAGCAATGAGTCAACTTCTCTGGTTCCTGCTTTTTCATCTGTACAATAAGAAAGTGGGAAAAATGTTCCCAAGGGCATCCAGCCCTACAGTATGCAGTTCCCGATGGTTCCACTGTAACACAATTCAGTGCATCTGTGCTAAGTGAAGCACCATGCTCAGATGATTAGGGTGTACAAAGTGAGTACAGTGTAATCCCTACCCTCTGAACCAAAAAGAGCAAAGAGAAGACAACACCATAAAAATGCATTCATACGGCATCTCCCTCTCACTTCATTTTAGAACAATGGATCCTCGCTAAGTAAATACTCACTTGTCCGAAGTGTTTGCAACATGACAGCCATTGAGCAGAAGCAAGGGAGTAAGGTGCCTTCCCATTTTAAAGCAGCAAATTAGACATTTACAAACAGTGAGGATGGTACTTGTCGGTTATGACCTTTCACTGTGTCTGAACAAGTAAGTGTTAATGTAACTTAAATGCCATTTAGACATGTTTCTGGTTTATCAAACTGGTTTGTATATTCATTCCTATGTAAGAATTTTGAAGGGGAACCATTTCTACCTGCTGTAGGAACAAGCATGGCTAGAGATGGTCCTGTGGAAACATTCTGGGCAAGTAAAGGAGGATCCATTTAAGCCTAGAAGAAGTCAAGTTGGACCATAACGAAATCAAGCAGGGGGCCAAAAATATTTTTAGTTAGACAGGTAGTAAGTTCACATGATTTTTGTATGAACTTTTACCCCCATTTTTCATACATAGCTGAGAGAGTTTGGGCTTACAGGCAAACAAGTTATCTTTGTTAGAGATGATAGTTTTCTTTAACTAAAATACAGGTATGGGGAGAAACACAAGAAGATGAATTTTGTAACATACGTTTTAGGGTCAAATATATGTTTTTCCACCATTCAACACTTTAATAAACTAGCCAATAAGTTATTAATAAGGCATGTCATTTGTCAGAGTTCAGCAAGAGATAAATGTGCCTCAGATAATCTTTAGAACTGTTGGAGAAACAACCACAACGGTAACTTTTGGTCAACTTTTTAAAAAAACAACAAATTCTTGGCATGTTTTACTTTGCTCCATAATTTCTAATACTGAATTTTTTTTTACTGTTTCTGACCTAAAACAGATTTTAAATTAAAGATGAATTTTTGTGTATTTTTCTTTTGCCCACACATAAAGTTTAATAACTATTTTTTTAAAAATAGGTGAACTGCTTCTCTTGGGAACATTCAACCATTAAAGGAAATCTATAAACAGCAAGTTAGCCATGGTTGCTTTGTTTCTGTTATATGTGACTCAACATAGTATTCTGATATCGAAGAATCTAAAAAAGACATTCCACACACTGGATAAATTAGAATTAAATATATATATATATATAAAATACATATATTGTATTATATATGCATATGTATATATAAACATATTATATTATATATACATATATGTGTACATATTATATATATATACATATACATATATATGTGTGTATATATATATGACAAAAGAGAAAATTAGAAGGAAAAAAGAAATGCCTGATCCACCCCAGTCTGATTTTGGATTAAATACTGCCTATCTACAAAAGGTAAGAGTTCAGAGTTTCTCCCAGTGCATCGGCTCACATTAATGGAGGCAGAGTTGCAGACTTTAAAGCTCAGGTTATCTTTTCTTTTTGTTATTTTCCGGTTCGTGAAGGCCATAAGTACACGCATGTTAAGGTACCGAATGATGTCTGCATCATGAAAACCTGGGTGATTTCATGAGCTCACCTAAAAATTTGAAAATGTCATGTTGGCTACCAATGACAAAAAAATAGATTTGTGATCCTCTTGTATGCCTTCACTGAATGACCAAGAGCTGATTCTACGCATGAGCTCTAAGAGAAAATCACTTATAATTTCTATATTAATTTTAAATAACATTCCTTCAAATCTTTTCAAATTTACCTAATTGGTCCCTTGGTAGAGAAACACAAATTCTAACAAGAACACTAATTGTTAAAGAATGGGTATTTGTGGAGTTAACATTAACATTTCCCCTTCTCTTGCTTTATTACTAGTTACAAGTAAAGCAGAAAAAAAAAAAATCCTTCAGCTGTGCTTTTCTTGATTTTCCCCAAATAGAAGGACACTATAACTGAGCGTCTCCAACGTATGCTCTAGAAGGAGGAGAGGAGGCAGGAAAAAAAAAAATCAGGAGGTCTTCTGCATAAACACACGTTAAAGGATTTACAACACAGGCCATTAAAAACAAAGTGTCATATGTATTCATGAAAGAACGTAGGAGAAATATGTTATCCATGAGATGCATGTCACAGATATGAAATTACAGCATGCTGACCCTGAAACTCCACATTCAAATAATATTAGAAATCCTCACTCTCTATGCTTAAAGACCTGGGCATAATTTGTGCTCTGGACAGCATGAAAAAACAGCTTCTCTGAATTTCTAGCCCCGAGAGTTCGGTTTAAAGTCAGGCTCCCACACTATTTTTCTCCGTGGCTAATGAAGATCTGCTTACGAATATTTACTCCCAAGTTCACGGCTGGTGTTTGCTGGCTCAAGCAGAGCTAAGTCATTACGGCTTGGCATACGTTCCACTGGGGAGGCTACAGTTATCTTCTCATTGACAATAGAGGCAACCCCTTCAATTCCTCTCCGCCTTCCCTTCTTCCTCTCTTCACTGCCCCCCCCCATTTGGATAACTGGCCAAGTTAAAACAAAAACAAAAACATGAAACAACACAGCTCTTGGAATTCCCCAACCACATGAATGCAGAGCCGTTATCAGGAGTAAAAGGCTGCCTTTAGTATTTACCACAGATACATAATAGACAAACCAAACCTGTGCCTCTTATAATAACTCTTTCGGAGACAGTGTTCCATTCAAAAGTAGAATGGAGGAGGGAAATGTAGCTGCGGTAAAAAGCTCTCACGCTATAATTCCTCTCCTCCCTAAATGAACAAGGGCACTCAGAGCACTGCCCCGGAGTCTCCCCACTTTAATCTGTTGGAAAGTATATTTATCTTTGTATCCCACCTCTCCTCTGCGCTGTGACCAGTCTCTTTCATGTCACTGAGATCCTGCAAATAGACCTAGGAAATCCTGGAAATTCCTATAGGAGGTTGATTCAAGGAAATAAGCACAGGAAAAGGCAAATACTCCTGTCCATGGCTGAAATCTGTTCGAAGTTGCACTGTTTCCTAACTCGTTCTGAGGAACATTGAGACTACCTCTGCAGGCAGAGACTCTTACGTCTGCAACAGTCCAAAAAGAAAGGGGGGGGAAAAGGAGGGGAAAAAAAAGCTGCCTGATTCTAATACACCCTAATTAGCCATCGGCAGACTCTTAATTGCATACATTAGGATGATTCCATAGTGGAGATTAATTCTAAATATACCCAAGCAGCTGGTTAAGATGCCATGGATTACAGTGTGGACTGTACTTTTCCACTTAATTAGATATCAAAATTAAGCAGCAACAAGCATTTTGACATAACGGGGATCAAGCCGCTGCTTGGTATCCCAGAGCTGCACTAAAGTGACCGCTAAACAGAGCCGCACAGATGGAGAGATATTAAATGCCGCACTGGAAAGTAATTTCAAATAATAAAATATCAATATTTACATTTTAATTACCCCTACTGAGAGCCGCTCTGTCATTTTCACTATTGCCGACGCAGCAAGGGGTAGTGGAATGACATTGTGGCTCTGGCTGCAATGACTATTTTGTTTCCATTAAAGAATGACAAGTGTTTTAGAGGCAGTGACACTCGGTGTGTGAACAAGAATGACAGCAGATCAGAAAATTCCTATTAAGGGACTAAATGCCTCAACAAGAGAATTTACTCTGAGCAGTAGCTCCTCCTTGAAGCATATAATCCTTTCCAAATTTTCTGCTGAAAGTTTATTATTGAGGATGCCCAAGGGAAGTTTTAGTCTCCCGTGAAATATTTAGATCTGTAAAACGTTATATGATGATTGTCAATTTAAAAACAATAATACTTGACGTGAACAGCTATCCAGGAGTCAGGTGTAAATTGCAACCATGTTAGGGGTTTCTTTTTTTAATTTCCTTTCAGGTACATCGACAGAGCCATTGATCATGTTTCCTTGAAACATATCTGTTTCCTATTGAGTTCATGTGTGAAAGCTTGGGATGGGGCTCAGAATCATCATCATAAAAACGCTGGGCTTGTTTTCACCATCTTGTCATTAGAATTTTATGGTACTCAACCATCTCAATCATAATTTCCTTGGCATGGAAAACAAAGTCAAGAATGGGTCATAATTTGTATGTGCAAATGCACACACACGTGTGTATGTGTGTATGTATACTGTATACTTTTCTTTAACTTCTGTTATTATTTCAAAATAGCAAATTCCTACCAGCTCCTATAGGCCCTCACAAAATTTAATTACTCTTTATGGGGTGTGAAGATAAGATTATGGGAAAAAAAATAAAAGGTATATATTAGATGTGACATGCTGGATTCACAGGATAATAAATGAAAACAGTAAAGTCTTCCTTTGGGGATGACTGTCAAAACTGTAGAGATCTTGAAAGAATTTTAATGCCTCCAGATATGAGAGAGTGTATGAGAGAAACTCCTTGGTCAGTACACTATAGTAGGCAGTTAACTGACCCCCTATCTCAGAGTCCGCATTTATTTAATGTGCAGAGATGAACAACCATAAACGTGATAAATGGCTACAGCAGGAAGCTGAATAGAATTTTTCAAAGAAGAGAAAAGGGAAGTTGGGGAGTTATACAGACCCTTAGCACTCTCACTCCCGTGCCTTTTAAAATAGCAGTTTTGAAGTTGGAATAAAAACTCGCTAATAGCCACGCTCTCTACTCACGCCTGTTCTCTAACTAGAAGATGTTCCTCTTAACAAAAAAAAATAAAAGTGCCAGGAAAGTTATTTCGTAAGCATCCCTAATGCTTTTAGGACAAGACAGATCCCCATTTCTCAGCTACTAGCACCTTTTAATTTCTGAAAGAGCCACGGTTGAAAATCTTAATTAATTGTTCCATACTGCTTCAAGATCATTATGCAATGTAATAAAGGCCGTGTAATTATGAAATTTTACAGCCATTACCGAGGCTGATGGCTCGTATTTCATCCTCAGCTGGACCCGATGGCTTTTAGGCACTCGGCTCCCCTTTGATGAACTACAGACAGATCTATCAGGCCCAAACAATATCCAGGCGAGGCAGCTATAATAGCTACCTACAGATGAAGCCATTGATAAAGATAAACTATAAATCTACACACACAAATGCAGGCACATCGCCTGGGGACGACAGAGAGAGGATGAGGCACATGGGAAAGGCAGTTGCTCCCACGAAGGCGGCCTCCGGAGTCCCTCGCTCATTCACTCCAGAATGGGTTGGATTTCGTAAAAGACAGAGAAACCCAAGTGAGCGTCTCATTTATTCTCTGTATCTCGAAATCAAATGAGAGAAGGAAGGGGTGTGAGTGTGTCCATGAGCATTGTATTCAGTGCATTATTTAAAGGGCAGAAACTACTCAGATACCCTAACATCTATTTCAGTGGTGGGAAAAAAAAAAAGGCTAGATATTTGGGATTTTTTTTTTTTTTGCCTGTACATAACACTAATACAGCAATTCAAAATAAGCACTCCGAATCGAAGTAGATTATAGCTCAGGAGTATCTTTTTCAGATATATTAACATTTAAGAATATAATTTAAGAACAGAAACCCATGCCGAAATGTTGACAGGGAAAATAAAATCATTCATGTATCACTAAAACATTTGTAGCTCAAAGAGTATTTTCCTTTTGCAATGTAAGAACTCATAGAGCCTAAGAACTGATAAAACTATGGTTTGCTGAACATGTGTCCAATAATATCTATTTTTTTTTAATTAAGCATTTATGTAGATCCTTTTAAATATCAAGTTCGATGGGAAAGGGCCATCTAGGAGGTTCACTTGACAACCGTAAGTGCCACACTCCAGGGAGCATCTAGTTCAACTCTGCCTTTGGGATACGGCAGCAACTTCACAGAGCTAATGCCCTCAGTCCTTATGATGGCATCAGCCTCATGCTGGCTCATTTCATGAATATGACCAGACAGCCAGCCTGCAACATGGCTTAACCAGGAGAAAAAGCCCATCTGAGGGTCAATCCAATTCAGGCTGCAAGCTGAGACAGAGGACCATGCAGGGCAAGAAAGAAAAGTAGCAGGATGCGTGTAGCTGATTTTGAGACTGAAGACTGGCAGGGAGGTAGGGTGTATGTGTACATCGGGGGGGTGATGCCTAAAAAAAAAGATATATTACTGGTTTAAGTGGCATTAAGTCTTTGGAAAGCACAGCTTGAAACACTTCACTAAGAGTACAAATTAAGAGTGAGAAAAACTGGTTTCAGTACAATGCTGGCTACTAACTAGCCGTATAACCTTGAGCTAGTCACCGAATTGCTCAATTTCCTTATCTACCAAACAAGATTGCTTGACTGGATGCTGTAGCCTACAGTACACTCCAGATTGAACATTCTATTATCTTTGGGCAGGAGAAAGTGTAGATCTGAAACATACCTGTCCTGCATGAATGCATGGTCTCTCCGCCTGAATCCCTCTCTAGGCTCGACTGTAATTTTATTTTGCCCATGTGATCTCGCCTCTCATTTTTTTGAGACATGAAGAATAATAGATATAAATGCCCTTGACCCGTTTCTCCTTCTCCTCTAGAACAGGACTACTTCCTAATACCTTTCTACTTGTCTCTAAAGAAAAGGGACTGTTCCTTCTTCCCAAGGAAGGTCTTCACTATGTTCTCAATCCCATCTGTTCTGGTCACCTTGAAGATTTGTTCCATCAATTTTCTGTTCAACCCCTCTTCCTTTCTTGTGTTTATTAATCTCTCCTTCTCCTGAGTTCCCATTCCTTCATCCTTCTATTCTCATAAAATTTCCTCTCACTGGCTCCTCGTCAATAGCTAGCTCTCTGTCTGTCTGTCTGTATGTTGGTGTTTCTCTACTTCCTCCACCCTCTCACCATTGGAATTTGCAACAAAATGGTGTACTCACACTGCTCTACCCATTCATCTGCAGTCACTGAAGTCTGGATCACGTCTCAGCTCCTCCATCCTACTGTGGTCACCAACAATCACCTCATCATCAAATCCAATGGTCTGTCCTTCAATCCTATTGGCTCTTCTGCCCCCCTTTTCCTTTATGAAACACCTGTGCTCCGCCCACCCCCTGGCACCATATCACATATTTCTCCTGGTCTCCCTTCTTGTATGCCAATCCTTTCCGTGCAATACCATCAATAATTCTGCCTTGGCTTCTTCTCTTCTCTCTCTGCTGCTCTCCCCACTTCTAGGGATATAAGAAACCTGTGTTATAAGTACACTTATTTTCAGCTCCCTGAAAGCCACAGACAACTCATCTCAAAATGTGTAAACCTGAACTCATCCTGCAGCCCCCAAAAAACATATTCCAATGTATTCCCCAGATCATCATCATCACTCAACAAGATAGAATCAAAATTTTGTTATTTTCTTTTACTCTTCTCCAATGTCCAATTGCTTCCATCAAATATCCCTTAGTTGCACCTCTTATTTCCAGTCCTACTGCTTAATTCAGCCCTCCATTTGCTTCCACCTGAATGCAACTCATGGTTTCCCTAACTTGGATTGGACCCCTATGGATTTAGATCAAGCAGGAATCCCCCTTTCCATGCTCCCCTGATTTCTCTCTGTCAGTCTCCCAAATCCTTCACAGCCAGGGGTCTGTTCTCCTTTCTCTATTTCTTGTTCGGAATGATGGGGGTGGTAAAAATTTATAAAATTTCATTCAGGGCTCACTATGTGCCAGGAAGCAGGCTGAGCTCTTCCATGTATCATGTGTCTGTCATACGCCAAGCATGAGAGATATCCACAGGACAAAGGGCTGGCAGGGAGAGAAAAAAAAAATAAAAATATAAATACAGTAGTGCCATGGAGAAAATGTCCACAAAATGAGGACAGAAAACGGGCACCAGGAAGGCGTGAGGGGAAGGAGCTGGAATTTTCAGCAGGCCCATCCAGGAAACCTCCCTGAGGCTGGACCTTGGGGCAGAGATCTGAAGGCGGTGGGAGGGCCAGCCTCATACCTCTCTATGGAAGGTCATTCCACGCAGAGCGAATGGCAAAGACACACCTGCTGAAAGGGACCATCTTTTCGAGGTTTGGAGAACTGCAAAGAGGCCAGCGTGGCTGGAGAGGAAGAGAAGGAGAAGGGGCTCGCAGCTTCTCATGGCGTGCACCTGGCACAAAGGCTCGTGACTTCTTGCAAACTTTTGCAGCTTTTACTTTGAGTGAGATGGGAAGCCACTGGGGGCTTTGAGCAAAGAGGAAACAGACTCTGACTTGCATTTTAAAAAGATGGCTGAATAGAGGAGAGCAATAAGGCAGCTATAAGCATTTAATTCTCACTAAATCCTTATGGGGCATGTAGCCCTTTCCCATTTTACACAGAAGAAACTGAGGTGCAAACCCACTTAAGGTCACATGGCTAAAAGTATTAGCAGTATGATTTGTACCCATGCCATCTGAGCCCAGAACCTGCCATCGGATCACCATGGCACACGGTTCTCTTCCTATGTTTCAACCATTTTCTAGTCCTTCCCCAAGCAGGCCACATGAGAGTGTACTTCTGTGCTTTTGATATTTCTTTACTCCTGCATGGGATACCTTTTCCCTCCCTCTCCACAGGGCAAATGAAAACCATCCATCTATATTTGAAATAGTTTTCTGTAAGCATTTCTTTAATGACCTTAGGGACAGTGACACTCCTTCTCAACTCCTTTCTCCCCCACGACTTTACCCTATTTCCATGATCACGTTGCAGTGGAACGGCTGAAGTCACTACCTCTTCTGTGATATCAAACCACTCTTTCATCTTTGCATCCCCAATGAGTGATAAATAGTATTTCTTTAATGGAACTATTTTGTATGTGTATGCAGAGCTTGCGTGGCGTCAAGGACCTAAATGGTCTGAATCCATGTTTGGGAAATTAAATAAATAAATAAATAAATGGCTGGTGGGAAGGGAAAGTGGTCAGAGCTTGGGTGAGGGCAAAAGCAGTCAGTCTCTGGCATCTATCCCTCCCGCCCCTTACTGCTCCCACTTTCCGCTCTAAAGGCTGGAAATCAGAACGCAGGGAAGATTTCCCACTGCTGCTGCCCAGTTAGAGGTGACTCAGGCTGCTGAATAATTCCTCAAGGGGAACACAGGATAAGCCTGAGAAGCTGCACAAGTTTGAGAGTGAAAAAGGAGCAAATGCATCCCTGAGCCCAAAAGGAACATGCTAAAACCTTTGAAAAGGGCCCTCTCCTCATACTCCCCAGCTTAACACCAAGCTACTGCTTCACATCCTTGGGTTTAATTCTCCAGCATGCCACGCACCCAATTAACAGCAAAACTGTTTCAGGGTAACTTTGGAAAGCTCAATGCCATAGTATGATCATGTTACCAGGTATTTATTAAAGGAGGTCCATAAGAACATAGAATACAAGTCCAGGAAGCAGTTTTAAAAATTATCTTATTCACACCGCTCATTGAAAAGATGAGAACGCTGACAGCACTTAGGAAAACAAATTCCATCATTATATTACACACGTCATGTCAGTTAGCAATTACTCTAATCAACAACAGTGGGGCTTAAACATTCGTTGTTATGATATATGCTCAAAATGGATTTTAATATGTTTACTGATTTCCCACAATATAAGTTCAACATTCCAAATATAATATAGGAAATGAGGATAACCATTTTAATTGCAGAAATAAAGTCTAACCTCAAATCACTGGAGGGATTGCTCCTCACATATAAGAAAGGATAGAGTCAGGGGTGGCTGGGGGGCTCAGTCAGGTGAACATCTGACTCCTGGTTTCAGCTCAGATGGTGATCTTAGGGTCCTGAGATCAAGCCCCGTGACAGGCTCCAAGCTAGGCAGGGAGTCCGCCTGAGTTGCTCTCCCTCTCCCTCTCTCTCCGCCCCACCTCCTGCACTCACTCTCTCTCTAAAATAAATAAGTATATCTTAAAAAAAAAAAAAAGGAAGAAACGATGGAGTCAACAGGGATATTTCTGGCCATCCCATATAATGGCTAAAATGTGTTTGCTGACAATTTATTGAATGAATTGGTTTCACATACTGTACGTAAGCCTTTAATAAGGAGAGCATGTCCCTAACCTCATTTGAAAGTATAAAATTTTACTATGGTTGATCATTGAGGATGTTAATGGACAGGTGATTAAATAAAATGATGCATTTGAGGAGCACCTGGATGGCTCAGTCAGTTAAGCATCCGATTTTGGCTCAGTCATAATCTCAGGGTTGTTAGATGGGGCCCTGGGCTCCATGCTCAGAGGGGAGTCTGCTTAAGATTCTCTCTCCCTCTCTCTCTGCCCCTCCCCCCTTAAAAAAAGATACATTTGAAACTTTGTGACAGTCAGTGACCCTCTTTTTTCCCACCTCATTTCTACCACCCTCCCCCATCCCCAGTGCATTCTATTCCAACCAGTTGGGTATCCTTACTTTTCCTGGAATATTCATGCACACTCCTGCCTCAGGACCTTTGCAGATACAGTCTCTCCTATACATATTTTCTGTCTCCTCCACTAGAGCTTAAACTCCACAAGGGCAGGGATTTTTTTCTGTCACTTTTGGTCACAGCTACAGAGTCTCACAAAATATGTCCTTTATAAAATACCTGAATACATGAATTTAGGGAAGAACGTCAATGTGCTCAACACAAGCACCATATTGTGAATTGTATAGATTTTTAATGGAAGGTGCTCAAAATGCATTAGTTTCTTCTCCCATTTCAGAGCAAAGGAAGACCACTTAACCCAATCTGAGACTGAAGAAATACGTACAAACGTTTTATTTCAAAAATATTTCTTCAATCTGCCCTCTAAAGGGCAGTTTAAAAATGTTATTTTAAGTTTTAATTAGATCAGAAGAACACTTAAAATTAGAAATAGGAAAAAAATACCATCATTTAACAAAGAAATTTGAAATGAATGTATTTCCCCTTCTCTAATCATTCCAGGATAGACTATCTGGCCACACTGCATGTAGAATTTATGTACTTTGACATTTCCACCTTATCATATACCCAAGGTAAAGGTAGCCTTATAAACCTTCTCTCTTACTAACACTCCCCATAGAATTCGGATACTGCAATTTTCATGTTCTGAAGAATTTCAGCAAAGCCAGTGGACTCAATGATTCATATATAATGAAATGGGAATAAGCTTCCATATTCTTTGCAGAGAAAAGTTTCAGAGATGATATGTTATACATATTTTTCATTTATTACATATTTTTAGTTAGAACAAAAAGGTATGATATCAGACTCATAACTGAAGCCTCTAACTGAAGCCTGCACAAGGCCGTAGAAAGGACTTCATTTAATTTCTCGACTGGCCTATTTTTTAGCACAAAGTAGGCACTCAAATAAATATTCATTAAATATATACACTCACAAAAGCATGTTGCCTGTATCAGTCAATATCCTGTTTGAAATAATAATGTGTTCCCAAACTTTTCATTTCTAAGTTCGATTCTAATAAAAATAGAAGAGTCACAAGTAACTTGGCACTTAGAAATGAACAGTAAAATGCAGATGTAATGGGGCTAACATGCTAACCTCGGTTTCAGTTTTCTAGGATCCAGGCCTAGAAAGTACTTGAGCATTTGAACTACAGGACGAACAATAGTAAGAAATAAAGACTAATTCAAAGCCAATTATGTCTCAATATGAACCTGTCTTTATTCTGGAGCATTTACTAAGGTATGTTCCTTACAGTAAGCCCTGTTGTGCTTGATTAGGGTTTTTCACTACTTAAAATTCAAGGGTTGAATTATTTCTTTAAAAAAAAAAAGCCATCAAATAATTTGCGTTTTCATTCCTATTGAAAACCGGCAGTTTTTCAAGGGGTTTCTTTATAACCCAGGAAGATGACATTTACTAATGTGGTGAGGAGACAGGGATTCTCTTTTGAGGCAGGCAGCACTAATAAGAAAGATATGGTTCAATGTCCTAGGTATTCTTCCAAGTTTTATTAATTAGGTGGAAAGCCTACTTTCCCACTGGAATAGTGCAAGGTATTTACTAACACTTCAGCCCACAAATAGAACAAATGTACAGCAAAGGAGGTAATTATTAAATACACCGATCCCTTTATCAACTTGGCAGCGACAACCCAAAAGACGGTTTCTGATTATGATCTTTTTCATGATATTTTAATTGTGCTTCTTAACCTGCTAAATTAAAAACTACAGGGCAATCTCACTTAGATCACAGACAAAGGAGATCATATCAATTTGCAACAAAATGTATGAATGCTCCTATCTGCTTTAATTACACCAAGAATTTAACAGGCAAATTCAATAGGATCACAGAAGGATTGAGAGCTAAATGTTATCTCTTAGCCAATGGCATTATCATCTTCCGTATGTTCTTACACATTATGAAGCGTGAACCTCTGTTTAATAATAAGTTTGGGAAATAATGATATTTAAGTAAAAGAAGCTTGTTCTGAGTCTGTTGGTTATTTCTGTGATCAGCTACCCTGTATACCTTGGCCATGGCTGTAAGTTCTGGGACTAGAAGATAAGCCCTGAGTTTTCCTGTCTCTTAAACCAAGTCAAGATATGGATTCCAAATAGGTGTTCTTTAAATTTTACTTTATTATATGTCTGTAATCCATTTTAGACCAAGATCCTGTCAGAATGTCTTAGCCAAACCCGTAGTTTTTCTCAAGTAGTCCATTTACCTTTATCCTAAAACCCCTCATACCAAACCTTCTTGTGATCCCTGAGCATCATTACAGAACAGGTTCCTCAGTATTAATAACCAAGGTTTGTGTTTGTTTGTTTGCTTTTCTTTCCATCCACAGCTTTGGGAGCCTAACCCAGGGCAATTTTCTGGTAACAAATTTACCAAACCATGCTCTTTGGTGAGTCTTCAAGAACTGGGTATACTCTACCACAGTCTCCCGCTGTACTGGGTGCGTTTTGTTGGGGGTGGGGGGCAGGGAGTTTTCTGATTCTGCTACTAATCCTGGTTGATCCGTTCCTATTTTTTTTTAAAGATTTTATTTATTTATTCGACAGAGACAGAGACAGCCAGCGAGAGAGGGAACACAAGCAGGAGGAGTGGGAGAGGAAGAAGCAGGCTCCCAGCAGAGGAGCCTGATGTGGGGCTTGATCCCACAACGCCGGGAGCATGCCCTGAGCCGAAGGCAGACGCTTAACCGCTGTGCCACCCAGGCGCCCCGATCCATTCCTATTTTTTCTATGCTACTTGCAAAGGAAATCCCTTCAATGCTCACATCCTGCTGATCTCCATTTTTTCCCTCTTTCTGGTACTATTTTCCATCTCTGTCCCAGAAGTGAGACTTCTTATTTAAACACTTCAGCAAGATTCAAGCTTTTTGCTCTCCTAACGGAGTAAAATGATGCACTTCTTTTTGATTCCTTATGAAGTAATCCTTAGCACAAACATTCGGGACATTTCTTCTAGAACTCTACTAATCCCTGGTAGCTCTCAAAGAGTAAACAACTAACGTCCTTGAGCCCCTTGGCTGCAAGACCATCTTGGCAACCCAGGTATATATCACATGAGCATTCCACCGAGCTTCTAATTTCGTTTTATTATTTCAATATTCATGTCTAATTGTTGCCTCTTGGAGACTTACTGCTAAAATTTTGGGTTGGAAATGCATGCATTTCAATATGTATTATTACCATTATATCATTTATTTCCATTGCCTATCAAATCTACGATTACATTTGCAGAGTATTCTCTCAGTTCATTGACAAAAATATAGTGCTCACCATCCGTTGAACAGTATTTTTATACCATTCCAAAATTTGTAGCATTCCATCTATACTTAACATCATAGTGACAAGTAAAGTCACTTACATATCTTTTTAAGAGATAGAGCCATTTTTTTAAAAAATAGAAAGAGGGGCGCCTGGGTAGCTCAGCCGATTAAGCGTCCAACTCTTGATTTCGGCTCAGGTCATGATATCAGGGTCCTGGGATTGAGCCCCGCATTGGGTTTCTTTCACTCCCTCTCCCTCTGCCCCTCCCCCTGCTCTCTCTCTCTCTCTCAAATAAATAAATAAATCTTTTAAAAAATACATCACAGAGGTTGTCATTTTTGTGTTTATGTTCAGTACATGTGAAGATGAAAAAAATCTTGAAAAACTGTTTCAAATGTCAAAATGACAGAAACTTGATAATTCGAATTTATGTATCTTGTAAAATGTGAACAGCAATTACCTAAGCGATACTATGCAGGAGATAGATATGCATACAGGGTCAACTGGGAGAGAAAATCACTTCATCTTTGGTTCTTGGTTTCCTTATCTGAACAAAATAAGAGGGTGAATATAAAAACCTCATGGGATGTTGTAGTTATCAAATGCAAGTAAGGATCAAATTTATTTGGAATCATGTTGTAACCTAAGCATCCCTAGGCAAATGACAGTCATTGTCATTATTATTGTCTCATTGATAGTAATACTGACTCAGACTTGGAAAGGATGGTGGCATCTCTTCTAGGTGAATTTCATTATTTAAAACTCCAAAACATTTCTAAAGATCTTAGACATCTTGGATAGAGTCCTTTAAAATGATTACGTATTTCTCAGTCTTCCTAAACCATGTCTATTAAATACATAGTTACTTTTCCTGATGACTCAGAATCAGCATGCTAGGAACTCTCAGATCATCCAAACTGTGCTGAGCTGCCCTGAGAGGCGCCTGAGGAAGTGGGGCTGCCCAAACCCACATTACTTAGCCTCCAGGGCTAGGCTTCCCAGGACCTGATCTGCGTTTCATAGTTTTGCATGCAGACTCTTCCTTTCTAGTGCTGTCCCTGGGATTCCCTTTGGCATCAATCTCTCCTCAGATCTGCTGTGCACCAGAAGGGCAAGCTAGTTGGAATGGTTCAAACGAAGAGTTTAAGTAGCCCTATGAGTGAGGGACTTCACAATTACAATATGCTTGGAAGTTACCAAGAATTATTTTGTTTTTTTTTTCAATTATGCTTGAATTTTGACATATTATCCTTAAAGTGGAGAGAAAATGAGTGAAAGATAGTGACATAAAATTTATTGAAATGGAAACTTCTGCGTAAAAATCTGGTTATTATGGTTTATTGGGTTTTCCTCTTAAATGATTGGAAAAGCAGTTTAAGAATTAGAAAATGCCAATAAGCATTGAATTATAGAGCCTCATACATGTTTATGAATAATAACTAAAGTATTTATGCAATGTAGCAATGTTTTTTACATATAATGACTCCATATACACTTTACACAACTCATTGACAAGCTTATGACATATCCATCCCAGCTCACCAATTCTAAGCATGTCCAGACTAATATTAACATCGTTAGAATTATTCTGATGTTATTTGTATAAGCTCATAGAAAAGATCTCTGTCAAAAATTCAAATGTCTTTAAATATACAAAGCATCTACCTGAGTGCTTAGAACATTTATCACTAAATGTTTATAAATTTTTATAAACATTATTTACATCCAAATAACTAAGAAAATGTTTCTGTTTGATGAATAAATACATATTTATATATCTGTTAAAATGCATATTGCTTACTCGATGTGTTATGACTCCTTTCTCTCCATTATATGTGAATATGTAATTAGTCCCATAATAAATATCTCCTATGAAATTTCCAAGAAAGCTCTTAATTCAAATGTGCCATAGTCACTTTTCAGAGTTCACTAACCTTTCTGTTTTATTTTTAAATACCAAGGATAAAACTTACAGCTTGGTCACAAAGTGCTGGAGCAAATGCACCTTGGCTGCCCAATAAATATTTATTGATCTGGCTGATGAAGGTGGCTTCTTGTGAAGTAGGCCTTCTCTTCGGTAATAAAGCTACCATATTTATTTATGTATGCATTTATAAGATTTGCAAAACGGAATAGTAAACTCACAAACCTTACGAGGATGATAGTTTACGACAGGTTTCTCAGCACTGCTGACATTTTAGGCTGAAGAAGTCTTTGTTGGGGAGCGAGGGGGGAGGGGCTGCACTGTGAAGTGCAGAATGACAGAATGACACGGCCTCCACCCACTAGACGCTCCTCCTTCCCTGCTGCCTTCCTGACTACAACCACCAAACTGTCTCCAGACACGGCCAAATGTTCCCTGTGAGGCAAAATTACCCCTGGGTGGGAAACCCAGTTAGGGGCAATGAAACACATCTTTTCCTTTCTAAATGAATGATGACTTGTTGAGAATGATGGTATCAAAAATAGCTAGTCTTGGTCTCTGTAGCATCTCCCCAGACCTAATTACACACAGACTTGAAGAAACATCCCTCTATTTGTGAAACTTGTCCCCAAACAAAATTTCCACGTCTCATGGCAATACCAGGCCACTTTCTTGGGTATGTGACCTGCAGAGGGAGCCAAATTTGGTTTAATGCTCTGTTGTTGCCATCCTGAAATTCTTAATAATTTTTTACCAATGGGTTCTGCGTTTTCATTTTGCATTGGACCCTGCCAATTATGCAGCCAATACTGCAATGATTATCATATCAACATTATTGGGACGCACCAATGAAATCTATGTTTTGCCATGCCAGCAAAAGATTTTAAGGTCCCCTTGTGCTAAAAAAAAAAATCAAGTTGGAACTTAAAAAAAAAAATGAACTAGTTCATATCAGGAATTTGGGTTAGCACTGTAGATAAAAATCAGGGTTTGGAATCCAATAAGTCCGAATTTAAATCTCATCTCCTCTACTGTACTAGCTTTGGGAGCTCAGGCAAATTGCTTGATTCCTCTAATCTTTAATTTTCTCAGTTATAAAGTGATGTCAGAGGGAAATCGCAGTTACAGGGTTGCTCTGGAGAAAGCTGAGACAACGTCTATAAACAATTAGTACTGGACTTGGGACCTAGTAAGTGCTCAACGAACATAGCTCCAAAATGAGGACGACGCTGCCCAAACCCATTCTGGATTGGGATGAGAGAATAACACTCAACCTCAAAGGTGTCATCGTACAGTTTTTGAAGGAAGATTTACAGAGTTCAAAGAATTAGTCCCTTATGTTGACTCATACTTACCAATATTTTCCAATCACTACTGACCAACAAAGTGTCAGATCTAACTTTTAAAAATGCTCTCAGGTGCTTGAAGCCTGGCCCTGAATTTACATATTCAGGTCCGAATGTTTAGAGGAACACAGCTAAATGGGACTGCGTGCACTTGACTGCTGATATCCCCCCTACGTCGATGGTGCAAGCATGGGTGTTAATACATTTCATACATTAAAGATGTAAATTTTATTCTTCGAGCTGAAAGCCAGGTGATTAATTCTCGTAGCATAGTGATCAATTGGTGCAGATGCTTCACCTGTATTAATGTTTGTTTTTGTACGCATTAGAAGCGGGAGCACACCAATAACACAGGTGTCTGACACAGAGCGGGGCAACATTCCCTTTAGCCGGCAAACATTGAGATCCGTAGTTAGGTTGCACGTAGCACTGCCAATTTTTTCAATTAGACCCATTATTGATTTGATGAAAAAGCAAATTAAACATACCATGGTGGTATGTAAATCGGTTAGAGGGGGCATAAGGTTCTGGTACAAAGCTTCAAAGGAATGAGCTGTATGGCTTTCATCAGCTGTAGCTCATAGGGGTTCCTGGCAATTGCTGCTAGGTATGGGGTTCCTTGAGCTACACGGGCTGGCTGGCAAAACAATCACCTGGAAAGACCGGAGCTGTATTTAAAAAATTCACCAGTTTTGCAGAAATGGAAAGAAGGCTGGAAATCTACTACGTTTGAGAGGATATGGTGACAGAGGTGCAGAAACAGCATAAATTGTTTTCGTAAGGTGATGGTGCATTTTGCCTGCGCACATGTATGGCATGTAGACAGCAGCCAACAGGAGACATTTAAGAAGCTGATTGTGCTGATTCAAAAGCTGTTTTGACCACTACCTCAAGCTACTGGATGTTTTCATTGTCTAAGTCTGAAACCTCCCAGCCTGCTTTTCAACAAAATCTAAGCCAACTTCTGGATTATAATATCTTAAAATTTGAAAGAATGCTCTTCATTTTTCAATGAATGATGTTCCTCGGTCCTGCTAAGAAATGGGGCAGAGGTATTGAAAATGGGCCCGTTGAACCTACACTATTGGTTTCATTAGCCGGAGGAAGCTAATGCGTAACTAAAACATCTTAATACCTCTCTGTAAATTTATCTTCACTGGATTTCTACACAAAAGGCCTTCAAGGCTTCAGGAAGCCTTCTCTGATTCCTAAAGTGAGAGTGTAGTAATTGCTTCTTTGTTTATTCTTATCCCCCAACAGACTGTGACTGTATCTACACGGTTTACTTTGCATCCCTCCCCCGAGCAGAGTGATTAGGTTAGGGTAAAGGTACCCAACACATTTAAAACAAATAAGGAATGCAGTCAGAAATTTAATTTTAGGGCTCCTGGGTGGTTCAGTTAGTTAAGCGTCTGCCTTTGGCTCAGGTCATGATCCCAGGGTCCTGGGACCTCAATGGGTCCCTGCTCAGTGGGGAGCTTGCTTCTCCCTTACCCCTTGCTCCTCCCCCCTGCTCATGCTCTCACTCTCTCTGTCAAATAAATAAATAAAGTCTTAAAAAAAAATTTAACTTTATCAATTTAAATAATGGATTTTATTAAGTAATATTCCAAAGAGTTTGCCTTTCTCGCTGCAAATAAGAGAATCTAGTAAGCCAAAGGGTTGGCTTTGCCAATTCTTAAGCTCTAAGCTTTAACTATAAAGAGCATGATAAATCTGTCAAGACAAACTGGAATCAGTCAGTGATGACTGGAAGTGCCACCAAAAGAAAGTAGCAGGTGCATCCAGTCATGTAAATATGCTCTTCATATCCTACTTAGCAACTTACACTGGGAAAGGCAAGTAACTTTCGCAGAGAAGAAAGCAAAAGAACAAAAGTGATGTCAGAAACTGGGTGAGGCTAAGATGAAAACGAAAATCGAAGAAAGAAGTATTGCAAATTTTAAATATCATTAGATCGATGATTTAAAAGAGCTTTTAATATTAGAATTCAGAAAAAAAGAAATAGACAAGAGACATTACTGGGAAAGGATGGAAAAGTACGAACATTGATGGTATTGGGATAAACAGAGCCAAGAGAGATTGGGGAGGATCCTCCATTTGTGAGAAGTCAATTCCTATCATGAATAAAGGTACGAGTGAATGAATGAATGAATGAATGAATGAATGAATGAATGAATGAATAGGCAATTGTCACAGTTCATCAGAAGATACTGAGTTGCGAAGCATAATTTGGGAAAAGGCATTCAGATCAGCTATTCCAGCCAAACAATTTCATTTCTTATCCTTTGAATTGTAACATTTTTGATCTGTCAACATTTCAGTATTGTGCCAAAAATTAACACTCACTCTCTTCCTTGGCCAAATCAGGGCACTGCATACATGCAGAACTTCACAGAGAACGGCTGAGGTGAAAAGAATACATTGCCCAGAGAAGCTCTAAAAATGTGAAACTCAGAAAAATGAAAAGTTTTTGCTCCCTTCCTGCCCCGAGGGAGACTTTTCTGTCAAAATAGGTGAAGACGGTATAGACCCTCTGGAGAGTTCTTGGCTGTTTTTGTTTTTCTTTATTTTTACGTTTGTGAGTTCATTTCCTTTTTAATAGAAAATATAGGAGATTGGAGCTGGCACTGCCAGCAATTTCTGAAGGGAGAGAGCATATGTCTCCTGTCATGTTGGCATCTGATGGCAACAGCCGCGCGGAAGTCAGTTCAAGTCCTTACATCAAAGTTTGCTTGCCATTGTAGGGACGTTGTTAGAAGTGGAAAAAAAGCAATGTCCATTTGAAGCTCGTCTGTGAACTTTGCATGAACTGCTAGGAATAATGTAGTGTGATGACAAGCCAGTTATACCTTCCACTAAATTTGCTGTCTGGAATGAACTGAAATAGTGTTTGGTTTGTGTAATTACGTCCATCTATCTTTATATTCCAGCGGCATATCGCAAATTGAAAATACTAAAAATTGACTGTTGGTTCTGATATTTAATGATTGCCAAAGACAAGACGATGATTTATTGGTTACTTACCGATGTGACACATTTGCATCTTATTAGACGGAGATTACTATTCCTTAAAATGCGGACGAGGCCTGATCATGTCTGATGGATTGATTTGATTTGCAAATGTAATCAAACTAATAAGAGGGAAAAAATGAGCAATAATGCCTTGTTTTTCAACTGGCAATCACTCCCCTGCCAACAAGGCTGATATCCCTGACTAAGCAGCCTTTACACAGTCTTCCTGTCGCCTCAAATAAACAAAGGGATGCTAAGAGCTTGATAAGAGGATAACAAGCCAAGTATGGATGCAACATGGGGCCCACACCTCCGAACTGTGCTGCCGCAGATGAGAACAAAAGTTAACGGCAGGAGATGCAACACGACCTTAATCATCTTGAGCAAAGCTCCGGCCGAAACCAGCTCCATATTCCCAGATTGTGTCAAGGTAGATGAAGAACCCTTTCTTAAGGTAAAAACACTGCCACCCTCCCTAATGCAGTAGGCAGGCCTCTTTCCATAAAGACACTCCATTCCTGAGGTACTTTAACCATTTTAAATCCAAATGGGTTTAGAACAACCCCATCTATATAGTTTGAAAACCGCATAAAAATCCTTTCAGGCAGCTGCTGGCCCTCGGTTTCATCCAGGGGATACCGCCGATGTACAGAACCTGGAGATAAAGAGCTGTGGAGGGGAAAACACAGAAGTACTGGGCCAGGAGGCATGGCTGACTGACATCTGGCTTAGATCACTCTCAAAACATTTCTTCAGGAGTCTTGAGGATGTGTGACAGAAAAATGAAAACCATGATCCTGAATGAGTTGCAAAGCAACACTCTTGAAATAAAAATTCAAAAGAACAAAAAAATTCAAAAGATATTTTGATAAGAGATCAACTCTGTCTCATAGTCATGTAATAATGACAAAGAGAGGCTCCCAAGAACAGCAACTCTAGTATCAGGCCAATCGGATAGCAAGGAGGCCTCCGATATGCGTGTATATATATATATATATATTTGTTCAGCGCAGGCGTGAATAGGTATTAGCTTGTTCCAAAAATATATTACCCATGGTATTTTTGTTGGGGAACTGAATATTACAAAGAGTTTAGGGAAATGTTGAACTGAATTTACAGAGCTCATTACTATATTCAGATATTTCAAATATTATCATAGTTGATGTTCTGAAGATAACATATCACCCATTCTCAGCCCATATAAAATTTATTCAACCATACAATCACAGTATGGTCAGATTCAAATTAAATAATAAATAATTCTATTCTTAATGTGTCAAATTGCCTTGGAAGTTTGAGTTAAAGTTTCATGGCAACTACAGAGATGTTAAAACCCTAAAACCCTCACTGAGTGTAACAGCTCAGATGACTAACCAGGTTAATTAGCATCCGTGGATTATTCATAAGTGAATCTTAACCAAATGTTATATGCTGGTCTGTCAGAGACACTGTTTTCAAAGACAGCATCAGTATTTTCATAGGAATATATTCAAAGATGCTTTATAAATAAGGCCCACCTCCTATATTCATGTTATTTTATCCTTATGCTATCCTCACGCTTAGTTCTGCACTAAGATCCTCCACTGGGCAACCTTGTGGTCACTTGGGCCTGTTGGCCATGTTTCCCCACCTCCAGCTTCAGTTAGGGGTTCTTCTCTACATTATCCCCTGTATGCCACAGAAGTATTCTGAGCCCTACGTACAGATTACTAATCCTTCAGAAAGGGGTTTGATCTGATATATCCAGATATTATACCCAGGCTTTACCAAAGAATGACAAAAGATAGGTGTATTGCTTATAATTTGCAGTATACATTTTTAAAAATATACCACAATAACTCTTCCATAACATTTTCACTGCTAGTCTATCTTCAAGAAATGTGTGTCCAAATAAATACACGTGTATGTATTATATAATGTAATATAACGTGGTATAGTGTAGAATAGACATAAAGTTAACTTGATAACTTGCTAAAATTTAATACTATGCATATGGATGCATACTTTTTTTCTGAGAAACTAGTAGTGACAATGACAAATGCCCGACTGGGAATTAAAAGACTGAGTTTTGGTCTCAACTCCGTCACTGGCTAGCTTGTTACTCTGGGTAACTCATTCAGTTTTCCTGGTCTTCAGTGTCTTTAACCATAAGTGAATTCGTAAGCAAAGGCATTTAACATTCACTGAACACTTACAATTAACAGCCAGGGGTGGGATTGGGCACTTTACAAATATTAACCCACAGAACTGTCCTTGCAACCGATGAAGTTGGCATTGTTATCCCACTTTATGCATAAACACACTGAGTTCACGGTAAGCAGCAATATCAGAATTTGAATCACGGTCTCCAACTCCAGAGACAGCACACTGCTCGCTACAGTCTAGTAGACAAAATACACTTAAAATGCAAAGTTCTAGCAAATGATCTCTAAGGTCCATTCCGGTTTAGTCAACCCATAATTAATTTTTTTGGGAAAGCAGTCTTTCCTAATATTATTTCATTTGTTAAAAAAAAAAAAGTGTGTCACAAAGATTCCTCCTGGTATGTTCTACCATAAAACACTCTACTTCAGAAAAAGAGCAACTCACAGAAATAAATCTGAAATGCTATCAATAGTTATTCCATGTTTTTCCACAAAAGGTTAATCTAAATAACACGCCGAGGCGACACAACCTTCGAGAGTATATTCCTCTTTCAGGTATACGGGTCTCTGTAAAGATACCCTGCCACGGGGCTCTGCCATGACACAGAAAATCACAAGAGTAAGTCCAGATGGACCCTTTTTGTCCTAAAGTGCTGACCACATCGGGAGGAGCCAGTCTTCCCATGATCTCCCAGCTGCTCCTTTTCCCTGGCTCCCTCCTCAGCGGAGCCACCCTGTGCCCTGGCACAAACGTGCTGACTGGCTGAGGGGCCCGGCACTTCAGGTCATTAATCCTTTCCTAATGTAGGTTAAGCAGGTGTGAAGCCTCCTTCACACAGAGAGGAAGGAGCTGCTCTTCAGAGACACCCCTGGAGTGATAGTATTTACTAATTGGGCCCCGATGACTGTGTAAAACCAGACAGGGTAGGCTGCTGACCTGGACATCTAGTTATCCATCGGGTTTATCTGAATCCAGCTGAAGAAAACTGGTCCTTTCCCCTTCTTGATCTTACATTAATAATTTGCAATCAGGGCTTAATGCCCATTTTGGCAACAAAAATATAATTTCTGTATTGGAAGCAAAATGATGTGATTTGTAAAGACTGGTAAAATTTGGGGATTAACTAAATTGAGTTCACTATAACTCTCAAAATTACCAAGGGGTGATATTTATCCATTATGTTTTCTTCTTTAACTAAATAACAATGGACTAGCACTTTTTAACTCATATAATAATGTTGCACTGCACCATAAGAGATCCAAGTATGAAATGTAAACTGAACATTCCTTTTATGAGGAGTTTGTGTATTTTGTACATCTTTTCTGACTCTCGCCAGAGGGAAAAAAATAACTTGGCAAAAATAAATACAAAACGAAAGTTGTTGCTTGCTTCAGAGAAAAAAAATTGTAGGGTTTTTTTCTGGGAAAAAGAAAAATTTTCTAAAGAAAAATATCAAGGTATTTATAAACAAATGGAGGTGTTATCTGTTTATCATATAGCATCAAATTCTTAGAAATTTGGGTCAATTAAAGTGATTTGGGCAGATTAAATAGGTTCTTCTAATTGAATTCTTCTAATGAAGAGTCATTTATGATGTTTGGAAGTGGCCTGAATTGGGGAGGAAGCAGTGTGGTTTTAGGGAAATCATATGCCTATGGACAGATTAGGTATTGTTAAAACACCTGATGAGTAAAATGCCACTGATATGCAAAGCTGGGATGTATTCAAAATAAGTTAGATTTAGGGGCACCTGGGTGGCTTAGTTGGTTAAGCTTATGACTCTTGATTTTGGTTCAGGTCATGATCTCAGGGTCCTGGATGAAGCATGGAGCACTGGGCTCCCTGCTCTGCCGGGAGTCTGCTTCTTCCTCTCTCTCTGCCCCTCCCCCACCTCTCTCTCTCTCTCTCTCTCAAATAAATCAATCAATAAATATTTTTTTAAAAAATACAATAAATTAGATTTATTGAAAATTAAAGGAAAGAGAATAAAAATATAGAGCTAAAGGGAGAGTGCCTTGACCATGAGGACCCAACTTCGGTTAATAAGGAAAAGTCATACTGAACAGGAAAGAGGTCAAATGAGCACCCAATTCCAGCTGCCGATTTCACTTTCCCCTTCTCTTTCTCTATTCTGGTAATTCCTCCACAGAAGCGAAGCAACAGTCTATTAGATCTCAATATCAAAAAATATTCCCTGATACTCCTCACACCTTCAATTCTTCCCCAAGGGCCCCTGGTGAGTTCAGTTCAACTTCCCTTCCTTTGCTTCATCCACAAACCGGCACTATTTCTTTTTACACATCAAAACCACACTTTGTATTTTGAACCTGATGGTTACTTACTCACTGAACCTTGGTCTAACAAGGAAGTAGGCTGGCTTAGTCACATAAAAGAACACAGCCAAGGCTGACATTCTTGGGAACAAGGCAGACAGAAGTGCAAAGTTGTATGGCTTTTCTCTACTGAGATTGTGATCCAAAATTATTTCAAATTCTCCTTAGCGTGATGAAGTTTTTCCATTCTTTACAACACACACACACACACACAGAGCTACAAAGTACTAGCACTTTCAAGTTAACTATTCTGTTTTGTATAGGATTATTCTCGAATATTTCCTTTCCAAAGTAATTAGGTTACTTCCTCACTTCCATAAACTAATTTTGATATATACAATCCTGGATTACATAGCTATTTTTATCTACAAAATGTAATGTCTTGTGTCAGAAATTCTGAGTTCAGCTGAGTAAAACTCACACCCTCTTTCAAAAAGAAAACTCAGCAGTTAAATTTTTTGAAGACATCACTTCTCTCCATGTTTAAAAAGTGCCTTTAAATTACTCTGTATTCTATAGAAAACTGTTTCTCTGATGCTTGAAGTCTCCAGCTGCCACACAATTTATATCTCTTTCTTCTGCTCTTTGTTTTTCAGCCATTTTCCCTGAATGTCAAAGTCAATTTAGTGCATTTCACTTTGCTGAATAAATCAGAGGCGAAATCCTTGCTAAAAGTGAAAATTTGATTTGCTAAAAGGAGCTTAGGGCAACTATTAATCAATATATCCAGAGTGTCAAATCCAAGGCCAGGATAGACATGCATTCATTTGGAGATTGGCTGAGGCAGATAAAGGGGGACGCAGGGGAAAAAGTGCAACCAGCCCACAGAAGGAAGGCGGGGTTAGGGTTGGAGGGAGGGTCAAAAAGGAGCAAAGAGAGAAACAAAACACGCTGCCGTCATGTTCTGCTCTTCTCCCTCAAATTCTTGTTCAGAGGGAGAAAAAGATATTTTGATTAAGCATTTAAGCATATATGAATTATACTAATCATAGCAGCTCTCATATAACCATTTCCTCACAAGACACAAAAGTCTTCTTCTCTTTAACTCATCAAGTAGCCTTGAGAAGAATCTAAAAGTCAGAAGTAACAGCTCCATTAACAGAATTGCAGAACAGAAAGAGTTGGGCCAAGTCTATAGGATGTCAATATTTTGATAATCTTCAGGTAGATTATAAGCTATTTCACGCTTCTGAAAGATCATGACATACAGTAAACCAAATGATTAGACGCATCCTATCACCTCATCATTCAAAAGAGTTTAACAATTACCAAGAACTTGCCTGAAAATGCTATTCTATTTTAGGACATAGTACATACAGAAATCTTTAACACTCAGAAATGTAACACTGTTGTTTTCAAAAGTACACTGAGTGATCTTTCTCTGCGTAAGTTGGCTCAAGGTTCTGATTTTAATCTTTTCAAAATGCAGTTTTAATCATGTCACTGAGTTAAAAATGTTAATTGCTTCTATTGCCTTCAGTATAAAATGCTATTTCCTTCGCAAGAAACTCAAGATTTTTTATGATGGGGTCCTTGGCCACGAATCTAGTCCCATGCTGCTCCTTCCATGCTTCCATGTGACTCTGTGTGAGAGCACCGTCACAGCCTACATTACGGAGTTAGAGCCATCCATTCACCTTTCCGAATCACCCGCTACGCCGGGAGGGTCAGAAACGCAGAACCTGTGCTGTATTCAGACTCGTGTGCGTATTTCTTGTGCACAGTGCCTGACACACAGCTGACTAGATGCCTTATGGAGGGAGGGAGGGAGGGAGGGAAGGAAGAAGGAAGGAAGGAAGGAAGGAAGGAAGGAAAAGAGGAAGGAAGGAAGGAAGGGAAAGAGGAAGGAAGGAAGGAAGGGAAAGAGGAAGGAAGGAGGAAGGAAGGGAAAGAGGAAGGAAGGAAGGAAGGAAAAAAGGAAGGAAGGAAGGAGGAAGGAAGGAAGGAAAGAAGGAAGATGGATAAATGGAAGGAGGAAGGAAGGAAGGAAGGAAGGAAAGAGGAAAGAAGGTAGGAAGAAAGGAAGGACGGAAAAAAGATGGACAAATGGAAGGAGAGAGGAAGGAAGGAAGGGTGTGTTGGGGGTAGTGAAAGCAGGAGGAAAGGTGGCAGAAAAGGAGGGAAGGAAGGAGGGAAGGAAGGAAGAAAAAAGGGAGGGAGGAAGGAAGGAAAGATGGGACGGAAGGAAGGAGGCAAGAGGGAGGGAAGCGGGGGAAGGAAGAAATGGATTCAAGGTTAAGCGGTGGAGCTAACATTTTGATATTTGGTGTGGTTGAAAGTCACTTGACTCACCTTTGCTCCGGTTTACTTACAACTCTCGATCAAATTCAAGGGCCAGTGAATCCAAACACAGTAAGGGAGGGGAGCATCCAATTTTAGCAACTAGCCGTTGAAGGAATTTCCAACTACTCCCATAAGTAGTTAAACAGCTATCGTCTCATTTCATTAAAATTGTGATCAGGCATATCCAGGGTACACTATCAGTCAAACATGTTGATTTTCACTGACTGAAAAAAAGTGTCACGTATTTCCTTTTTTATTCATCCTCCTTTCCTTGAATCTTGCATTTTGTAAATGTATAGACAAAATTGAAAGATAGGGCAAATATGTTATGTTCACCTAAACTTGTTTTGAGAGGTAGGTAATCTGGAACAAATGGCACAGAACGTGGGGGAAGGAGATGAGGACAGGGAAGAAAGACAAAAAGAAGCTACTGGTGAAAAGCCATTTAAGTTAAATATTCTGTGGGTCCAAATAACATGAATAGTGTGAGTCAAACTTCCTGACCCTCAAGTTTGCTCATATACAAAGTGGGGATAATAAGAATAAAACCTACCCAGAGGGGCACCTGGGTGGCACAGCGGTTAGGCGTCTGCCTTAGCTCAGGGCATGATCCCGGCATTCTGGGATCGAGCCCCTCATCAGGCTCTTCCGCTAGGAGCCTGCTTCTTCCTCTCCCACTCCCCCTGCTTGTGTTCCCTCTCTCGCTGGCTGTCTCTATCTCTGTCAAATAAATAAATAAAATCTTAAAAAAAAAAAAAACTACCCAGAGAATAAAAACAGAACTGTTGTGGGTACCCAATAAATGTTTGTGAAAGTGCTTTGTAAACAATATATAACTACATAGATGTTACTTCTTTTTGTATTGAAAGCTTAATCTCATTAAAATGAGATTATCACATATCATATTTATGTGGACAGAGACCCATGATTCAGGGTAGAGATCATGTCATGTAGATCTTTTATATTTCCCACAGTACGAAGCCTAGAGTTGGGTACCTGGCACCTACTCAAATACTTAAACTGGAATCAATGATTACTATGAAATTATGATTCTATTTTAGGACATAGTACATACAGAAATCTTTAACACTCAGAAATGTAACACTGATCAAAACACTTTTTGATTAGAGGTATACAATAGCGTGGCTATGTATGGGTGGCAAACCTAATTTGGGGAAGAGAGACGACGTGAGCACAGGTAATCCAGCATGGTTACACAATGGGCATTAGGTCACGAACCATGGTAATCGAAGGTGACAGTCAATCTCCAGGAGCATCCTTAGGATCTGGGTTGTCTCTTGAGCTGGATCTCTGTCTAGGAAAACCGGCAACTTCTTGTTGGTATATATATATATTTGTATTTCATTTTATTTTATTTTTTTACTTCTAGCAAGGGTAGCTACATAAAATAAAGGACCTTATGTGACCTTTCAGATTATTTTTTTTCATAACATACTTTTCGACTTACTGGTTCCTGTTTCCATATCACAGTTGTGGCTTCAGAAACTGATAAACATTCAGTTATTTTAGGTTTGGCCAGAAAGGATGGACTAGATCATTTAGATGCTAACGATCCAGCCCACCTAAGACAAATGATGACCGTATCTATACACAGATCCTTCTGGTTAAATAAGCTTCCCTCCTACCTTTGTATTACAACCGATGTTTATGGTGAATATTTGTTGAAATAGATTTTATTAACACCGACTTTTTGGATCACTCGGTTTTAATTGCAATAAAGTGACCATCTATGTGCAGTATCTTAGGGACTAAAATGAACACTGACATTCTACATTTAGACCGTGCTTTATAATTTGCAAAATTAATCATACATATGTGTTTAATTTGCATGTGTATTCTTTCCCTCATTTGATTTTCACAATATAACTAATGGCTAGAGCAATTACGTAACTTAAAAAAAAATTACTCCACTACAGCTTAGGCTGCCTGATTTTACTTTCGGGTTCATTCCACCTTTGGAAACCACCACGACAGAGGCACAGGTATGCGACTACCAAGTACATGAAATATAACTTCCAAATATTTGGTAATTGAAGAGAATTATAATTTAAATAGTATTATTAAGCGCCAAGGCTTTGGGTCTAAAATTTACATTTTCTCCACTTAACTAACAGACTCAACTACGTCATAGTTCTGAAATCACTACGTTACATACACAAAAGAAAAATTAATCCCGAGAAAAGAGGCTGTAATCACTTCGATTCATTCACAGCCAAGTGGAAATTACAACTACATGTAAATTCAGTTCTGGGATGGGGTAGAGAGTGGAGCCTCAGGGCCAATTAGCAGTTTGGGGCTACGCATATTTTAAATCAACTAATTAATAAAATATTTATCAAGTGCCAGTGATACAGATCCCAAACTAAGTATTAGGTGCTACTTATAACTCTCTCTTAGTCAACCATGCCCTTGACTCGCACATCAAACCACAATCACACACATATACACGTGGAAACATACTTTTGTGTTATAAATGGAGACATAATCTTATGGTAATTATTTCCACCACATTTGTTTCTGTGTGCTTTTTTGCACATACCGTCATCACTTAATGGTGCTACCTGTTTAAGATAAGGAACGGGCATTTTAAAAACTTCCACAACTTTTGTTGGGGATGATATAAACTTAAAAATTGGTCTCTACATAAAATGCATTAGAACAATGGAACAATCTTTACACAGCATCATTAGCAATAGATACTTGAAATACTCTTGGGTATTCACCCACAAAATTTATATCCTAACGTAGAAATAGTTTATACATGTTCTTTAAAGGTTTCTGCCATTGCTTGAAAAGTCTCAATACTTCTGTTGAGAAAAATAAAAAATCCAAGTCAACGAGCAATTTTTGATACATTCTTCTAACTGCATGTTTTTACAAAAACGCTTCAGTGTAAATGAAAAATACTGGTTTCTATACTTCAGATTTCTGTTTCTCACATAAACTACACGTAAAGACTGTTTTATCACATTATCTTCCTAGCGTGGTTTTCCTTTAGAGCTTAATACTTCCTGTCTTCACTGAGTATGAACAAAAATTGTAGAGATTTTTTTTTCTGTTTGGTATCATTCCAAAAGATACCATTTTATAAATGTGACTAAGAGACCCTGAACTTACACAAGAGTCCTCTTCTTTAGCAAGCAAAGGTTTAATTTGTCATGTTAAAAATAAACAAGCCTATCTGAAAACCTGCCATCTTTGATAAAGGAAAAAATGTTCTCAGATACATTCATTCACTTAATTGTTCAAATACCCTTCTATTCTTTTAAAGCAAACTGTCGGATGAGACCCATAATATATTTAAGCCACTTATATAGGTCAGCTAATATGGGTTATGCTTTTTTAAGCACCATCTGACTAAGCACATTCTGCATTTTGCTAACAAAGTAACAGTACATAATAATATTTTAATCAACCACAAAGAACAATAATAGATCTGACTGCTGGGCTGATAATCGTCTTATCACACCCTGTGAAACCTAGCTCTAATATTTGACGGAGCCTCCATTACTTGGCAGCCCATTCTAAAAAAGGCCAACAATGGGGAGAGAATGAAGTGGAGTGTGCAGTAAGTCCGTATCTACATAAAAGAGATTAGAGGCGACAGCGTTCCATTTTACAGCTCAATCATATTGTGTTAGCATGCGCTTATCCGAGCGCGGACGAAATTGAAAGAGAAATAAAAAAGAGTCAGGCAGATAGGAACCAGAAAAGCGAGGCATGAGCAATTTCCAAGGATATAAAAGGATGCTAATGGCGGGGCCCTGTCATTCTTAAAAAGGGCTATTAGGGCACCATCATCTGTTCTTGTGCCCTTATGGTCCTCCAACTACAGTCAAGCATTTTCTAAAGCCCTTGTGATCTTTTTTCTCCTACAGATAAAGTATGGGCATGTTTCCTAAGAACACGCTTTTCCATTTATATGATTTATTAAAGTAAGTCAACTAATTCGATTTACTGATAAAAAGAAACACTCCATATGTATTTTTCTTCAATATTTTCTTTTGTTGAATTCTGCACTTTTCTACGTAGCAAAAGCAAGGATATAAGAGTCGGTTCCCAGCAGCGCACAGAGGGTACTGATCTTATCTTAGATGCTAAACTTAATTTTTTAAACTTGTATGTGTGTGTGTGTGATGACACAAACTGACAGCAGCATAAAGAGAGCAGAAGGCTTACATTTTAGTATTAAAGAAAGATTTCACTTTAATTTTAACAGAAGCGTTACACAAAGAGTTTTAAAGTTAAGACAAAGACAGGTGAAATTTCAGTTCCGATTTGACTTTCATTCAGTCTCTGACCCCAGTTATGAGGACTGGGTCATGTTATCAAGAACATGATTTTACTTCTATCAAGGCAGAAATGTGACCTTAATCTTTATGTTCTCTTTGTCTCCTGCCCCACCAGCCCCCCATCCTATACTCCAAATTGCTGCTGCGCCCGACCTCCCTGAACCTGGGGTATACCAGCACTCTCAACATCAGAGCATCCTTTTCTTCCACCTCAAAACACCAGAAGGCAGGCTTACTATTTAACAATTTATAAGAATTCCAGTTAATTCTTGTTTGGCTAATCCTTTTCTGAAAAGCCAAGCCACTCCTTGTAATCATTTAAACACCCTGAGGGTATCATGAACACGGAGCTGTGAATCATCACTCCACAGTGACCTCCTCTGGCATTTGCTATGGAGAGAGAATAACGTCAGTCCCCACCAATTCTAAGCCTCAGCTTAAGACTGAACACATAATCGTATAGTAATTGTTTCCACCACTGGAAATGCTGTTACTCATAGTTATTTAAAGTTACTGTCTTCACAAAAGTCACTAGAGCCCCTTTACTGTGACAGGTTCCTTTGTAAGCTGACATTTCTACTTAGATGCACAACTGGACCCACAAATTTATCATTGACTTTTCCTTACCAGAGAGCAGGGTAAGGAGTTGTTGACTTTCACCGGTCTTTATTATGGGATGTCTGAACAATATTAAAATATTGGCTTAACATGTCTCTTAATTCAGGGAGAACTTGCACAGAATTCTTTAAAATAATGGGTGGTTTTGAGTCATAGTGACACAGTCTTTCATGCTGTTGTTATCAGTAATATCAACACTATCATCGTTATTATTTTGAAGTGGTTCTTTCAAATGCAGTCAACTGGTATCCTGATTCTACTCCAGGAAGCCATACTGAATATGCTCTGAAGGCATAGGATACGTTTGTGAAATTGTGTTAGTGTTTTTACCTCTTTATGCCTCAAACGTCCCTATCTTTGAATTAAAGATAATAGTACTTGGTTCCTAGATTAAAATAACAGTTCTCAGGTGGGGAAGAGAGCACAGTTTTGTCCACCAGAGGACATATGTCCACATCTAAAGACATTTTTGTTTGTCACAAGTCAGGGATGCTAGTGATAGAAGCCCAGAATGCTGCTGAATATCCTACCACCAACAGGACAGTCCCCACAACAAAGGGTGACTGGTTCCCAGTGTCAACAGTGTCAAGGCTGAGAAACCCTGGCTTAGAATAATCCTTCCTTTTTGTCTTTTTTATTTTATTTATTTTATTTTATTTTAAGACAGGGAGGGAGGGAGAGAGAGAGAGAGAGAAAGAGAGAGAGAGGAGAAAGGGGCAGAGGGAGAGGGAGAGAGAGAATTTTAACTCCATGCCCAGCAGAGAGCCCGATGCAAGGCTCCATCTCACAGCCCTGAGATCATGACGTAAGCCAAAATCAAGAGTTGGACGCTTAACTGACTGAGCCACCCAGGCGTCCCAGAATCATGATATTTTAAATATGTGAGTATAGAGGTGCCCAGCTGGCTCAGTCGGTAGAGCGTACAGCTCTGGATCTCAGGGTTGTTGGTCTGAGCCCCACACTGGGTGTAAAGATTACTTAAATATAAAACCTTTTTTAAAAATTAAAAAAAATCGGGGCGCCTGGGTGGCACAGCGGTTAAGCGTCTGCCTTCGGCTCAGGGCGTGATCCCGGCGTTGCGGGATCGCCCCACATCGGGCTCCTCTGCTTATGAGCCTGCTTCTTCCTCTCCCACTCCCCCTGCTTGTGTTCTCTCTCTCGCTGGCTCTCTCTATCTCTGTCGAATAAATAAATAAAATCTTTAAAAAAAAAAAATTAAAAAAAAGAAACATGTGAGCATGTATGGGCACGTGTATACATGTCTATAAATATAAACGAATAAAATATTTAAATATAAATGATATATATACATTATCTAAAAAAGTGTGGCTACTTCAACAAATATTAATTTTCTTTTGCTCTAAAACCCTTCATAGCACTTTTCATCTAGATAAGTTTTCATACACTATTCAAGCAAATTCTGACAATTTCCACCGCCACAATTCCCAAATGTCTTAACATCTCTTAGCATATCTTTTTTTCCTTTTTTTTAGAAATCACACAGATGTGATTAACAATCCAAATGTGATATCAACTATCCATATGATCAAATTCTCCTCCTTCTTGTACACGTAGTAACCCTTGTTAGGTACCCTCTAAAAAAACACTCAAGCTCACCTATGTAACTAGTTTTGACTTAATTTGGGGTGCTTTATTAGCAAACAGTGTAAGACAAAGTAGCTAGTATAATACAGAGTGATGTTTAAATTAGTTTACAATTTGCTTGGCCTCATCTAGAACTGCACCGAACAAAGCCATTCAGAAATGTCAGCTGTGTTCCTAACCACCGTAACAAATTGTCGCCTGAACGCTGCACACCTAATGACTTCAAATTAGCTTCACCGTGATATCGCCTGACAGTTCGTTACGACTGTTAGCAACATAGCTGGCGTATCATGACCAAGAAATTGGTTTCAGTGCGGGCTGGGAAAGGGACTTCCATCAATTTGATTAAAGAAATTACTGTAGCATTCAAAGCATAAAGACAAACTAGTTTAAGGAGACAGAAATAAGTTAACCGTACCAGAAAAACATTGCTCATCGTTCAAAAACTTGTTTACAAACTACCTGGAGATCAAAGTTCACACAAACAAACAAAAGTAATTCAAGTAGACTACTAAAATTCTCAACACTTCTGACCAGGTATGTTTACTGATGTTATGGGATGGGCTGAGGAAGAAAGCAGTAGGATACTTGTTACCGTATGAGAAAGTGTAGGATGTCTACTTAATATTTATTTTTACAACTTGTGTACAAATTCATGGCAAATATCTAATTGTCAACCAAAGCTGCACTGGTAAATACGAACAGCAATTCAGGGTAAACCACCACCATGAACAACAAAACGAGTGACTCTTAAAAGGAAAAAAGGGCACGTTAGATGTGTGCTGACAAAGACATTTTTTAAAGTGAAAAGAAAAAAAGAGAAGTATTTCCTTAGGAGAAAGCTCAGAATTTTAAGAGGGAGAAAGACATACTTTTTTTTAAAAGTTATATTCTCTTTACTTTATGTTGGCAATAGTACCTTTGCATATGAAAAGAAATAAATAACCAGAATTCAAGGTGGTACAGACAGAGAAAGGTTATGATTCCATTAAGGTCAAGCAAAGCTAAGTATGATAAAAACAAATGTAAAGGTTAAAGAACATAACAATGAGAAATTTGTGGATTTGCCTAAAACTACATATTAGGGAATTATTGCAACATTTTCGGTTTCATTTTTTTTTTTTTCTTTTCAGAAAATGTACCTGGAATATGCTTCGCCCATCCAATGATAACCACCAACTCCCGGTCAGCCAAGTCACACAGTGTAGTGAGGGCTTTGATGTCACTGTCAGGGACAGTAGGGTCAGGCATGGCATAGATCTTCTCCGGTTCAGCCACCAACAAATGCGAGACAATCTTGTTATCTGCAGGATCAGACCAGAGCATTACAAGATCACTAGTAGCATCGTCCCTCTTTCATAAACCCTAAAGTATGCTGTGCTTTGACAAATAACCCCAATCGCCTACAATAAACCCCAAATATTCTGTTTACGGTTCAATATATGCATAGTACACAGTGTTCAGGAAAATGCATAGGAAGAAATAAGCCACTGCAGTTGTCACGGGATGCGTTCCTTTCTTCTTCTTTGCTCTACCTGCCTTTGCTGGAATGAAGCATCTGTCCTGCAATGAAATTTTTTATAGCAAACAAATAAGAGAAGTTAGATGCTTTCTGGGGTTGCTCTTTGATTCTTAAGTGGTATTTGGGGAAGCAGATTCAACAGTACACAACATCTTTAAAACAGAAATCCACAGTCAACCACTGAAATATAGAATATAACGTGAAAGGCAAAGAACTACCAATGCCCATCGTCATAATGGGCACGAAAGTCATTAACTGTCTTAATTCCTTTCAAGAAGGGCAAAGGTCAGAGCCCTTCTGCCTGGGTGAATTACTGACTATATAACTCTATCTCTGTGGGATGCATTAAAGAGGAATTTCTCTCCCTCCCCACACACCCACCCTATCTTTCAAATATAGCCAATATCCGTTTCCAGAAAAATACTCCTACTTAAATGTTACAATATTTTCTCTTCGGAGTGTCTAATTCTTTAATCCTCTATTTTCATCTGTTGTTTTTAGCTCATTCTCTGGTTCAGATTTATCTGTCTGAAATTTGTGATATATGTTTTTAAAATCCTTCATAAAATAAACACTAGAGACAAATGGAAAGCATCACATCAAATGTGTTTTATTGCTTAGGGGCATGTGAGAGTTTATGGAAGGGTTGTAAAGCCTTGCTAACGGAATGATTTTTCTTGTTGGCCCTATTTTCAATTTCTATGTGTAGCTTTAGATTTTATACTTTCTTCTAAGTGAAGAGATACAAATGGGTAAGGATAAACCCAAATACGTCAATGTTCTGTGTACTAGTACTCTAGCAAACCAGGGCATTAAATGGTCTTTTTGTGAGCAAAGCCAGCTTCCCCTGCATTTACTAGATAATTTTCCTTTCATTCTAAGTTTTTAACTTTTTTAACCCCAAATGAAAAGACTGCATATACTTCAGAATTGAAAACATAGCATTCCTTTGTCTTTTTTAACAATATGACAAGGAAATTATCCAAGCTATAATTAGCCATTTTCTAACATTTTAACATTTTATTACTATGGCTGCTATATGAATTACATTTATTGCAAATAATCAACAGATAGCCATTCATTGACAGTAATATTCAATTATCACCAAATTGAAATGCAGATTTGGGAGGAAATATTCCCAAACACCATATTTTGTAGGAAAAAAAAATAAAATTAAATAGATTCTTTTTTTTTTTTTTAATTTGTAGGATCTGTGAAGAATGGCATTTGTTTCTTGTATATGCTATGGAAACAACACCCTGTATTTTTAGTTACGCTTGGAAAAGTTTCAACTTTCATTGCTCTGACAATGCAACAAAACCTGTCAGCAACCGTGAGTTTTCTCAGGATTAGACGCCCTTAATACAAAAACGTGCCCAAAGGAAATCCTGATTCTGGTTCTTTTTGTCCTGGGAAGATGGTTACCTGTTTTACCCAAGTCAATGGATACTTGACCAGAAGGGTAGGAGAAATTTGGTTGAAGCTAAGAAATTCCCATCATTCAGAAAATGGAATAGCCAGCAGCACTGTTTCTAGGTAAATCTTATTTAATGTTTCCCTAATTAGAATCAATAGAACCCAATTTTCATTCTTGGGCTTTTGTATTACACAAACAGTCAGGGTCCAGAAATCTCCCTCAGCCAAAGCCCAGGTAACAGCCTCTTGATACTTATCTGACAGGATCTGAAAATTAAGTTTTATAAATGTTTGTTACAAAAACACACTAATTGGATGGACTAAGGAAAATTAACACAGAGGCCTTGAGATAATGAGTAATGATTTATTAGGAGTCCTCTTTATCTCAGACAAATGGAGCTCACTGAAATTGCTATAATCTTCTTAAAGGTACTTGACGAGCCACTTCCCAATTTCTCAGGTTTACACTGAAAACCATAGATGTTCCTCCCTCATGTGGAATTGCAAAATGAGCTAGTGCTCATTTTTCTCTCAGTAGAGGAAATTATCAATGGTTTCAGTCAATGCTCATGTAAAATGAATGAGAAATGGGCAGTCTGTATAATATTGAGTCTAGGAAAACTAACCTCTAATGAAATTAAGCATTCGTGTTTATTGCGTTTTATTATATTATCAGAAAGTTTTTTATTATAATGTGCAAAATCTGCTTAATGCAGTCCTAGATTGTATTTGCAGAATGCCAAACAGCTTATGCGGGCTGAGGAGAAGATGCCAGATTGGACAATTGAAGGTATAATCAACATAATGTTTTTTGGAAAGGCGAAAGGAAACTATGCCATATGTTCACTTAAGCTTTAATTTTATGTAAAACTGGTTGCTTTTCCTTTGACATAGCTAAAATGTCCTTTCATTTACAGTTCAGGGTCTGTTTTATTTATTTAACAGATCCCCATATGCTCACACGTAAGATGCACAGCAGCGACCCCTCCTGGACAGTCAGAATCAGGCACGGACACATTCTCTTCCCTTGAAAGCAGATGAAACATTACCCGTGTCTCTTCTAGCACCGCTACTGGTAAGAGCTGGTTGTGTCTTCTGAGATCAAGACAGCTAAATGTGGGGGCTGTTTCCATCAAGCACTTCTCAGTGCCTCGTACAAACTCTATGCATAAATATCCTAAAAGGCTAGTTCTGTTGCACTAGAACTATGAACTGATTTTTCAGAAAATGGGATGCAGTCATTGCCTCAATCTACATTACAGCTCTTTCTAGTTAATGACAAAGAAAACAGGGCTTGAGTTTTAACAATGTACTCATCATCCTTTCAAATTGCAATCTGGCATTATAAAACCATGGACTCCTTAAAAACAATTCATAATGCCCATAAGGGCATCTGAGATGGAACCATCAACCTATGCTTGTTATCAGTAGGGCCCATTCTTGTTTTAATCTATTGCTAGCGAGTGTGTTAACCTTCTATAGTGGCAAATTAATGAGGCTCCTAATGTAGTTTCATTGGGAGGTTGAGCAGTCAAACTCATTTAGTTAGTGAAAACTACAAAAATCACTTTCTTGTGAAACCTGAAACTAACAGCTCCAATGAACTAATGATTACAGTATGATCCATTTTATGTACCTCTGAAAATAAAGATAACCAGTAAATGTAAAATTCGCACTATATAAGCTATGCCTTAGTATGCTTACGCTTCTACAAAATAACTAGGTGAAAAAAGGGTAGGGGAGAGAAAACCATAGGAAAAAAAAAAAGATAATTAGCCAAGTAGCTGTTGTTCCTCAAAGGCAATCCTTAGGAACAGAGCCACAGCCCCCCAACAAAGACAAGTCTCCTTGGAGTCGGTAGGGATGGCCATGCCAAAACTGATACACATAGAGCCAACTGGGAGGATTCCGTGTGTTGGAAAGCCAGACATGTCTGCTGTACTTACATGGCTTTTTGGCTGGCTGAACCAGCTGAGGGTTCAGGTAGGGGCTGTTCTCCGCATCTATTCTGCGCTTGTACTTCTGCCGACCTCCACGTACTCTGTCAAGACGCACCCCTGTGGGCAAAGACAGGCACTGGCTTACTGATGAGGTATCCATCTTTGAGACAGTCAAATACATAGAGTATCACATATGGGTGCCATGGAGACAGGCAATAGAACACAGAACGGTCCAGAAGTATTGGAGGAATGTTAAGGAAAAAAAAAAAGTGGTGGCTAAATCAAAATGGCCAGCGGTTGGAAACCAAATCTGGGAGAGTACGACAAACCCGAAACAAACCCGAAACACATTTCGTGCAAGGCCATCAAAATCACATTTACACACCAAAGGAAAGGCACATTTCCATGGGAGTAAATACAAAGAAACTGTTACTCGGTACTAGCCTAGTTCCTCAAATAAAGACAATGGCAATCTGTATCCTCTTTACCAGTCACCCATGAAAGCTCACTGTGTAAGAGCGATCCAACCCTCCCCGATCTCCAGAGGGTTCACTGTGCACCCATGGAATTGAATTGATCTGAAAGCACCTTCATGCTGTGGAAAGCTGGATTTACACTCTGCGAGATGAGATATAAGGATTATTCCCTATTATAACGTCAACATGTCTCAGGGCAGAATGTTATTTACATTTTGGCACACATTTGTATCTTCTTCCAAATAAGAGAAAACTGGGAGTAAGTTTGGACTGGACACGGGACAGAAAGAGGAGCTTCCTGAAAGAATTCAGAAGGCTGGGCTGTTGAAGGAGGGCTGTGTTCGTGAGGCAGAGCTAAGGGTGAAGCCAGAAAAGGAGGCAGACTGGCAGTTACTAAAACTTCTTCCCGAAGAGTAAAGGGTTGGGTCAACGTGCAGCAGGTTTCTGCTGTCATGGGATTTAAAAGACTGAGAAAAGAGGAAAAAGGGCAAGAAAGGAATTAAAAATAAATGTTTCACGTATATGGGAGAGTGGTGAGAAAAGGTTGTTAATAACTTGGTTTCCAGTCTGTCACGGTGAAGTTTAGGGCGAGACCATATAAACCTTCATCTAACACAGAGTCCAAGCAGGACTAAGTAGGACTAAGAGCAAGGCGGAGACTCACTCTGTGATATTACCTTAATTGATAAAATGGTATTACGTTATCCCTTAATAAATTCAACCAAGTAGTTCACTGTACATGTTTTGGCACTTCTCAAAATGTCTAGAAAATAGATGTGGTTCCACAGCACCACTGG
The DNA here is from genome assembly GCF_002007445.2 of Ailuropoda melanoleuca. Taxonomy (NCBI): domain Eukaryota; kingdom Metazoa; phylum Chordata; class Mammalia; order Carnivora; family Ursidae; genus Ailuropoda; species Ailuropoda melanoleuca. The sequence continues at coordinate 114,454,395 of NC_048225.1, forward strand.
CATTATTATTTTACTGAAAGTCCTCTCAGAGCCTTTAATATGCAAATGTCCTCTTTAGAACCCTCAGAAGGGGATACAGCCTATGCAATGTTTTGCAAACCAGTATCACCAAAGATCCGGTCCTGGGAATATTTATGAATATCACGTGGAACATGTGAATTGTGGGTTCTCTGAGTCATGCGACACACTTTGGGAAATGCCGACACAGTTCTATCTGAACCCTGAAGTGAACATATATACTCGACTGTTAAGGATTACTATTCTATGACCACGAGATAAGGTAAAACACAATTTTTCATATTATCTTAATAATACGACTTCAAGAGTTGATTATCTTTTAGTGAAACATGGAAATACACACTTGGCTCTAGATAAAGCCTGNTAGTGAAACACGGAAATACACACTTGGCTCTAGATAAAGCCTGAAATGTCATACTGAAACGTCGGAGCAGCATTTAAATGAAATCAGGAGACAACTTTAAGAGCAATTAAGTAGGTTTTGACAGCAAATTTCACACAACAAAGACATCAGCACAGTGCCTAAGTATTTACTGAAAATAGTAGCGCACGTGAGTCATAGAGAAGCTGTATTTCCTTACTGCTGCTCTTAAAAGCACTTTCTGCCTGCAGCAGATTTCTGTTCCCTCATTATCTAACTTCGGTGTACAAAACTAGACAGCAAACAAGCTGCATAACTGGGACACTACACTTCGTCCTATTAGGACGCTAATTTCATAGAGATGAAATGCAGACTACAAAGAACAGAAATATTTAACCAGAATGTTTAAAATACTGTAAATCAAACACTATAACTGAAGACTCTGCCTCTAAAGCACTTGACAACACATAGGTTTAAACCACAATTTCTCATTAGTAGGAATGCATGCAAATGATACGTTGAGTTAAAAAAGAAATACCTATCTAGAAAAAAATGGAGAGCGTTCAGAGGGGGGAAATCATTAATTAAAAATAATATTTTAATGTAGTTGTTTGTTAAGTACTTTTATTTTATAGAAAATTTCTTGGATTATCTAGTCTAAAATTGTTTGCCTCGCATATATCAAAATGCAATATAGATCATCAATTTATATACACCTGTTAGCTGGATCCACTGTCTGCAATAATGATTTTGTGAAAAGATTAAAGACCCCCCCCTTTTAATGTTTCCAACTAGAATAGCATGATAATAATTTATTCCTAAATATTAGGTGAAGAATATGTTTTAAAAAATAAAGCATAGGGGCACCTAGGTAGCGCAGTCGTTGGGTGTCTGCCTTCAGCTCAGGGCGTGATCCCGGTGTTATGGGATCGAGCCCCACATCAGGCTCCTCCACCGGAAGCCTGCTTCTTCCTCTCCCACTCCCCCTGCTTGTGTTCCCTCTCTCACTGGCTGTCTCTGTGAAATAAATAAATAAAATCTTTAAAATAAATAAATAAAAAAAATAAAGCATAGTTTGCAAGGCAGAATGGTTGAGGTTTTTTTTCTGGCTCTTTAATTAACTGGCTCTGTAAACTTTGATGAGTTCCTTAACCTGTTTGTTTTTCCAAGCATAAGATGGATATAAAGACAATATCCTTCTTGATGTTTTGCTGTAATAATCCAATATTATATTTACATAATATATTAATATGTTTGGATATTATACACATATATTATTAAAATATTTCACAAACCTTAAAATGCCAACAAAAATAAGGAGGTTGTTATTATATAACTGTTTTGTTGAAATATTGCTATATTACTTTATTGATACATATTTTGGATCATGACCATTTATTAAAAATCTATCTCCATGGAGTATAACAGTCTACATTGCCCCAATTCTGAGGGAAACAGGTTGAGGTATGATAGAGTGGTAAGATAATTCAAAGGGTACAAGCCATCATGATACTCATTTGACGTCTAAGTGATTTATAGAATTAGCTGGTATCCCATTCTATTTACTGCTCATCCCTGTCATTAATAATCTCACTTTAGACATTATTTTAGAATAAATACAGAAACGAATCCAAATTCTACCAAAAATGAGGATGCTATCCCCGAGTTCAGCTATAAGTACACAATACAAACTTAAGTAGAGAACTGATAATTATCCAATGCACCTAATGCATTTAAAAGTCTCCAAATAGTTTAGCAGGCGCAAAGAAAAACAACAGCATTTATGATCAGCCCTGGGAAATCCAGATTTGCCCTAAGGAGACACCAATCGAATCCAGACATTTCCACCAAAGGTGACGAAGCCTGTCTCTTTCCTTCTTCAGTATGTTGAAATACAAAACATTTCTGTCTGGACTTCACTCATAACCAGTTTTGAAAAAGTTGAAAAGTAAGATTTCTCCCAGGAAATAAGATACCCACAATGTTCAATGTGTGACAGGATTTGAAGTTAATTAAAGCAATTGGATTTTCTATTCATGTGGAGACCCCTATTATCTTTCCTTTTTTTTTTAAATAAAAGATTTCAAGAGTTGGCATTACCTACCAAGTAGAATGTTTCACGTCGCTTCTTCTTTCAAATACTGCATGTGCCTACCTTGCCACAAGGGAATCACAAATCTCCTACATTGTCAGAATTTACAAAATTGAGGAAGCGAGAATAGGGCAAGGAGGAAAAAAAATACACTGTGAGGCAAATAAACGCCAAGAGAAGTAAAACAGTTCAACGGCAGGTCTTGTTAGGTCAGCTCATTTTAAGTCTACATTTTATGCCCAAATGCAAATTTTTACAATATTATATAGTCCAAAGTCAAAAGTATTTTTCACATTTTTAATAGCACAAAGTCAGAGGCATTTCATAGGACAATAAAAGATCTCTCCTTCAGAAAATTATGCAAGGATACCCTCCCTGGTCTACTCTTCTAAATGAAAGACCAACCTTTTAACAGTATGGTTCCCAAGCAAAGGTTTGCTCAAATTATTAATGACACAGACCTCAATACTTAACAAAGATGCAGATAGTCACATTAAAGTGATACTATTTTTTAAGAGATAGTGAAGATTTTTTTTTAAAGATTAGCTAATTTAATCCATGCTAAATAAATAGTTGTCTTAGACACATGTTACCACACACGGCTTGTAATTGAGTTTTTGAGCTCGGGCTGGAAAAGCAAGCCTTCTGCCACAAGAAGGTGAAGAGGGTGGGAACTTTCCCCTCCACCACCGGTCTTGATACCACCGTTCCCTCTGTGGCAGAAGGAAACCACGCTCTTTCCCTTTGGGAAGAGAGTACCCAGCAGCACCCTTGAATTCTCCTGAGATTCCTGCGAGGGAACCATCGTACCCAGAGGCTAGAGAAAATCCCTTCGAGGAGCCGCAGGAAAAGAAGCTAAGCCAGATTAGCAGTATCGGACACGGCCGCGGTGATTTCCGCGGCAGCCTGTGACGGGGTTCTCCTTCGGGACAGTGTCCTCAAAGAGCGGAGCGGTTTAACCGAGACTACTCGTGCATATTTACAGGCTGTTCTGTTCTTAAGGGGATGAGTGAAAATTATTTGTATATTCACACATATACTCCAGGGAGCATCTAATCATCTTAAATTGTTGAGGATCATGTGAGAAAATAAAACACACCGACCCCCAGCTATCTTCAACTACCATGGCCCCTTCTCAAAATAGACAGTGATATTGTTAAATCTGGCTTCATGCTTCCGGCCCTCGCTTCCTGATTCGCCAGTCTTTGACTCCTCATACCCACATTTTCCTCCCAAGCCATGTCTTCATTATTAATTGAATGAGTCAATCTCTGCATGAAGTGTCTTGGAATACACCAAAATACCAGCCAGTTACTAGCAGTCATTGGCTCTCAAGAGCTTATTATAGTCTAGGCAACGGGTTAATTGTTTTACATATATGAACGCATTTAAGCCTTAAAGCAATCCTATGAGGCGGGCGCTATGATTATCCCGTTTTACAAAATGAGAAAGCCCGAGCTCGTGAGAGGCAGAGCCAGGGGTGGGAGTTGGGAGAATGGCTGCAGAACCACATTCTTAAGCGCTATGTTTATACTGCTTCCCTGCCATCACATTCTATTTTTGGAAAAGAGCATTTGGTATTTACTCCAAAAGCTAGAACTGCGGGCAGATAAAACCCGATCATCATGGTAAACAATACTTGCGTCATGACGCGGGGTCCATGTAGGGAGGTAGGCAGAATGCTGGGCTGGCAGGGGGAGGAAAGAACGCTTTTACTCAACAGAAGGGCTAGAGATTTTGCATCACTCCATAAAGGGGGACTTGACTTGAAAAAGTTCACAGCTATGAGACTATGCACAAACCGAAAATAATAAAAAGATTCAGTTTCTCTGCTTTTCCACTGAGCCAGGGCCCCAAGGATATTGTTTCCTTCCTCCTTCAAATGCTGTTGCAAATGAGACAAGCCTATTTCGCCCGGGCCATGGATGCAGAGCAACCTCTGACTGCATTTTTCAGCTCAGGAGGGAAGCCCAGACAGCAGTGGCTTTCCTACCAGACACCCCTGGCCTGGCCAAGGGTTACATTTACTTCCTCTGGAATATCATGGCAACAATCCAGGAACTTTGGAAATGGCCTGGCTGAGTGTGGAAAAGCTCTAAGTTCTGCTGAAATAAAAGGAGAAAATCACACAGGGAGAGAAAATGCATATCCATTAGATGGGCTCTTTTTTTTCTTTTCTTTTTAACTGAGTCCTTAGTCACTAAAAGAGATAAAAGCCATGATTCACATTAAAGCTTCCTTGCTCTACAGATGAATTAACAATTAGCAAGGGGAAGTCTTTCGTTTTGGTCTCCTGATAGCTATCTGGACTATTAAACATGTGGGGCTCGCATAGGAATTTACAAAGGCTTCCCTCTGTTTCAGATTCAAGGTGCATCCAAACTACATTTGTAGATTTCTGTGCGTAGGACATAACCCTAAAGAAGTTCCTCCTTCTTTTTTTCAGGGTTCACGTGGTTCACTATTCTTGCCTGGTTCAGACGTATGTGCTAAATTTATAGTCTGGGTCGGAGCTGAAATCAAAATGATAGAAATTTGAAATAACCATAGACAAAATAATTTGCAGGGGAAATGCTGCTCCACCAGGGGTAAAGTTGCTCTAATCTATGACACATACAAGTACAAATTAGGTCATCTGCAACAGGTGACAAGTTTTAATTGAATGTCTTCTGTCTGCAATTCTGACAAAAGGTGAATGGAAATAAATGAGTCTGGCAAGACGGCCCTGAGCCTTACAATACCCAATATCTCATTATTTTTAAACAGCTATCTATAAACTGATGCTGACAAGCCTTGAACCTTTTATTTCTGCTCAAGATGAGGTGGCTGTGAAGGGGAAAAAAAAAAGAGAGAGAGAAAAAGAAAAAGGGGCATCCAGAACATTACATTAAACATGCAATACCTACCATTATCACTTCCCCAATGTAATTAAAGGAAATCTCCTATTCAAAAGGCACTATTTCTTACTTTGCTTCGTGTCAGAGAGAGAGAGGGAGGGAGAGCATGCTTGGTCTGCACTTGCTAAACATAGAGACAACCTTTAAAGACAAAAAGAAAATTTTCCCTTTCCTGCTTTTTGCCTGTTAAAAATTTCATAAACTATTGAAAGAGATATTGCTGTGACTTAGGCCTATCTAAACTCTATTTTGTCTTGTTACTATTTAATACCGGTGACTCTTCCCTTTATCCTTTTCGAAATTGCCTTCTCCTATGAATAAAGTTATGAGTTAGTGGGTAAAGACATGAAACGTGGTCGCATGTCAACATCTGGAAAAGTGATTCTACTAATTCACAATTAAATGTGACACTGGCAGCAATAAGTTTAACACAATAATAACAGTAATAACAGTGCACAGCACCCCATGGGGATGCTCTGTGTAAACAGAAGCACAAATATTATTTATGCAAAATTCAATGCCCTGTAAAAATGAATTAAATATGAAATCAACCAAGCTGGTTTACAAGTTGCTGGGTTGAGAGCCAGAGTCACTTTTTTTCATTCAATGGAGAGGAATACAGGAGGAGGAGTCTAATGACCAAAAAAGCAGATGTGGATTTCAAAGAGAATATAGGTTTGGGGTGGGGGGCAGGGAGTGAAAATAGGTAACTAGGAAAGGTGGCAGAGTCTGGAGGTCATTTGGTTTCATTAGGTGTGACTCGAGATCAGATGGGTACCCAGCAAAGAGCTTTTGAAGCTCAAAAGTGAAGCGCATGGTAATTTTAGCAGAAGAAAACTTTAAGTCCTGGCCAATTTGTTAGAAACTTACCAAAAGTATTATAAAAGTACTACCAGACTCAAGCAGAGATGCTGAGAGCCAATTATAAGATACCAAAGTGACATATGATGTTTAATAATATTTTTCCAGTGATGTCATTTTGGCGATAATTGAGATTCAAAATAAAGTACATCTCATACAAAGAAACATAATATACATATATCCAGGTCATGTAAAAAAAGAATTATACCTAGCACATAAAATATGTAGCAAAAAAAATCAGTTCAATAGATTAAATGTTAATGTAATATTAATGTATACATGCCCCAATCTCATACCAGGGAGAAATTTTCTTGTGACGCTGAGACACTCATTTCTTATTTCTTGTGACACTGGCAGCAATAAGTTTAATACAATAATAATAGTAATAACAGTGCAAAGCACTCCACGGGGATGCTCTGTGTAAACAAAAGCACAAACACTATTTATGCAGAATTCAGTACCCTGTAAAAATGAATTAAATATGAAATTATGCAAGCTAGTCTTCGAGCAGCTGGGATGAAAGCCATGGTCATTTAGTTTCACTCAATGGAGAGGAATACAGTGGAGTCTAGGGCTCCAATGTAGGTCTTCAGTGGAGTCAACAAGTGTCATGGACCCAATGTTTGTGCCTCATCAAAATTCCTATGTTGAAACCTAATCCCCAGTGCGATGGTATTTGGAGGTGGCACGTTGGGTGGGTGATTATGTCATCAAGGTGCAACCCTCGTGATGGGATTTGTGCCCTTATAAAAGAGACCCCAGGGAGCTCCCTTGGCCCTTCTGCCACGTTAGGACAGAGGAAAGAGGGCCATCTATGAACCAGAAAGCCCTCACTACACAGTAAATCTACCAGTTTCTCGATCTTGGACGTCTCAGCCTCTAGAACCGTGAGAAGTAGATTTCTGTCATTTGGAAGCCACCCAATTTATAGTAATCTGTTACAGCCCACATGGACTAAAACAAGAAAGGAAAGAACATAAAAAAGGAGTTGAAGAGCTAATCTACAATGGGTTGACTCAGGGTCTGATATGGACTAAAGAAAATATACTGGTTTCCGTCCGTTCTCAACAAACTCCATATCCCATCACTAACCCTTTTTCACCTGCCAATTATGCTGTTAAGTATTTGTGAGGCAAGTTAATGGAGAAAAAGAAAGGAAAAACAAGAAAGCTAGCACGAGCCCTGTAGAAATGCAAAAGTAGAGAAAACAAGCATGTAAGAATGAGAGTATGTTCCCAGTTGCCTTGGGCGCTGAGATGTTCACAGCAGCACATGGCCATCCCTGGGCCCATTTTTGAACAAAATTTTTCTCCCTCAAAGTTGGCTAATTAGATTGCTGAGGATTTTAAGACCTCATGAGGAAAACTGGGGTAGAAAAATCATGAGTGGCAGCAATAATAAGAAAGCACCTTTATATAAATGATACATTCACTACAATTAAATAAGACAAATATTAAAAGACTATCCATAACAGAGGTGCCTGACTGGCTCAGTCAGTGGAGAGTACAACTCCTGATCTCAGGGTTGTGGGTTTGAGCCCCACGTTGGGTGTAGAGATCACTTAAAAAAAAGAAATCTTAAATAAAAAAAGACTACATTAAAGTAATGTTTCTTGTGTAATTAATTTCCATTTATCATCTTTTGATCTCTTAAATATTTTCAAAATCTCTGTTCTACATGATTTCAGCAAGATGATTATAAACTCAGTTTGATTTGCTGGAGACAATATGCATACAAAAAGGAAAAAAATTTGCATCTAGTTTTCAAGCCAAACATTCAACAACATATTTATTTCACTACTCCGAGAATCTAGATTTTAATAAGGAACTACTCCAGTCTCAGGCTTAATTGATAAAACAATGTTGAAGATTTAGGGGAGAGTTATACATAATGTAAACACATCAAAATATTTTGTCAAGTAAAGTAATAAATAGGGAATTGAATACTCGGAGAGCCGGTAAGAAAAATGTATGTTTATTTTTTTTAAAATTTTTTGAACACTTATTTTATTTATTTTAGAGAGAGAGGGAGCACGAGTGGAGGTAGGGTCAGAGGGAGAGAATCCTCAAGAATACTCCCCACTGAGTGTGGAGCCCAACACAGGGCTCGATCCCAGGATCTTGAGATCAGACCTGAGCTGAAATGAAGAGTCGGACATTCAACTGACTAAGCCACCCAGGTGCCCCAAGTAAACTGTACATTTAAAGTGTAATGGCAGGGGTAGGCCATGGTCTGTACTTTTCTTCTCAAATTAGTACATGTGAAGAGCATGGAAAGAACCAGAAAACACAAATGATATTTCCAGACGCCAAATACACTGGGTCCCGGCTGAAGAAGCCTGTGCTTGCACCAGGTGGTGAATTTCCCGATGGACCTCCAGTGTAGAGATGCTACGTGACGAGTTAGCTGGGAGTGTACTGCCCCATGCTCACATGGTCTACAACGTTAGGAGGGATCTTTAAATCCCGAAGTGTGCCAAGAAAAGACAAACACACTTTTCTATGCACACGGCAGCTCAAGACTAGATAATTACATTTTTAACTCAGCCTGGGCTAACCTCAAACTTCAGAATGTTTCTTTTATTGTATGTATCCAGCTTAATTCCACAAAAAACTGAGGGCAAAGGGCGTGGTGAGAAATGACATTCTAACTGAAACAGCTTCAAGTGATCAAAAGTGATTTGGGTGTATGTTTTAATTGTATATTGCTCATCACTGTATATGCAGGATACATCATGTGCCTGCCACACATTAGGCATTCGAAAGTATGGAGGAAATGAATGAGTAGACAAATTTATAATATGCTTTATTGCTTTGTAATAATTAGGTTTTTTTCCATCTTTTGGTGTTTGTTTTTCATACTTCAAAACCTCTAATGGACCCACAGAGAGATAGAAATCTCTTGTCAATTGTCTCAATAGTTCTTGTTGCTTGTGTTTTTCACAATGTGCTAATACAGTATAACTTTATAAAGGTATTGAAAACTTCTAAAGACAACAAAATAGCCTGAATCCTGAAAAAAGGAATCACTGAAAGGTAGGACGTTGGAATTTAATCTTTGTAGATTCATCCTAGACAATAGGAGAAAACAGCATTTGGTTTGCCGGGAAAAACCTCAGACAGAAATGAAGAAAACTTACTAATGAGAATTACATTTAGATACTGAATATTAAGCAAGAAAGACCACAGATCCATATAGTTGGGAAATTTGACAAATGAAGAGAACCATTCTCTTTCCGAGACGTTTTTATTGCCCTCCTGCCTGGAAGCAGATGAATGAGTTTGATCACGTGTTAAGCTCTCTTCCAGTTCTAAGATTCTATGAATGAAATGGTGTATTTAAAAAGATGGAATTGACCCACAGATTCAGAGTACGACAACTGCTTGGCAGTTGGAAACATCAACATACTTCATATCTTAAATCAGGGAAGACCGGAGCCAAATGGAGAGCATTAATGAACCAGAAAAGCAGTAGGCTTTCTGGCACAGGTCTTAGCATTCCCCTCACACTGACCTTGGCCAAATGCATTTCCTTTTGTTCTTGACAATAATAAAGCAAATAAAGTGCCCACGTTTGAAAAATGCTTCTAGCTTATTACTGCATTAGGAAAAGATCAATGCCTGTTGCACATCACTGTGGGGAATGAAGTATGGAAAAATCATAAACAGCTTTGGATTTGTGTGCATTTTATAATATATAGACTACATTATGCAAAGGGGAGGAGAATATGACCTAATAATGGGTATTTTGAAAGCAACCAATGAGTAGTTAAGGGCTATTCTGTTATTTAACTAAATTTCATCCGAAGTTTAAAAATAAAAAGGTATTTGACTAAGTATGACCAGATTTTAGTCAATAGATCACAATGGGTAAAGTTTCATCTCAACTTTCATAGCCACCCATTTTTCAGAAATTATAGTGGATATGTGTGTATACACACATGATATATATGCACACACATAGACGAATACATCGTACGGAGAAAGATACACACACAATTCTAAATACAGAAGATATTATTCAGTTTCTTCATGTTCTTGATAAAGATTTGGCTAAAGAATTTTTTTATTGGCAAAATTTTTCCATCCAAACTCATGTTGTGTGAGTTTATATGGATATTTATATCGGGAGTCACAAATTCAAACAACTACACAGAGCGAAAGGGTTGTCTTTAAAAAAAAAAGGAGGGGTATGTATGTACCCTGGTGAACGAAAGAGCACTTGGCTCACAGATACACGGCAAGCCTCTAGCAGCGCCCATGTGATACCACCTCCTGGGAGGGAGAGGCACAATGACTATGAATCTGGTGTTATTAGAGTTCCCGTTTCCAAAAGAAGCCAGCAATCTGGATCTTTATATAAAATCACCCAATATTTTAGTGTTCACACAATTTCTTGGCTAATTGATAACCCCAGGCTGCCAGTTTATAGCTCTGGTCTACATTCTTTTACACAGGGGCCAATTGTCCGTAATTCCTTGATAGAGGCCAAGTCTGTCAACTGGCCAGGTAACTGATCATATTACAAGCTGGTAGTTATTTAGAAATTATCCTTGTATTTTATGTAGGCCCTCATTGTATGAGCATAAATTAAATTGCCTAACTGCTTAAATTAATCCATAGGTTACATACTGAAATTCTAATTTTAAAATGCTATTCAGCAGGGTTTCAAGTATAACAATAATAATGATGTATAAAATTTAAGTGGTTTTCATTAGAAATCATTTCAAACAAAAGTAAAAATTTAATCACCTATGCCCATGCATGGCACCTGTCAGTTAAGAATACTGACATGTTTTGATCCATATAAGCCCTCTTCAAGAATCTCTTGTTAAGCACAGATCTCCACAGTTATTTATTGTAAATGGCAGCAAAGGCTTTCTTTAAATTCATCTGTTATGTTTACTAAATGTTTTCACTTTCTGAAGGAACGTCTTTCTGCCTAGTAAAATCTGTTAGAAACTGCAAGTCAGTTCTTGTAATACAATTGGTGCATTTTCACTGTCACTAAGATTATATCAAATGTATCATCTTTGGGAATTAGCTGACAGAGAATCACTTTTCTGTTGGCTTCAACCCTTTCTCCCCCAACTTCTTGCATGATATGGAAGAGAAGGTCTTTGAACCGGCAAAAGAGTAAGATGGCGCTAAATGCTTTTTGGAACAGTCCTAGAAGGAGTTAGGTTGCAATAGCGTTTTCTTTGGGTTGGAGATCATAGAGTCCGAAGGACCAGAAGATGCTGCTGGAATGGAAAGCTGAAGGGGGTGAGTGTAGGTGGGAGACGGCCAAGACAGTGTGACTGTCTAGCAAAGATATTGTGAGAGAAAAGAAAGAGAAAGAAATTTAATTTGAAAAGCCTTGAGTGTTCAAAAAATAAAACCTGTAAGTTTGAAAGAAGGTGGTAAAAATCACTTTTCTATTAACTGTCATCAAGAATAGGCAAGTATGGGGCGCCTGGGTGGCACAGCGGTTAAGCGTCTGCCTTCAGCTCAGGGCGTGATCCTGGCGTTATGGGATCGAGCCCCACATCAGGCTCCTCTGATATGAGCCTGCTTCTTCCTCTCCCACTCCCCCTGCTTGTGTTCCCTCTCTCGCTCGCTGTCTCTATCTCTGTCAAATAAATAAATAAAATCTTTAAAAAAAAAAAAAAAGAATAGGCAAGTAAGTACATAACGAATCATTTTCCATACGCCAAATAACATATTATACAGGGTGAAAAAGTGAGTCTCTAAATGGGCCATGACACACATTGGACAGCCAGCCATAGGTCCTGGACCAACATATCATGCAGCCAAGACCAGTAAAAACACAGAACTCATTGGTAACAGAGGAAAGCCAGCTCTGTACCTCTGATAAACTACACGGTTATTCCATAACTCCTCTTCACACCAAGCCACCCTAGCAACACGCGCCTCTGACAGAGAGGTACTGGCTTCCTCTAATGGCATGAATTTCAGAAACCCACTTTTCAAAGCCTCGTATCTCTGCTGCCATCAAGAGAATAGACAGAAATGCCCTGGAACTCGTCATCACGGTGCTCTCATCAGTCAACAAGGTCGCTGTGGGACAGCATGAGGCATCCCCTCCACCGACAGGGGCTGCCTGGAGGTCCCCTGAGCACTCAGTCCCTGCTGGCCAAGGAAATGAAAGACCATGAAACTGAACCCAAGTCATCACAGGGCAGGTTAAGAAAGCACAGCACCTGGTCCACCAAAGCAGCCTGGGAGCAGACTGTAATGTCATAATAACATTTCCATCCCAATGCTGAGACTGGAAAAAAGTATGATCCTTGGGGTCCTAAAAAAGTTTTGGATAGTCATCTATCTTAGTTCACTCATGTATTTAAGCACACATTAAGGGAGATAATCCACACAGCCAAGAATTTATGTGTTTTTCGGGAGAAATAGTAAAGTCATTCTTCCTCTCATTCTTCCTTACTTCTCCTGTCTCCCCAACCAATTTAATTTTATGTATATTCACACACATACACACATATATCTGTATTATATATATATGTATAGGACTGATCAGCTCTTTCTAAATTAAATTATGTTTTTGTAAATCTATCTACTTTGTTTTAAAAAAAACTTTTAAGTTATAGATGGGGGAACACATAAGTACATCAGTAAACTCTTGCGAATATTCCTTGCATAGCCACTATTCAAATTAGTTTACAGATTTCAAATAATTTCCTGGCCATCATAAAAAAAAAATTCTGCATATCCTTTTAAAATTTTCACATTGCTTCTACACGTATTTTACTTGCTATTTATAAAGTCAAAAAAATAAGAAAAGTACTGTTTACCTAGTATTAAGATGGGGAAAACAGAACTCAGCTCTATAATTCTTTATATATCCCTCCATAATATGATTTTCTTTCTGCTGCTGAGGGCATGATTCAAGAATATCAACATGTGATAGAGTTGTTTTCAGACTAGTTGTATGCTGAATATTGGACAGGGTTAAAATGTTCCAGATCTCATGGCACAAAAAATACTCAGTAAAAGGTCATTGTTAATAAGGATGAAAATAAAACTAGGTGGAATTATTTTAATTATTGGTTCTAATAAAATGAGAATTCAATTCATCTACCAATGCACACTCAGCCCAAAATTGAGACAAATTAAAAAAGTTAAATACAGTATGGTAGTGACCTGGTACTGAGGTGAAAAAAAATCTGCAAAAAATACTACTTGGTATTTTTTATGTTTCCCTGGTGCTTATTACAGATTTTCTTTTTCAACATTGAGGTACACTTAAAGCAAATGGGAAAATAAAGAAGATGGCATTAGCTCTGTAAATCTACATAATCACATTTATTAAACTGCTAACATGTTCTGAAATTTCATGTAAAGTCTTTAGCATAGGATTACACAAAGTATTGTACTATGTCTAAATTTGAATTATATGTTGCCTACTTAAGAGAATGAGGTGGACAGATCTGAATTTAGGATACATAATTGTAAAATTTCTCTTGAAATCAAGTTAGGTACAGAAAAAGGGAGTAAATAAATCCTAAAATATTCAGTGAATAAATGGGGGAAGAAACCAGACCTATGGGGAAAAAAAAAGCCTTTTGAAAAGTAGGATGTTAAGTATTCCAAATAACGTGAAAAGAGATGTTTGTGAACAGCTGTGCATAAGTAACTTACTGCTTTTGAATAACATGCTGCTATTGAATAATGCGACATAAATAGGAAAAAAGGACTGATTGTATAAATTTGCTCAATCCCAATAATTGAACCCAATGAAAATACATAAAAATAAAGCTTACTCTTTAATATTTAAAAAGTTCTTTTACTTTTTAAAGAAATCCCAGTAACAATATTGCACTTTTCATATAATGCAACATGAATATATACAAATGACAATTCACAACCACAGTGATGATTTTTTAAATTAAGAATTGAAATCTTTATAGCTTCTCTAGTTTCCTGTAGGGCGCAAAGCTAGTTTCTGAAGCTGCCTGTGTTTCAGTTTCCTTACCACAAAACTCAGCACAATCTTTCCAGGACTCTACAATAAAAATTACTTTAAAAGTATTTAAAAATAAGGACTTCCAAAGATATTTTTGCCATAAATGAAACCACATTTGGAAAACCAACAGTTAATGTTTTCTTGTAAAGCAAATTAGTGACAAAGTTAAAAGGTGCATTAATTTTGGTCAGTAGAGGGATGTGTTAATTGTTTTTAAAATGTAATCTTTAAAAATGATATAACTATTAAGTGAAATCTCGGCAACTCTGTGTCAACTTCTACAGGCGCAAGGAAGCTGATCGCCTTTAAGTAACTTTTGGGTTTCCAAAATCTTCCTTTATTAGCACCTCCAAAATACCTGAGGTTTTTTTCATTTTTTTAAATTTATTTATTTATTTATTTATTTAGAGAGCAGGGGGAGGGGCAGAGGGAGAGGGAGAGAGAGATCTCAAGCAGACTTCGCACTCAGTGCAGAGCCAGACGCAGGGCTCCATCCCACAACACTGAGATCATGACCAAAGCCAAAACCAAGAGTCGGCCACTCAACCAGCTGACTCACCCAGGTGCCCCAATACTTGAGATATTTTATCTTACTTATATCTCCTATGTCTGATGTCCAATTAATACCCATATGATAAGTAAAAGTTTAATAAAAAAATCATATTAATACTTCTCTATGAATCGGTATTATAAATCTCACATGTATATATATGATAAACTGGCAATGGAAGTAAAATACTGGTACATTGTATGTTAAATATTTAGATATGCATTCCATGGAATTCTGAGCAAGAAAACCATTTTTGAAAAATTTTAAGTCATTTCACAATCCCTCATTTTGTTTCAAATCAATGTTTTGGACCAAAATGAAATTGCATTCAAATATTCTAACACATTTAGTAATAGTTAGACAATCTACACCTTGATTACAACATGCACCCACTCTGAAATT
Source organism: Ailuropoda melanoleuca (assembly GCF_002007445.2). NCBI lineage: Eukaryota > Metazoa > Chordata > Mammalia > Carnivora > Ursidae > Ailuropoda > Ailuropoda melanoleuca. The sequence goes on from NC_048225.1 coordinate 114,469,553, forward strand.
TAAAAAGAAAGCAGTGGCAATTTTATTGTAATCTGATACAGAAGCATTTGGACCTTGGGGGACAGAGTTAATGAATTACAGATCTGAAACCAAGTTCCAGGGATTCACTGTGAACTTCCGTTCTTATAAAGCACGTCTGTCAAACTGCTTATGAGGACAAATTTACGGAAAATAACCAAGAGGAAAGCTTTGTTCTTATTAAGAAACATGAATATGTATGTAATTTTAGCCAGACTAAATTAACCCAAAAATGAATAAATAAAAAAAATAAGGACAATAATTGTCACAAGAGAAGGCTTGCCTCCCTTCCTGCTCTTATAAAAGCATTCATATTTAGAGTTTCACAAAAGAATTCATATTTTTAAATAAAACTAGTTGGAAAGGAACAAAAGGAATCTGCAAGGAAGGCACCATGGAGTCAGAAATGTATAGTTTCCCCCTCTTTTGTAATAACCCTTTTGAAAGCAGGGATAGCTGCAGGCTTAATATGGACATAACACATGAGAATTAGTGTTCATGCAAGCAGTATGTTATTGCTGAGGTGTGTTCATTTCCTAAGCATGACTCTATTTAGAAAGGTTACATCGAGCCATTAATCCTAATTTTACATTAAACATCTTTTGAAACTGCACGAGCTCTGAACGGAGTAAAATCCCATTTTAGCAGCAACAGTATAAATTTGAAACGAATATCAAATATATCACAGATAGTTGTGTGAATTCCTCCGTGTCTTTGTGGGCATGGTACATTAACATGGGCTCACCCTGGCTAATGATCAATCATCAATTAATTTGAACCAATATCAATAAATAAGTGTATTATACCTGTGACTTCACCTTTATTTTCAATCTAGTGACTTAACTTGATTGATGCCTGTGGATCATTAGGGATTTTAGCATATGAAATCAGTACTACTTAAGTTAAGCAAACTTGCAAATTATACTCCTGTTAACTCTCCTGTATCTCTGGGTTACTGTTTCTTGCGTAATCTTTTAATACGTGAAGACCAGAGAGTAAGAAACAGCTACACTAACCACCACCAAAATTTAAAAGCAAAAAAACCACCACGGCATTAGGAGCATTTCTATTAATAAATCTATTAGTATGAATTAACTCTGGCATTGCATGTATAAGACAAAAATAAATTATTTCAATACCTTTATGTTCCAGACGTCTCAAATATATAAATCACGTCTACTTAAAAGAATATGCAGTACGGTAAGTAAAAAGCACTGAAGGGAATTATTAATGTTTACAAAGCACTTGGATCTAGATCACCTACTTATAACTCAGTGCTATGGGTCTAGGATTATCATCTTTAGTTTGTGGGCTCAGAGGAGTTAAGCAACCTATGATCAAGATCTCGGACTTGGTTTTGCAATTCTAAATGCTCTTTATACTAATATGTGTGTGTGTGTATATTTTATATATATTATACATATATATACTTTTCAAAAAAATTTTAAAAAGAAGAAAAAAATAGAAAAAGGAAAAAAATTAAAGGTTTTCTGTCACCAGAAAGTCCAAGCCTTTATTAGAAGCCTGGAATGCTCAGCTCCACCCCTCAACCTCCTGGAAGGGGACAGCAGCTGAACATTGACTGAACCACCAACCACCATCAATTTAATCAATCATGCTTACTTAGTGGACACCTCCATAAAATACCCTAAATAATGAAACGGTTTGGAGAGCTTCCAAGTTGACCACACTGATGTAAGAGGATGGTGCACCCAGAAAGGGCACAGAAGTTCCAGAACTTCCCCTATACCTTGCCCAATGCATATCTTCCTTTAACTATTCTTCAAGTGCATCCTTCATAATAGTCAGTGATAATAAGTGAAGTGTCTTCCTGAGTTCTGTGAACCATTCTAGCAAATTCTGAAACCTAAGGAAAAGTGGTGTGGGAGCATTCCATTTATAGACAGTTAGTCAAAAGTATGGGTGGCTTGGAATTTGGGATTGATGTATGAATGAAAGTAGTCTTGCAGGTTTGAGCCCTTTATGTGTCAGATCTGTTACTAACTGCAGATAGGTGATGTCAGAACTGAATTGAATTGTTGGACACCCAGCTGGTGTCTGGAGAATCACAGAAGTGGTTGTTGGTGTTAGAAAACATCACAGAACAACAAAAACCCAATAACAATAGTGTCTAGATCTTGGTTTCTTAATACCATTCTACACCACAAAGAACTAAAGCTTCTTGGAGACATGGCTGCCTCTAAGGCCATGACACAGAAAGTAGAAAATAAACCTAGATTGTCCTTTTGTGCCAGAAAAGCAAAAGAGTGAACCAAGAATGACAGCAATATATCAGTAACTCATAAGAAGCCAGCTTGAAGAGTGTCCCCCGTAACCCCACTAGATAAGGCTGAGACAGTTTGAGCATCACATAAGTAATGATAGCAATGGAGTATAACTCACTGAATGAAATAGAAACCCATGAATCCATACATACTGGCATAAACGATAAATGAATAATTTGCAGGTTGGATGAAGAATTGAATATGTATATAGTATCAAATTACCACCCCACAAAGTTCTTATTAGTCTCAAAGGGGAAAAGAGCCACCTTCTGGTGGAGGAGCCTGGTGGATACCCTCAACAAGTGGCCAACCTAATGCCATCAGTAATGAGACAAGGGGACATCGTGTGCCACCTGATAAGACACAATGAAATCAGGAATCAATTCCACGATATTCCCGTCAAAGATCCATAACCTTAATCTGATCAGGAAGAAACATTATAATAACCCAAATTGGAAGAAGATTCTACAAAACAACTGGCCATTTCTTCAAAATTGCCAGTTACAACAGTTAAGGAAATAATGCAAACTTATATAGAAACCCAAAGTTCCTGTAAATGGAAATATATTAGTCTTGGAGTTTTCAGTTAATTGCTTGAGTTTTTGTTTTATTTTGTTGTTGTTTTTTTGTTTTTAGTTCCTTCAAACGGCTCCCTCTCTTTTCTGTCTTACCTTCTTTTTCCTCATCTCTCCTTTTCCCTGGACTCCAAAAGGTTAGTGTTAAAAGCAAACTCATCCACCAATGAATTTCCATTTTCTTTTTCTACATCCTGACCTTGTATTTCCAATGGATTTTAAGGACACTGCAGTTGGTGTGCTTTCAGGATGGTGCTACCATCTTGGTAAACTCTGTCAGAGGTAACCATTTGAAGAGCACTCGTGTATTGCTTTTTGGTTGAAGCACTTCACCTAGCTTACCTCTTCTGACTCTCATCTCCACTCTGAGACAGGTATTGCTATATTTCCCGTTTTACAAATGAGGAAACTGAGGCAGATGCAATCCATTACAAGGTCTGTGGATTAAAGGAAGCACTCTGATATCACCCTCACATGGCTGCCTTCCTTATATCCGAGGGTCTATCTGCATTTCAGCATTAAAAAACAGAAGAAATCAATCAGACAAAGAACTGCCACTGAAATAAGTTGGTATTGTTCAGGCTGTTCAATGTGAATGAGTAACAGTCCCTATGCCATCTCAATTAATGTATGGAAGGATGCAGTAATCTATCTTCTTTTCCATTGCTGCTTAGCTTTGTAACTAAAATGGACAGTCCTTTTTTGTTAATTGTGACTTTATTTAAAGACGTGAAAGAAAAAGAAAAGAAAATGAACAAAATCAATTATAGTTGTTGGCGAATTCCATGTATTTGAGGCAGAACTTTACTGTTTTAATTAAAAAGAAATATAGACTCATTGTTTTATAGACATTAAAAAGACAATTCCAAACCTGACACTGGACTTCCTCCACACCCCAACTCTGTCTTTTTAAACTAGAACATCTATGCCAACCAGGCCAACCAGTGTATAGAAGATTGGATTTTGATAATGGCCAATTATAAATAACTACCTGCATTCTAATTATTCCTTTAAAAACCCAACTAATTACAAGTCTACTTTGTATGCTTTTGTAAAGTTTGGATAGTTATCTAGTTTAAAGTAATTTGACAGAGTTCACAGATTTGAAATCAAAAGGAACTATATATATATATATGTTTGAATAAATTCCCAGCGAATAATTCTAGGATTTATTCCACTCATACTCACTGAATCTTAATAGTAGTATGAATCCTAAAACACAGGGAAACCTTTTATAATTGATGTAAGGAAGCACTTAATAGTGGCATTGTGACTTTATATTTGAGACTGGATCAAATCCCTGACTCCATCACTTCCCAGATATGTGATTTTCCTCTCATTGGGCCATAGCTTGCTCATTTATAAAGTGGGCATAATAACAGTGTGCACCTCCCAGACACATGATGACTAAATGAGATAATGTGTCCCTATTGCAAAAAAAATGTTAGCTATTATTGTATTTACATTTGCATTTCAGATACACCTTCCTATGTGGAGACTTTGTGTTAGTTTTTTCAAATTCCTATCCTGGGGTGCTTGGGTGGCTCAGTAGTTAATTGTCTGGCATCGGCTCAGGTCATGATCCCAGGGTCCTGGGACTGAGCCCCACATCGGGCTCCTTGCTCAGCGGGGAACCTGCTTCTCCCTCTGCCTGCTGCTCCCCTAGTCGTGCTTGCTCTCTCTCTCTCTCTGTCAAATAAATAAACAAATCCTTTAAGAAAAATTCCCATCCCATTTAGAGACAAGTATTTATACCTCTTTGAATACTATTTCAAGTTGGAATAGTCCGTGGATAGCAAAATGTCCATGGATATTTATTTGCTCCGTGGTTCCCTCAGCCCTGTTCTGTGGCCAGTTGTCCAATCTAGAAGGAAAACCTCCAGCAAACTGTCTTCTATCACTCCCACCTTTCAACCTTGCTCCTCTATTTCCACCCTACCTGACTAGAGCACTGAGCTTCCTAGAACCAGCTAATGAAATCTGATCCCTCATATCACAGTAAAGCGAAGTAGAAAAAATGTTGGGGTTTTGCTTGAATCACAGCTCTACCGCTTTCTCGCTGTGTGACCTTTGCACAATTCATTAACCCCTCCGAAGATCATTCTCCTCCTTTCCTGTAGAGTTAGCGTGAGGAACCAGAAAAACTTTTCTAACAAGCCTAGCACAGTACTTGGCACGCAACGGACCCTCAATAAATATTAATTCTTTACCAGCCTTCATTTTACTCCCTCCCAGGAAAGATGAACATATGAAGGAAATGACTGCAATGCAAAGAAATTAGTCTATATAGGTGGAGTTTCAGGACTCAGTCGTATCTTGGTAGCAAAGGTATTTTGAGACCTGAGGCATTTTTAGCATCTGTCACATCACAATAGGCAACCACTTAATCCATCCCACAGAGAGTAGACTATGGCTAGAGGTGATGTTTCCATAAACTCCTCTAGGAACAATCCTGCAAGTACTCGAGCGAGAGAGTGGGAAATCTATCTCCTCTCCTAAGAAAGCAAAGGACGTTGTGTTCTAGGCAAATATTTGAAATATGTGTTTGAAAAGAGAAACTAACATGATTTAAACATTATATAGCACATGAAACAATGTTTAATGATAGAACACGTGGCTCCCCCCCCACCCCGCCCCGGGCTTGATATTATTACCTGGGTAGGCTTCCCTGGTGTCTCAAATTCTCTTGTCCTCATGGCACTCTGCGCTCATTTCTTTAAGAACTCAGATTCACTTAAAAATGATAGGGCCACGTATCTTATAGAAACAGAAAACTCTGCTGTGGAGCAACCTCTATAGTCTAACATAATTAATCACAATCGGTCTTGTTTATTTTTCCATTTGAGAAAACATATTCTGGAAATGCACTGAGAAGCATGTACAATAAGAACTTGTTTAAATTATTTGAAAGAATTAAGTTTCAAAAAGTTTAAAAAATAACCTGCTAGTATCAAATGTCAAATGTCAAATGCATAAAATGTCAATTTCTTGAAAAGGGTGCAGCACGGATTTCATTTCTATTATGCTTTTAGCACCTTTTCTCTATTTCTGGAGAAAAATAAATTTTGAGCGAGCCTAATTAGCTGTCTATTCAAGTACAACTCAGTGAAAAAGCTAAGGGCATTCCTGCCTATTTTTTCCCCAACTTCTGATTTCTTAGGATGCTGAATTTCTGCTTACGCTGCCTCAAAGCCCTTGGGATCAAGCGACGGTTTTATTTTCTACAAAACTGGATTACGAAAACACTTCTACAAAACATTAATAGAATTCTTTCTCTACATAAATCTGGGAGAAAACGGTAGAATGTTAAAAGTAAAAAACTGGCAACAAGTTGGGGGTTTTCCTTGTGTAGGGAGAAAGACAAGGGTTTACTGCCATGTTTCATATGCATTATTTTGACGGGTGCTGCCCCAAAGCCAATTCAAAGAGCAATCAGGGATGACGTGCAGCTCTGTTTTCTCTGGAGAAGAACACGCATTCTTACATTGCTTCCAACCTGTACGAGCCCCATCCCTGGGGTCAACTGGCTTACTGAGAAAGTCAGATGAGGAACAACATAAAACACGATTACTGCTCTAGTTTTCCCTAAATGCTCTAGGTAGCCGTCACTTTACTCTGTGTACACCACATTCCATTACTGCCCAAAGTAATAAAGACTTCTGTCACCGCGAGAGCTTTTCATCTTCAGAGCTCCTTTCTCTTCTCCTGATAAGACTGCCAACTCCACTCTCAGTAAATGAGCTCATGTGAACACTTTATTTTCAGTGCGTGAAAACAAAAAGGGCCATTGCCCAGCTTCAGAGATGGAGGGGGTGGTGCTCTGTCTTCAAAGTCAGAGGAGGATGTTTGAAAGGGACTGAAACTGACCTAGGGAGCTTCCCTTGGAATAAGGAAGTTAGAGCTGAGCTGTTATTCCCTACTAGCCTCTCTTTTTATTTTGCGAGACCTCAAGGATTGGGAGGGAAGGGGGCAGGGCAGGGATGGCCTGAGGGAGGGAGGAAGCTGGGGGGGGGGCAAGAACAGGGCAGCNAGAGCAGCTACCTCTAAATCAATTTCTGTGTGCGAACATTAAACATTTGCATTCACTTTGGCCAACACCACCAGCCAATATCAATGCCACAAGTATATGTGAGTTGAACGTCCCACATGTGGGACAGATGGCTCAACCGCCACAATGCACTCAATTCTGAAATAAGTGAATCGCGGCTTAGGCTTCCCTGTCCAAACAGTAACTAAATTTAATTTTTTTGCAATCAGTGGCATATGTTTGCATCTGCTTACAATACGACTTGGGCCAAGTCTGATCTGGCCATGGCATCTTGAGTACTCAGGCTACACAATTCCTAGTGGTAAATGTATTGCAAATACCAGAGGGGTGGGGACAAGTTAACTAATAAAAGATATACATGGCTTTTTTTGGTCCCTTGGATATCTACCATGTTTGTGGTCCAGATAAGAGCAACTGACCAGCTAGCAGATCTTCTCTGTTGTTTTTCTAAAATGTTGCAACTTGCCCCATGTAATGATGATGATGATAACGATGACAGTAATAATAGTAAAAAATAAATGGACCACACATTTAATTTTCTATCACATCTAAGAGATTGGTTTTATCTGTTGGCCTCATTATATTCACCCAAGCCAATTGATTTAAACACATATGGAGGGGCACCTGGGTGGCACAGCAGTTAAGCTTCTGCCTTTGGCTCAGGGCGTGATCCCGGCGTTATGGGATCGAGCCCCACATCAGGCTCCTCTGCTATGAGCCTGCCTCTTCCTCTCCCACTCCCCCTGCTTGTGTTCCGTTTCTCGCTGGCTCTCTCTATCTCTGTCGAATAAATAAATAAAATCTTTAAAAAAATAAATAAATAAAATAAATAAATAAATAAACACATATGGAGCGCTTATTATGTGCCAGGCACTGTGGTAGGCGTGGGTCAATGCCAGCATATTCCTTTCAGGTTCACAGTCTGGTGGAGAGGCGGGCATATAGATAAATTAATTACAGTGATGTAATGCTTGCTTTCTTTTTCTTTCTTTTTTTTTTAAGATTTTATTTATTTATTTGACAGAGACACAGAGAGAGCACAAGCAGGGGCAGTGGCTAGCAGAGGGAGAGGGAGAAGCAGACTCCCCACAGAGCAGGGGGAGCCCAATGCGGGGCTTGATCCCAGGACCCCGGGATCATGACCTGAGCCGAAGGCAGCTGTTTAACCAACTGAGCCATCCAGGTGCCCTGTAATGCTTGCTTTCTAATAAAAGCAGAAGCCAGGCCCTAGACGTAACATAAAGAAAAAAAAAAGACTTCTCTGTAAGTTAAGGTACTTGTGCACCACTGAATTGAGACATGGAAGTATATATATAGAAGAGGAAGGTGGAGGGACAGGACGTTTTCGTCACACAGAAGAGATTTGCCAGAGAAGCAAAAACAGGATCTGGAGCTGTGCTGCCCGACATATGGCTATTTAAATTTCAATGTAAACTAATTAAAATAAAATCTAAAATTCAGGGTTTTTTCAGTCATACTAACTGTATCTCAAATGCTCCATTGGTGTATGTGGCTCATGGCTAACACATTGGACAAGGCAGTTCCCATCACTACAGAAAATTCTATTGGGCAGTGCTGACTGAGGAATGCAGGCTTCTGAGGGGTGACAAGCTATGAGGTTTGAAATGCAGGAAGGGACCTGGTCCTGTAGATCCTGAGAACCCACTCAAAGAAATGGGGGCTTTAGCTTATGATATTTGAAAAGCCCCACATGAATTTAAGTGGTAGAGTAAGCAGTGTGGGTAGAGGAGAAGAGACAATAGGTGACTTGATGAGACTTGCATTTTAGAAAGACTTTCATTGAGCCTACAGTGTAGATGATGGCACACATACACATATGCACGCTCACACAGCAACAGTCCACACACAGGTGCACCAACCACATGTGCTTTTCTCCTCTCATTTTCAGTAACAACCACAGTTATAAAGATGACTAACAGTTACTGAATGCTTATTGTGGGCCAGGCACTGCCTCAAATGTTTCACATGTATTAATGCATAAAGATCAAGGGGTAAAAGGATATCCTAGAAAAACATGTTGACATCTCTACGCCAATATGCCTATTTATTCCTTCATCTATATTGTTTTGGGGAACTAGAAATAAAAGAAATCTGAGTAGAAATAATTACAGAAAAACAGACAGGTTGAATCCACGGTGTAATTCATCCTGGCAACCAAATTTAAGCCTTAAGCAGGTTATCTTGGAACCTGGAGCTGAGTGGACAGTGCTTGCTACATGCATCTGCAAATAGGTAATATGGCATTCATGGAAGTGCCAATACAAATGTCTTGAGTTGTATTAATAGGAACTTCTCTACCGAGAGTATTCACCTGCAAGCCCGGATGGAAACTGTTGAAAACCCACAGTGTGAAACTTTAAGAAACAGAGGCAACAATTAGAAGCAATCAGGAGCAGTGAATTCTCCAGTGACCTGCATTTCACTTAAATGGTGAATTGAGGTGGCTGGATGTCTGGCCAAATCTCAGCTTTCTTTGTTTTCTTAGGTAGGGTATTTTGCTCACCATCCTAATCACTTAAAGTCATGCTGGGCCTCACAGTAAGCTAGCGAAATACGCTTTCTTCGTTAATGGCCAAAATTTGATCCAGGTTCTAATGGAACAAAAGGAAAAATGAAGAGGTCTGATACGGTCTGGAGCTCCTTCCAAGTTAGACTCCTTAGTCCCTATCGCTTTCTTGTAATTCACTGAGCAGATCTGCCAAAAAAAAGAACTAATTGAATTCCTACTGTGTAAGAGAGAAGCTCATGGCAGGTAAAGAAACTCATAATTCTGACATTCAAAGTTTCTCAAATCTAGTTAAAAGAGACAACATAAACATATGGAAAATAATATGACAACAATTAAAAAGCAACACATAGTCAATATTTAAAATAATATGTTCTAAACTGAATCCTTGAGTGCTACAGAGATTTGAGAATTTAGGATACAGGATGAGTAAAATGATATGGGGTTCGGAAAGGAAGGCTACCTAAAAGAATTGGTTGTGAAAATGAGTAAAGGAAACCCCACTTAAAATCAAGTTGGGAAGTCCTGAGGGGGAGGGGGATTCACACACCACTACTTCCCACCATTCACAAGCTCCAGTTGGGATAAGCTTGCCCTACATACTCCAGTAGGAGAAAGAAAGATTTTCTCCTCACCCAGCAACAGCCCAGCCAATGACAAACTGCCACACTCAGCCAATGAGAAGCCGTCACCACCCTGAACTCTTGCTCTTCAGCAGTGGATTTGCACTCTAAACAGCCCCTCCCAGCTCCCCCTCTTTCTCCTCTCCTTTGTTTTCTGGACTTGCTCACGCATCACCACAGTCTGCATGTGATGAATTGCAATTCCTGAATAAACTCATTTTGCTGATAAAATCGCAGGCCATTTTATTTTCAAGGTTAACATTACATGATGCCAGGAATGGGATCCAAAGTAAATGAACCCCTGAGGAACTAATGACCCAAGGACTCGGGTGCAGTACCCACTTAAGGGCCTTGTGCTCTCCGTTTCCTTGAGTTACCTTTTCCTTTCCATTTGGGTGATCACCTTTTGGATTTGAGCTCCCTCCCTTTGGTTGAGCTCTCCAACTTTATTACTGGTTTTGTTTTTCTGAAGCTTCTCAGTAAGCCATCCAACCTGTTCAAAATGGGGAAAATGTGTGAATCCTGGTTGGAAAACAGAGCCCCTCATATTTAAGATGTTTTAGGGACTCCAAAGGCAAGATAGATTTCACCTTGTCCTTACACCAAGCTCTTGTGCCGTTCTGGAGAAAGTTCAGATAATTGGAACTTTGGATAATTTCGAACCATAATGGCCATTCTGGGGAAGCTTTGACCTAGGTACATCTACCTTAAGAAACACCTTAAAAGAGAAGATCCCACACATCTCAGAGACAACGGAATATATTTTTTGATTTGTATGCAGAAGCTTAAAAGACAAAATGACTTCAAAAACAGCTCTAGAAGGATTCTTACTGGATGAAAATAAAAATTTTAGCAAAATACTTTCTTTGGCCACCTGAGCAGGTGACCTTAACTTAGTCCATCTGCCAGAAGCACAATATGCATCCAACGATTCTTTTGAGTTTTGTACCTGAACATGGCTATGATTTTTTTGAAACTACAACTCTAACATCTTTGTGTCTGTCTTTATGTTTATGTATGTCTATGTATGTGTATATTTTTCTACCTCCAGAAGGTATTGCCAAAAATAATTTGTAAAGAGCTCTATTTTTGGCTTAAAGCAAAAATCAGGCCTTATATAAATTAAGTAAACTAACCCAAATGTTTTTCAAGTTCATGTGATCTGGGATAATCTATGATAATTAAAAGCTAGTTTAAGTTTGTTGGTTTAATTAAGACAGATGTGTCTTAGAGCTATCAACATTGAATAGAATGCAAACATACAACTTTTATTCTACACGGATTTATTAGTCAAATACGTTCATGTTATCTCTGTTGTAAAATCTGTCAGCAAGAAAATTCACTTCAGATGATGCATGACTTCGTCTAACTTCTCAAAAAGTTTTTGAGAGTAATCTAAACATAATTGTTGGGAACAAAATGATTTAGACAGATGAATGAAAATGGGATAGTTTTTAAATGCAATAATTACGTTTAAAAAAAATATCTTCCCCAAATCTTTTTTAGTAACTCAAAACTTTAGAGTTTTGCTCAGTTAAACTAAATGATGGAATTTCATTGATTATCTGGATCATTTCCTGAACAAGATAAAATACTAAATGGTTAATTTTTTTAAAAGATTTTACTTATTTACTTGACAGAGAGAGAGAGAGAGAGAGAGAGAGCGCACAGGCAGGGGAAATGGCATGCAGAGGGAGAGGGAAAAGTAGGCTCCACTATGAGCAGGGAGCCAGATGTGGGGTTTGATCCCAGAACCTTGGGATCATGACCTGAGTTGAAGGCAGACACTCAACCTACTGAGCCACCCAGGCACTCCTAAACCATTAATTTCTGAATGTAGGTTTATCCATTTTGGCTTCTCATTAGGGAGAAAGTAAAGATATTGTTGTCTATCAGTAAACATGTTTTATATCATACTGGAAAAATTTTCTATGAGAAAGAACATATTTTTAGAAATTATAAAATGTATCTGTAAATTTCCCAGTTCACAATTGCTTACTTCTTAGTTTTTGTTGACAGTTAAGGATGTTAAAGGTTAAGAATTCTAATTAATATATACAAAATAAAACTACTAAAAAAATGAGGATCAAAAAAATCACTGTATATGGGAAACATGAGAGAAGAACAGGATTTTTTTTTTTGTTGGTAAAAAATGGTATCAGGAATGGAGATACATTTTGTTGAGGGAAATGAAACTGGTTTTTTGCATGAACGAAAGTTGATCATTTCAGAAAGAGAGAACAAGGGACAAACTAAAATGGACACAGGAAGCTGTAGGCTTGTGGGAAATTAATTTTAGGTGTAATCAAGCAAGGGAAGATTAAGATGACTTTATTTAAAAATAAGTTTAGGAGGGCCTGGGTGGCCTAGTTGGTTAAGCATCCAACTCTTGGTTTCAGCTCAGGTCATGATCTCACAGTCATGGGACTGAGCCCTGCATGGGGCTCTGCACTCAGCTTGGAGTCTGCTCCAGATTCTCTCTCCCTTTCCCTCCCACTTGCTCTCTCTCTCTCTCTTAAATCAACCAATCAATCAATCTTTCAAAAAAATAAGTTTAAGTATCAGAAGTGCACTGGCAAAAAACTAGAATTTGTTTTTTCTTTCTGTTGAAAGGATGACGTTTTCTTAGATTATTAGTCATTCTTAGTAAGAAATTATAAAAAAGTTGTTTCACCTTTAATGTAATCTGCCTATGAAACAAAGATGCTATGTTCTGTCTTTATCAGATCTTTGATTACTCTAAAATAAAGCCGTGGTAAATTTAAGATCAGAACACTGATAAGAATTTCTAAAACTAATGGAAAACTGATTGCTTTAATGTTCTGTTTTTCCAGATTTAAAGGACCCTCTTTTCTCCTTTACGCTATCTGTAACTTATAGCAATTTGGTAAAGTGTATCTTTACAACAAAGATTGAAGCACTGATCTTTTTCTCCCTACCTGATCCCTCCAGAATTCTGAAACTCTTATTAAATATTCTTATTTTCCATGACTATATACGTACTTGCGTAAGTTCGATGCGAATATGTTCTCCTTATGACAAAACAGCCCACGCACTTAGCCTCTGCTTCCTTTGATTCACAGCTGATAAAAGAGGATATACTTCAATTTTGCAAAAGCCTAATCAAATCCATAGAGAATAATCATACTTTGGTAGAACAATCTTCCACAATGTGCTGCTAGGAGATGAAAGCATCAGACATCATAATCTGCAGCCCAGAGATTTCATCTATTAGAAAAGATCTCTCCAGAAAGATTTTCTTCAACCCTTTTGGAAAGCCTCCTATCAGGTACTGTTAACCCATGTGTTGTCAAACTTTAGGTAATAGACTCATAGATTCATGTGTCACATCTAAAAAATAAATAAATAAATAAAATCACCAAACCCAGACTAGACCTACGTAACAACAGGTGACCTAAAAGTAAAGATTTCTAGGGGTACCTGGCTGGGTCAGTCAGTAGAGCATATGACTCTTGAACTTGGGGTTTAAGTTCGAGCCCCATGTTGGATGTAGAGATTACTTAAAAATACTATCTTTAAAAAAATACAAATAAAAATATATAAGATTAAAAGTTTCTAGAAAGAGGTGAAAAGAGGCGACACTGGAGGGAGACAGATTTGCCAAGACGTTCAGGCCAAGCCCACACACCTGCTTCTTGCTGTTGCTTCTTACCTTCTTTTCTTCCTCTTTCTCTTGGAAAGACTCTAATCTGCATTTCTCATCCACTGCAAAGGGGATAAACTTTCTGACTGTTGGGTCTGTCACCAAAATCTCCAATCTGTTCATGATGTAGGTCTCACCTATAACTGATTTCTCTTTAGTCTCAAATGCCATTATTAATTACACCTGCAACTTTTTGGGTGTTACTTTTCAGGTTAGGCTATTAGAGCCAGGTGTTCCCGTACCTTGTTCCCAACCTTTCTCCAACCATAACCATACTAATTCAGCTGAACACCTCTACCTTTACAAACTGTACAACATTTGCCTTCCCCCTACATGTTCTTTTCCCTATCTAAATGTGAGCTGTTCCCCTGCACTCAACAGAAATGCAAGTGGGCTAATTCTTGTTTGCAAGGATTTTAAGAAAAGACCCCTTTAGGATGGAATGGACCCCTTCAGAATGTCCACCCAATTCCTCTGACACCTCGCTTGAATGTATCTATCAGGAAATCCCAGCTAATGGACCAATCAATAACTAGACCTTAGTTGGAGTCCTCTGTACTCCACCTGGTTTTATTTTTTGTCTGGGAAAGACAGCGTTTCCCATGGGCACGTGAATATTTAGACAGCCATCGAACTGGAGGTCAGTGCTTATTGGGATGTGTAACCACCCCTGTCAACATCCATAATGAATCAGAAGCCTCTCATTGGCCCACGCCATTAAACCTCCATAGCTGCCTTAAACAGGAACTTCCAGAAGTGTACATGACTCTGGGTTTGCCTCCATAGGGAGAGCTAGCTGATTTCCACAGCCAAAGCAGTAGCAGCCCAACAATGACCACTTGACTCATTGGCCAAGGTAGTTTTGGTCAATTACATAGCTCTTGATTACTGACTTGCTGAGCAAGGAGGCATTTGTGCAATAGCACATACCACTTGTTGCATATGGATAAATGCCTCCAGAGAGGTAGAAATTCAATTGAACTATATCAGGGTACAACGCCATTGGTTATGACAAATTTCAGCTAATGACCTCCAGTCATTTGTCCTCTATACCTGTTTACCTTCAGGTTTGTAATCCTGGTTCAGAACCATAATACAGACTGGATTTGTCATATTCCTTTTAATTCTACTTTGCATAATTACTTTTAGGTTTTGTATCTGCTGCCTGTCAAAACTCTGTAGAAATGACACACCCAACAGGGTGACGCTAACTCTGCACTTCAAGATGATATACAGTAATTATAATCTTGATAAGATATAGACTTTAGATGAAAAATGCCTGAAGGTCCTCCCTCCTACCCTTCCTTGTTACTCAAATATGGCTTCAGCAGTTTCCAATCTGTGCACTTTCCTCTGACATAGGATATGACAATCCAGAAAGGACCTTCCTGGCACTGAGGAACAAAACCACTAAACGCAGAAAATCTAACTCTTGATCAGCAATGCTTTGAGGAAAAATCTTGATCTAAAGGAGGAAATGTGAAAACGAGTAGAGGAAATCTCACTTAAATTGAGTCTGGAAGCCCTGCAGAGGACCTCTCATATACTACCACTCACCACCGTTAGCAGGCTCTCCCAGGAGGAAATGCACCTCCTTTCTCCAAGGAGAAGAAGCTTACCTTCACATACCCTAGCAGGAGGAAGAAAGATTTTGCTCCTCACCCAGCAACAGCCCAGCCAATGACAAACTGCCACACTCATCCAACGAGAAGCCATCACCACCCTGAATTCTTATTCTTCTCCAATGGACTTTTATTCTAAACTGCCCCTCCCAACTCCCCCTTTTGCTCTATAAAACAATGTTCCTCTCCTTTGTTTTCAGGACTCACCTAGGCTCACCATAGTCTGCGTTTCCCGAACTGAAATTCCTCTATTCCCAAATAAACACATTATGCTGATAAAGTAACTGGCTATTTTATTTTTAAGGTTAACAACTGTGAATCAGATCATGAAGAAAATACTGGGGAACTAAACATATTGTAAGTCTGGATATTTATAATGGGTCCCCATGAATTCTTTCTGATTTATTTTATAATAAAACCACAATCAAAGGACTTAAAAATCTGAAAAGAGAAATAAGAAATAAATTAAAGCTAGGACTGGTTCATAAGTAGTTTTTAATTAGAAATTACATATACTAACATCTCACAACAAGAAAGAGAACTTTACACATTGTACTTTTCCTATAATTTCTTAAAACTTTGCTATTTACAATTTCCAATATAATTAATGGGGTGTTTATAATGCTTAATGCTGAAAATCCTCCGATCTAATTTTAAAAATGAATTATTCCACTTAGTGAGGAAAAAATCCTTTTGATTTTTACCCACATGCTACAGTTCTCCAAGTATTCCATATTTTCAGCTATTATCCCTTCCTTACAAAGAGCCCACTTAATAATGTTCACTCTAACAACCTCATTTATTTTCCAGAAAATTAACTCAGTTTCAACCCTGATTAATGATTTCATCTAAATGAATCAAATTAAAAATTGAAAATTATATTTCAAAAGCCAAAGAAAAAAAAATTGACCATTTCCAGTTAACAAATGATCCTTTCAAATATTAAAAGATGACCATGAAGAGTGCGTGATAGTAATGAAATCTGGCTCGGGCCTGCTGCTTATCTGGAGTTCATGGAGGAGAATTAAAGAAAAAAAAAAGAGAGAAAGAAAGAAAAAAAGAAGGAAAGAAAGGAAAAAGGTACCCTATGCATTTTTTAACACTAAAATCCCTTGGGATTCCAAACTGACTTCTACCTAGGCTTTTCCTATAATCAGTGTACTAAAATAATACAAGCAATTCCGTGTTAATTAAACCTGGTTGGGCTGGAGATGCCCCTCAGCAGAAGAGGGATTAGGGAGTCACACACCCACTAATAGCCCCTGTTAACAAAACCCAACCCATGAAATACTGCTTCACGATACCATGTCTTTTCTACGAGGCAGAAGCAGTCCATAAAGAAAACATGCAACTAATGAGGGAGAAACTTCTTTTCTGATATTTATGTTCAAAAATCGGGGGCGCCTGGGTGGCTCAGTCGTTAAGCATCTGCATTTGGTTCAAGGCGTGATCCCGGATCCCTGGGATCGGCCGGCATCAGGCTCCTCCGCTGGGAGCCTGGTTCCTCCTCTCCCACTCCCCCTGCTTGTGTCCCCTCTCTCACTGGCTTTCTTTCTCTCTGTCAAATAAAAAAATAAAATCTTAAAAAAAAAAATCTACTTTTGTCTAAGGGCGGCGGAGGGGTGGGGAGTGAACAGGAGAAGGACACAGGATGCTCAGGGCTGGGAAACCATTCTGTACGATATAATAATGGTGGGTATGGGTCATCACACATTTGTCAAGACCCACAGAACACCTACCGCGAACCCCGATGTAAAGTCTGAACTTTGGGTGATAACGAGGAGTCCATGTAGGAAAGACTGTAACAAGTGGACCGCTGGGGTGCAGGACGTTAAATAGGGAGGAACGTGTGCGCGCGTGGGCGGAAGAGCGTTTATAGGAACTCCGTGCTTTCCGCTGAGTTTTGCTGTAAAACTAAGACTACTTAAAAAATAAAGTCAATTAAAAGGAAAAAAAAAAGAATCCTGTCCCCCCGCCCATCCACTTTTGAGGTCTACAGGATTGCTCCATTTATCCCAAGGCCTATGAAGGAAATTTAGAATAAACGATCACCTAGTTTTCAGCTAGAGCTCCTTCTTTGGTTCCATTTTTTAAATGTCTGTACAGGAGTAACAGACACCTGATGACTGGCCTTGCGGCAGGTCTCAGAGCGTGTAACGGAGGCCTCGTGCACAGGCTGCATCCTGTGTCCTCGACAGATAGATGCTCGCACCCCAAGCCTTCCCTTCTGGGCACAGACTGTTCAAGATGAAATAGTATCTCCGTGTTTGCCAGCGAAAAATTGGCTTCTGCATTCCTCCCAAATTCTTCTCTTAGTCTCTGGGCTGTGGCTCTCCTGGGCCCAGGCTGCTGGGGGCCTCGCAGAAAGCCCCCCCGCCCCAACCCCCAGCCGCCAGCGGAGGCGNGCCGCGGCGGCGCCGCTGCCCGTGGGGAGGGCATGCCCGGCTCAGCCGGCCAGCTCCAGCCCGGGTCCGGCCCGCTGCCCCCGGCCTCCAGGGGCGCCAGACCCCGGCGGCCGCCGCACCACCGGCAGCTGCGTGGAGGTGACGCCGTGGAGAGCACTGCTGGCCTGCAGCCCGGACCCCCTATGCAGCCCGGGCTCCCCTCCGCGGGTTTCTGGCGACAGCCTCGGAGCCACCGCCAGGGGCTGTGCGCCGCAGGAAGCCAACGTCCCAGGTGGAACAGAACCGCGCAACACCTGCCACAGGGGAGGAGGGAAGCTCCCCGAAAACTAGAGACCATAAGGAACACCTCTTGGGTGTTACGGGGGAACAACTGGGTATATCTTTTACAACATTTACTAAACAGTATGAATTCTCCTGAGTTGCTTGGGTCTGACAGGGAAATGCAGCTTCCAAGTGCAGAAGCAAGGGCTGCACCTTTCTTCAAGGCAGGGACGTGGTGAGTTTGGGATTTATATGCTGCTGCAAGTTACCATTCCTCAGTTGCTTTCTCTTCAGTGGCTTGTTTTCCACATCCCTGTCCTAATTGTTGTGGCCACACCCCCGCTTGCCCACAGGTTGGAGGATTATTTCATTAATCACCACAACAGGAGGCAGACATTATTACCCACAATTTACAAGGGGAAATCAAGACACAGGAAGAGATGACTTGCATCAAAACAAAACAAAACATTATCATTTTATATTGCTCCTTAACTAGTATTAATCTCCCAGGCTTTCTATAGCATGCTTCATAAAATTCTAGAATTTTTCAAAAGGACCTTATAGAACTTTAAAAACTGAAGTCCATGAAAAGCCTTACAACTGAAGTGGGTCTTTTGGAGCTTTATGAAAATGCCTCCATTTAACAAATTCATGAGGGTTCAAAATGGTAGAATGACTTGTGTAAGGTCATGCAGCTAGTAAGTAAACATAAGAAAAAAATATATGAAAATGTCTGAATAAATCCTAGTCTTTCTATGTTCTGCTTAAATTCCCGGTGCTTTCAAATATAGTAATTGTTTAACACAGTTAAGGCTATTATCCACATTAGCACAGAAAGTGCTGGCCTGAATGAGCCTTTGACATCTGCAGGGATTTTGTAATGATTACTGGGGAGAATGAGAAGGACCTGGCTCTGTGGTACATGTAATTCCTCTCCATTACATTTACCCCAGGCGGCTAAATGCCCATAGACCCTATCTTGTCATAAGCCTCACAAGACTTTGTAGACTATTTCAGGTACTATAAGCTTTTGATATGAAATGTAAGGTAAAAAATAAAATTTTGCTTCTGAAAGCAAATATTCTTCAATACCAAATATAATCTGTTTCTTTGCACTTTTCAAACAATAAGGCTGGGATGAGAAAATCAGAACTAGGGCCAACTGTAACAGGTGCTAATAAAATTTTTCCATGAACCATTGTGTTGGTATAATCCCTACTCTGACCTGGAACACTTTGGCCATTTTAATGCCAGGACTCTCTGGATTATCTATTCCAGGTTAAATGTTCCCAAGTGGATAGCTGACTCCATGTAATGGAGAGAAGGTCTGTAGGGATTATTCTGGAATGGCACAAGAACTTCTCTGACATACAATCCAGATGAACCAAGTTTTCAAAATTGTGATTCAGTGAATTAGCTAGCCAAGCAACATGTTCACAGCTTAACGGAACAATGAAATGATTTTTCCTCATGTTCAAAGTTCAGAAAATAAATGTAAACTCACTGTAAATTAATTTAGTCTTTAAATTAATACCTGATCAATAATCTGACATTGTTTTCATTGCCTACATTGCCTATAAGACAAAATAATTTGTCAGCTATGTTGTAACTTAATGTAAATAATATCTATCCAGCAGAAAGGAAAATAATAGGTGGAAATACTATTTACTTTGCTGGCTCTAGATAGCAAAATCTGATAATAAAGATTTCAAGGCATTGTCTTTTTAGTTAAATTACTGAAATTAGCTGCTCTCTATACTGATCAGAATAACCACATTAATTTTCTTGCTTTTACATTTTATATTACTTAAAGCCCCATTTTAATCATTAAATGTGCCAAATGACATTTTAAAGGAAATGAATATAACTAGTCCTTAAATATCATTTCATTTTCATTAATCTTTCTTCTTGTTCCTTTTTAACGCTAACTCTTTTGCTTACTTTGAAATATAACTCAAAACCCACATTCTACACAAAGTTTTTCAAAATTCATTTTATTTATCTCTTCTCCCAAAGACTGACACAATCCATGAACCGACCCTAATTTTCACTGACGTAGTATGCAATACTTGCTATAACTTTATTTACCTATCTACTTTATACAGTTTGACTACCAGCTGGATAAAGATAGATTTCTATTTAATCCTCACTGTAAAAAGTCACTACTGAATGCTAAGGAGCCTGGGACCATTTCACAGAAGCCCCTCCCCTCAAACCAGCTAAAGTAAGAGACATACAAAAAATAAAAAACATAGGTTCATCGATCTCAGTGATTTTCAGATGATTCTAGAAAGCTCCGATATTTCTGTTTTCTTGAAAAACAGAAACACTGTTTATGCCATCACACCCGGTCACACATTCTCACCCCCAGTGAGGATGTGAGGATAAAAGAATTCGTGTATATAAAGTTATGAGATTGTGGTCCCACCTTTGTCTGAATCCAGATACGAAAATGGAAACCACCGTAGGCATTTCAACAGGGAGAATTTAATATGAGAAATTGGTTCAGAGGGTGTTGGGGAACTACAGGAACAAAAATGGAACAGGGACAGTATGACCACGGCTTCTGCAGGTGGTGGGAACAAAACGAAGAGTCTGGCTTGGAGACTCTGGAAGCCCAGGGAAGAGACCCTGCTGGCTGAGACTCCGACCTCTGAGGAGCAAGAAGCCAGTGGCCAGTGCTGGGTTTTCCAAGGTGCACCATGGGGCTTGGTCTGGAGTGCCAGAAAGAGCTCGAAACTGTGCCAGCTGCTGCTGCCAGGGCAAAGGGTCTCCGATGGGCTGGCACTGTCAGGAACAAGTCAACAGGAAGCAAACATAAAGATCAAATTTCTTCTCCCTCCTCCTGCCCTGAGTCCCAGCCCCCGCGCCACAAAAAGGGTGGGTTTAGAGCTGAGAAACAATAGCTTGATAAAGGGCACTAGGCTTAAGAGGGCTTCCATAACTGGATCATCACCGTCATCTCTAAGAAACAGTAACCTTTCTATAAAAGTGCATCCTATGGCATTAGAATGGGATTGGGTCACTTTCGTGAGCCAATAATCTGTTGCTAATACCTAGTGTTCACCCCCCAAACTCCCACGTTGTACATTGTTCTCCATGGCCTGGTGTCACCTAAAATATTTCTCTGTTGTTCCTTTTTCTAAAAGCATATTCTTGACCTTTTAACCTTTAAAAGACAAAGTATATCACCGTTTGTCGCCAAATACACAGTAGTATTTTTGTGCAGGATGAATACATCTTTGGACTATATTGAAACTCTAGCCCTGCGGCCTTAGGGCTGCTTTGGCTTGTGACCAGGTGGACAGGTGGATGGAAGGGGGAGGGGGAGACGCCTGTATGTGAGGGGCGGATGACTATGTGTGCACAATGAGGGTGCAAGTGTACGGAGAAAAGAAGCACAAAAACTAGGCCAAAAAAAATGTAACCAGGAAACAGCTCAAACCAAAACTTGATAAAGGAGTTAAGTGGCGGCTTTTTTTTTTTTTTTTTTTTTTTTTTTTTTTNTTTTTGGTCAGTTCCTTAATGTTATGAAAACAGAACTATGGCCTGTGAACCAATTTACTAAGCAAATAGCAGCTGTGGTAAAACATCTGTTTGGGAAAGAGGAAATATAAACTCATAAAATCAAATGAAGGCAATGCGATCTATACTTTCACAAATATGTGAATGTGAGACATATGGAGCAGTTGGCGAAAGATTATCAATCATTCTATTGAAAAACAAAGTGTGAAACAGGTAACATTATGATCTTCATACAACATAATAGCCAGTAACTGAATGTGATTTCAGAAAACGGTATGTGACTATTTCTCAGGAATGAGAATACCTATGAACATCTCCCTTGCAAAAGAAATCTTTAAAGTAAAAAACACACAAAAAATAAAAACAGGATTATATCTAAAAATAACTATATGTGTCTATACTGTAGCGAACAGAATGGTGGAATATAATGATATAAGGCTAAATAAATTAATAATAACAATAGGAAAGAAAGACTTTATAAGGAACTTGGGAAGGACATTCGCTATATGACACGTAGACCTGCCCTGTAGTTCCTTGGAGTCAAAGTGATTTGCTTTCTGAGATCAATCATTAGAAGACCTCGAATAAAAATTTCAATGAAACTAAGAAAGAGAAAAGCAAACGAAAGACTGGGTTTCATCCTTAGGCATCCAGCCTGGAAGAAAAGCAAAATCAATACAGAGAGCTTAAATTAAAACAAAACGAAAAGTACCTTCTGAAGAAGCTGTTGCTATCTTCATAATAACAGGAAAGCTGATTTCTTTGTTTGTTTGCAATACTTTGCTGCCCCTGCTCTCCTTTCTCTTTGATTCATAGTTTAAGTTAAAACCAAAGAAAGACATAATACATCCAAAACCAAAATCACATCACTAGGATAAAGCAAACCTGGGCGCAATAGTAAATGTCAGAGCTGTAAAAGCAAAGGCAGCAGCTAGGATCTTTTTTTTTTTTTTCCTTCCCTCTCCATACTTAAAAGTGAAATACCTAGCTGTTATCTTGGTGCCTGCAGAGCCTCCCCATTGTAGATTCAATAATACAAGAGGCTTCTTATCAGCAGCTGGGGTGACTGATTGGAGCTGTGATATGTTTAGACAATGCACTGTATTTAACTGAATTTACAGATGCCCCAACTCAGACGTGGTAGTAAACGCCAGAGACTAATAGGAAATTAAACATGTACAATGGACTAACTCCATTTGCTCTCACACAGTGTAATGTGTTTAGTTAACTTACTCATAGTCACACTTTATCTTTTTCTCTATGGATTCCCTAGGATATGTTTCAAATTGGCCAGAGATTAAATCTTCTTTTCAATTTTTTGTTACCATTTTATTGCCGCTTTCCCTTATTATTGGCCACTCTTTCTCTTGCAGAGATAAGCTAAACAAGATGACCCTCAGTACTCCACCCCCCCCAACCCAATTATCAGATAGTCAGCAAGGAATGCGAGGGTACAGGATTCCATGATATTAATATTAATATAACATGAGAGGAACAAAAATCAGTCACTTATTTGAAAGCAATGGTGTATTTAACTCATTTGAAATTTAAATGTGAATTTTAATGTACCTGGTATGTAACACATACATACAGAAAGAGAGACAGTGTGGGAGCAGCATGCATAGGTCAGTTTGAGAATTATTTTAACTCTTCATTGTTTCATATATTTGCTCACAGAAACAGCGGCAAGTACACACGTGTCTACAAAAGTGTGCGGCACAACCATAGAGAGGGAAAGGAAAAGATGTCACAAGGCTCTAGTACTTTTCATCTGGTTAACAGAGAAAGGTAATTTATCCTTAGATAAATCCACAGATTGATCTGTAGATCTGCTTTGAAAGAGGCTGTTCACAGAGAACTCTTGCTGTGTAATAAGAGCAAGTGAATCCATAATGGTTTTGTTGTCCTTAGGAAACCGTGAAGAATTTCCACATTCACGAGAGCCCCTTACCTGGAAAGCATAAGAGAAATCTCTAGCCTGCTCTGATCACACTCAGATTCCTGAGAGGGTTAAAGACAATTCCATCTGAATGGGGACCACATCCCTACACTTCCATGGCCCTTTCCTTGAGAAAAGTGGATGGAGTTTGGGGTGAAAAAAAACTGATGACGAAGGCTGACATCAGTATAGGCTAGACCATGAGGACCTCTGACTCCCCGGCTTACATTTCTAATGTAGACAAGCAAAAATGCTTCTGTATCAGCCTGACTTGTAACATAAAAGTGAGGAAATCCAGAGCAAACACAATGGTCCAGAAGGTTGGGCAGGCTAGGCAGCTGCATGGCAATTCACACGCCTCAAAATCTAAAGAATGAAGCTGGACAGAAAGATTTTGCAGCCTGAACCCTGGGTGTTCATATTCACACCTGCTTAGGAAATGTGGGGGCCTGGATCCTACCACAGAACAGCCCAGTCTCCTACAGCAGGGAACCCAGGCCAGGGACAATGGTCTTGATATTACCATTAACACTGAGAATGATCCTTTCCGCTATTTCCTCAATTGCTATTTTTACTGAGTATGCAAATGATTTTATCAGAATTTTGTATCTAATAAGACATCTGAATACCTAAAACAGAAAAGAAACATTTGACTATGTTGATCAAATGATAAGTGCCTGAACATCATAGACCTTTTAATCAACTTTTTAAATTGGCTTTTTTTTTTTCAAAAGCAAGGATGGTGCTAAGGAAAAAACATTAAAGAGCACATAACCACATAAAACCATGAAAAAACAAAATTTTTATCATTAATCCTCCCAAAGCACGATTTTCCTCCACCCCCCAGATCAAAATTCTACTCCATCGAAAGAACAGAGTGGCATGATATCAAGGAGCACTAATGTCATTTGAAAATCAAGTTATAATCAAATAACCATTACTCAGTAAAATGGACTTCATAGTAATCATTTCTTTCTATAACTGAGCAGTCCAATAAATGTTACTTCTCTTAATCAGTTCTGATTGGTATTTGCTATATGAGACACAGACAAATCTTTGACCAATCTTTAATTAGTATCACTGATGAAATATTTATTCTTTTAATTTGAATTTAGAAACCCAATAAAGCCATGTTTGCATCTTTTATCAACTTAAATATTATCCTCCTTTATTACTTTTGTCATGACTGCAGACTCTGAAAATGTTCTCCTGAAACAATGCGTATTTCATATATGCATAGTTGCCCTGGTCTCATTGCTTTTAGGGCAAATATTTAATATAGGCATTCAGGTTATAAAATCATTTCAGTCCTCTTTCTGAGGGGATCATGAAGTAGATTTCCTCTAAGTGTCAAGAGAAAAAAAGGAAGATATTTTTAGACATCCTAAGACCTTCTTAGGGAATCACAGATTCACCAAATCATAACCTAATCCTCCCTGGAGCTCCCGGTATCCAATTCACAGAAACGATGGGGCTGGACAACATTACCAGGCCTTTGTGCATGGAATGTGTGGGATATTCTAGTGCCCAGACACTGAACTCAGAAGCCAGTGTTCTATTTTTGGCTCTACAACTGATGAGCTGCCACCTTTAGCTTAACTCATCTCCCCAACCAGAGGCACAGTTGTATAGTTCCCAAGCCTGATGGTTCTCGGTGACCGGAGCTCATTTAAGATAGGCAGAAATCACCAAGCATATTATTAAAATCTAATGAAGCAATCAGATTGCAACTTGTTATAAAAACACCTTTACCAATCTCCTCTAGTCCACAAAACACCTCTGAAATTAGTATGACCAGAATAATCAAGAAACAACAAAAAAAGAGGGACCGTTTCTTCTGAAAGATACACAAAGAAATGACATAGATACCTTCTGCGTTGCTCAGAGAAATCTCTGGTACATGAACATCTTTCCTAGTTAAGGGTTTTGAATTTCCTTTCACCTTCTCTTTTGCATGGCACAATCTCTAGTGAAAGTGACCTCTTTGTAACAAATCCATCACAAATGGGTGTTTATAATGTGTAGAACATGAGATGTTCATACCAGTCGTGCTTGTTAATCTATTACACGGACTTCCCGGCACCACCTACCTCTGCTACCTGGCACTTTCAGTTACATTTACTCAGGAGATTATTACACTTGACATCATCAACTCTCCTAGAACGTGGATCACATCGGCTTTTGTTTAG
This sequence comes from Ailuropoda melanoleuca, assembly GCF_002007445.2. Classification (NCBI taxonomy): domain Eukaryota; kingdom Metazoa; phylum Chordata; class Mammalia; order Carnivora; family Ursidae; genus Ailuropoda; species Ailuropoda melanoleuca. The sequence goes on from NC_048225.1 coordinate 114,495,234, forward strand.
GAATGTATACTTAAACCCTAGCACAATGCCTAACACATAAACAGCAAATGAAGAGAACACAGACCTTTTCTCAAAGATGCCAACACCTATTCTGTACTTGTCTCAAGAGAGCCTTTGATGGAGTTACACCTTCATCTATCCTGGGGAGCTCACTTCATCCTTGCCAATGGCTTCTGCAACAGAGCTGTGAAGCCCTAACTGGGCACAGTCACTGATACTCCTGTATTCCTACTTCAACCCAGAAATAACAAAACCAATAATCAAGGCTTCATGTTCTGGCAATATCTGTTTTCTGTTTTGGTTTGGTTTTTGGTTGCCTTTTTTTTTTTGAAAGAGAGAGCGCAGAGGTGGGGTGTGGGGCAGAGGGAGAGACACAGTCTCAAGCAGGCTCCACTCCCAGCACTGAGCCCCACACAGGGCTCGATCTCACAACCCTGAGATCATGACCTGAGCCAAAATCAAGAGTCGGATGCTTAACCGAATGAGCCACACAGGTTTCCCTGTTTTATGAAAAAAAATGCAAATCAAGTAGCATCCCTAACTATTTTAATCAGATTCAATAAGGTGGAATACTGTGGGATACATTAATTAATCACGCTTAAAAAACACTTTAGAAATAACAAGTCTACTTCTTTCTTAAAATAATCTTATTATTTAAAATAACCACAAAAAAGACAGGAAACAAAGATATGGAAATAGCATTACTGTTGACACTTTAGGTAATATATATGTTGTATATGCTGGCATTTCTTGTCAAAATCTTAATTAGTTGCTAATTCTGTCAAACAAAATCTTGGCCTACAATTCTATTTGGTGGTGGCTGTCCGCTTGTATTTTGCACGTTTCAGTGTTATTTAAAAGTACGTTTCTGGGGCGCCTGGGTGGCACAGTGGTTAAGCATCTGCCTTCGGCTCAGGGCGTGATCCCGGCGTTATGGGATCGAGTCCCACGTCAGGCTCCTCCGCTATGAGCCTGCTTCTTCCTCTCCCACTCCCCCTGCTTGTGTTCCCTCTCTCGCTGGCTGTCTCTATCTCTGTTGAATAAATAAATAAAATCTTTAAAAAAATATATAAAAGTACGTTTCCATATTTAATATATGATGGCTTACTGTACCTTTCCACTGGCATTTATCACCTCTCAAGAGTGATCAGTCTCCGAGAGGGTGAAGTTCATTGTCACAGAAGAGCCTAGCCCTCGTTTATTTCCCTATACAGTATTTGGTACAGAGCAGACTGTACAATAGCAGGTGGGCCTTCGATTTAGAGGTCACACATTTAGCAACAGAAATATAAGTTATTAAAATAGATTTGAAATCTTTAAAAACATAAAGTGCCCTTAGAGTAAAGTCTAGATAATTGTACAAAATTCAATGTGTATATTTTCTTTGGCTCCAGGTTCCAAAATGATCCTAAAGATGCTGCCATTTCCCAAACCAAAAATTCCTATTGTCGGCAAGATTTAACACTGAGTTTAGAAAAATACAGACTTTCAATATCCCCATCAGCCAACTTTATCCTTGCTTAATTTCCCCATCTCTGTAATAGATTATGTCAACACAGCTTACAGGGCTTAGAGTCATTCAAAGAATATTTAAAGGAATGTTTTTTTCCCATTTGACATAGCTCCAGTGTGATCATTTAAATTTTTAAAAATTAATTTTTTTCTTCTTTTGAATCATTTAACCAATGATTTGGACAGGCTCTGATAGCGGATTTTCGAGGGGGAGGCATGCTGCAGTGGACAAAAAACGTAAGTGCCTACAGCACTGGATGTGATCCCCCGGCCCCCCAGTCCAGCTTTGCTGCTTCCTAGCTATTTGACTTCGGGCAGGATACCCAAACACTCTCTAAGCCTCAACCTCGTTAGCTGTAAGGATATAAGGATAATAGGTGCTACTAAAAATTATATATATATTTGTGTATATATTTGATATATACATTTGTTGACAATATTGAGCACTTAGTATATGCAAAGTGATGTCTTCAGTGCTTTACATGCATTAACTCATTTATTACTTACATAACCTACGAGTAAAAAAAAACACAAAAGAACCAGAAGTACATAGTGGCTAACTGCCCAAGCTGACCCAACCAAAAATGGCAAGCCTGGGATTTGGCTGTTTTACTGCCTCTGAGAGGTGTAACTAAGATTATAAAAAGCATCTAAGGACAGAATTTGGCACACAGTAGGTACTCAATATAAATGGTAGGTTCTTCTATCTCTTTATCTCTCTCTATTCTTTGTGTTTCCTTTTCATATATATTAATAGCCAGATTTTCTTAGAATAGCCTAGAGGACTACTTCAATTGGCATAACAGATCCTAGCATTGAGTCATTAGATACAAAAGAGCATGTAAAAATTAAGCCTACTAACATATATAACACACATATAAACACACACACACACTCATACACACGTGATCACACACAACATACACAACTCAAGGGAGCCTCCAAAGAACGTTCCTGGCACATCCACTGCCAATGAGTTTATCATCAATATTGATGGAACATGGACTCAGGTCACAAACACTATGCTGGGTTTAGGGGCAGGAGGGGAGAAGGTCAGACAAGAATGAAACTTATTGTCTGCCCTCAAGGACCAGAATCCACTGGGAGACTCTTTAATAACTCACTGTGATATATTTTGTGCTATGCTAGAGGTATGTAAAAAATCCTATGGGAATGTAGAGCAAAAAACAATTAATTCTGCCTGAGGATTCCAGAAATCTTCACAAACCAGAAGTGATTTCTTCTAGATGTATTGAATTTCTCCAGGCAAAAATGAGGGTGACAAGGGCATTCCAGGTTGAGAGACTGAACAAGCAGAGATATGTGGGAATGAAAACACACTACATGCAGGCAATCATGAGAAGAGCAAGGTGGCTAAAATATATGGTACCTGAAGAAGGCTGGGGAGATAAATTAGGTTCTAATTGTGAATAGCGGCCTCTCTGATGGCTAGGAAGTTTGGAATTCATCCTATGTGGTGCAAAAGGTGATGGGCACAGATGGCGCTGAAGACATATAGACCAGTGGAGATTATTTCAGTCATGCAGATAAGGAAAGTGACCTGGACTAAAGCAATGGCAGAGGGGATGCGCAAAGATCAAAGGATCCTCTGCAGGTGGAATCCACTAGACTTAGTAACTGAGGAGATGTACGAAGTTAGGAAAAGGATGACTCCCAGCATGTGTCTAAGGATAGTAGTTCATATGCTTGATACTCTTAAGATATACTCTTGCTCAAAAAGAAACAAAGGAAGAAGGTAGGAAGGAGGGAGGGAGGGAAGGGAGGAATGAAGGAAGGAAGGAACCTGCCTTGGAAGAAAAGGCAGGAAAAGAATTGTTTTAATTCTAAGGTGTCAAACAATTGAGGCAGAAACACAGGATCTTGGGTTATGGTGGATGGTACCTAAAGGAGCTTGCTAGGGGCCCTTCATCACTTCCCAAGATATACATATAACATACCACACTTGACACTTCTTTTCTCCACTCCTCTTTCTTCTACCTCCCCCCTCTTCTTTCCCGTTTCCCCTCCCTCTTTGCGCTCTGTCCTAGGACCAAACACATGAGCGGAGCTTGCCCTACCAGGCAGGAAGAATCTAGACTGTCTCCTCTCCCATTCCACTCACACAGACACACCACTATTTCCACTCCTCAGAATCCCATTATAAAAATTCAGGTTTTTCCAAAACTGCTTTGTGGGGATTTCTTTAACCTAAAAGCTCAGCGATGTTTACCTCGGAGCCTGTAGCAGTGCAGTGGAATAACTTAATACATGGACGTGGCCGAGACACCTTTATGTTTCCTATGCAAATACTGCTTAGAAAAGCCATTAACGGAAATTATGGAAGGTGAACGCCAACTAAATACATGGCCCAGAATAAGCAGGATGACTCAACGGGTCTTTGGGGGCCTTCTCCTCTGCTGGCAATTTTTATTAGAACCATTACCAGTGAAGAAATTTTTAGCTTTTTGAATCAAACTGTAAATTGTTTCTGCTTTCCATGGTATCCTAAAGGAATTTCAGGGGGAATTTTTCTTTGGTTTATGGAACAATTCCCTGTGGACTGGGGGAAGTCTTTTGGAAATTTCTAGGTCACTTTTGGGGATTTTTCCAGAAATGGATTTTTCTTTAGAAATATTTTGGTTATTAAATATATATGTTGGAAATTTTTTTGTATAAGAATTTACAGCATGCCCCAAGTTTCTGTTTACAGGATTCATAAAACAAAACAAATCAAAAAACTATCATGATGGTAACATCTAATAATGGTGGAGGCGTTTCTATCAAATGTTATGAAACCCGGTACCATGGCTTTAACCTCTGCCCTGAGAAGTCATTCTTGTAAAAACTACAAAACATAGAATGTGTTTTTGACAATTCTTCTTTCCCAATTTTTTTTTTTTGGCAGAAGTGCTATAAAGTGTCTCCTTTTTATTTATAAAAACATATTATTTCTGATTCTGAGAAACAGACTAAGAAATGCTGTGGAAAGCACCTTACAATGTTTGTCTATGAGACCACTTAAATCCTCATAATAACTATTTTGATGTACCGTTTATTGTGTTCAATCATCATGTCATTTATTTTATTTTAAAGTGTGTGCCTCTCCCCACATCCCACTTTTAACAAAACCATCTTTTCCTGTGCCCATCCTCCTCAGAAAACTTCAGGTTCCATTAATAATGCTCATTACTCACAGGAGATAATAGAAAAACTCTCTTTACAACCCCCTCTGTTGTTTCTCCTGCAGCCAAAATTCAAACAGTAACAACAACAACAGCATGTATTTAAAAGATGAGTGGATACGAATGGGGAACTGTTTTTCCTCTGCTGAGCACAGTAGCTTATTATGCTTGTAAGGTTTTATTTCATGGTTAACCTTTTAACACAAATAGGTCTCCTTCCCTATTTTCCCTGCGTTGTCCTACATTTCCTGAGGGTCTTGCCTTGGTTTCAACTCCTGTAAAGTAAAACACGACTCTTGGTGTCTCCATAGGGCCACATTGTTCAGGCTGGACTAAATCTGAAGTCCCTTCCCCCTGATTCCACACCCTGCTTTACAAAAACACACCATTTGCAGATCAAAGAGAGACGATTTATGCTTTCATCCAGCTGACGGACGATTAAATTAAAACAGATCAGCAACGCGGTGCCTGGGCAGGTGGCTTCCACCACCACTGTCGGCCTCAGAGCGATTAAATTGTGGCGGAGATGGAGGGCCTTCCGCTCCCGTTCCCGCACTTACAGATCAAACGGTGACAAATGAGATGTTACTGCTCTTGTAAAGCAAGGCTACAATCTGTCAAAATCCAACATAATTTGTGACCCTCTGTGACATCCTCTTTCTCTCTTTTTTTTTTTTTTTTTTGACATTTGAATACAGTGATTGTACTAGAGTCAAGCCCATTTAAGTGAATATACTCAATTCTATCTAAAGGAATACAGCCTGTTAGCTCCAACATGTAGCTGAATATATATCTGGTGAGTACTCCAGCGACCCTTTGTGTTAAGTGCATACCATTAACAATGAATTCTGATTTTCCCCAAGTTATATAATTTGATATCTTGACAGCCCAGACACTTAAAGCACTACTATTTGTTTTAAATGGCTTTATTTTATTGTTTAAATGTCAGTATCAAAATAAAGTAATGCATACAGTCATGTCAGTTCTAGTGCAGGGGAAGTGTTCCTGTTGAGAAGAGTCTTGAAAGAGTTTGTTCTAAAAATGGACTCAAAAGTCAATTGCAATGTCTCTTGGCTGAATCCTTAAATGACTCATGAAACATATTTATACTGCGTTTTCTGTTTAGCCGGTGCATTTAATAAGGCACCGAAGCAGAAACAGCAAAAGGAGCATAGCATCTTAACTTACTGAAGTTGACATTGTTGCCAGGTTTAAAAAAACAAAAAACAAAAACCTGACTATGGGAAATAATTGAGGAATGCTTGATAGAAGCCACAGCCCAGATAAATGAACAGACCTCTCAGTGGGCTTTAACTGAATAATCTGCTGGATTATTATACGTGGTTTGGCATTAAAGGAAGAAAATAAAAGATTCAAGAGATTGAGCACAGTTAGTAATATTTTTACCTACTAGAATGGCAGGGAGAATTGATTCTCTCCTGCCTCCACTCCATTCAGACCTGTTTGGGGTTTATGAGCCTGTCACATTTCAGAGCAGGCATTGACTTTCTACTTCAAAGTGGCTAAAGATCTTTCCCAAAAGACTTTTGTTGACCACAAACCTTTAGGCAGGGTAACGCTAACCTTCAGGGAAATCACTCTGAAATAACTGTTTACAAAGAACAAAAGTATATCTAGACTCTTTGAGCACTTTTTTTTTTTTTTAGGGTTATTCTTTAAGTTTCCTGGGCATAAAATGTTTTTCTACTGCGTAGCTCATTCCGTGACCTACCTAAGTGAGTGCGCTCAAGGTATTCTGTTCACCCGGGTTTATTTCCTGAATTCTGGGGTTGTTTGACCACACTTTAAAGTAACTGTCCCACTTGATGTACGATCCCTGTTAATGACTTCGCTTCGGAAACCCAGCTGGCTACAGAGCAGACCTCAGTTTATGGCATTTCAGAGTAATCAGCTGGGACAGAAGAGTCACCTCCATTTTTGGTACAGTGCACTGTGATATACACTAATCTAGCCTTATTATGATGGACCTTTATATCCCCTCCAAGCTTTCATGCCTGCCATCATCCTATCATAGGGAGAGCGTGTGGCACAGGACCTGCAGACCTTGCCTCTTAAAGCCAGGGTCTCCACCGTAGGCTGAACATATCATAGGAGTAGTGCATTTGCTTTCTATAGCCAGGAAAAGGTTTCTCATCGCCAGAAGAGGGATCCAGGTCTATGCCTGTCGCTCCATTTTGTCAGAACTTGCCAAGAAGGATGCTGTATGTAGTGGATGATCCCGGAAGAAGGTCTCCCGGGTTTTGGCTCCTCTTCTGTGTGCCTACAGATATCTGAAATGTGGCTGCCGCAGTGCTACCCCCACCCGCAGGCTGGATGGGAGTGGCCTCTGCTGTGGCTAAAAGCCCGAAAGGAGGTTGGAAGTAAATAAAAAGTATGTACTCTGCTCTGAATCAGCTGGGGAATGGGCACTGAACACAGATAAGGCAGGTTTGGTAATGCTCTCTTCACAATAATCCCTCCCAAGTCAAAAAGTGCCACATGAAAAAAAAATTCAGGAAGGTTCATTTTCCCCCCCTTCATTTTGTCTTGCTATTCGTCCACCTTGTTTGTTAACACGAATATGTTAGAATCCTTTGTTGATCTGTACCTACTGTGATGACAGTCAATGGGCCTGCATTTGTTAACAGGGCACATCTACTTTGGGGGAATTCTGCCTGGCTCCTGTTTCAGTAAAGGCCTTTCCTGATTTTATAGTCTGCCACAAAACACAGGGCTGATCTCTTTCCCTCACTTTGCTCTCTCTTCTCTACCTTTCCTGCTTTTGATATAGATTCTCTATTAGACACATGGGACACAGGGCAGGTTTTTGCCTTTGCCTGTAAGCACAAGGGAAGGAAGGAGTAAGGTGGCAGAAATATTATTAACTTTAAAATCTTCCCTCTACCTCCAAGATGAGAATAAATGTCCCCCAAAGATTCCCCGAGATATGCACAGACAGCTTCTTCCCCCATAGGAATCTCCTGTCTCCTCAGGTTTTTTTTCTTCTTTTTCTTCTTTTAATGGAATATAAGACTCTCAGTGTATGGAGAGATCTTTTCAAATAAAACCACTGTTCTGCATCTGTCAAATGACATTTTCATAATATAAAACTCATCCAATCTGCTCCTTTTCAACATTTTCAGTGTTTGTTATCTGATGTCAATTATCTCTTAACTTCCTTACTTCTAACAATTTCCCAGAGTTTCATTAGATGGGCCAGCTGAAACTCACATATTCCCATTTAACTTTTCAAGCAGCAGCACAGAAGTGCATGAGTGGCTGATGTTAACCAAACCAAAGGCCACTTGAGAATGCCACTAAAAGAATAGTGGCTGAAGGTTATAAATAGGTGACACTATTTATAAAGCATCAACAAAATGTTTCATGATGTGTAACATAAAGCCCAAGCAGTCATATTGTTAAAAGCCTGTTCCTGTGCCTAATGTCTACATAAATAGCAACGTGAACACAGTATCATGACATGCTTTGTTTGGCATCAAGCTAATCACAGGCGCGGGAGATGAAACCTTTCCTACTAATGGCTGGTCTCCCAAAGTTTGGGGGTGGGGGGACTTAAGGTGTGAGGAAGCACAGTAACACACAGCAGGGTTCCAAAGAATCCAAATTATTCAGACATTCAGCAATGATCATATATTGTGGTCCTTAAGTCCAACAATAGCATTTTGATAACAGGAATGCTAAACTCTTGGCCTTAACCTCACCCAGCACTTGTTGCTACTGAAAGATTAATGTTATCTCTCTATTTAAGTAACCCACATATATGTCCAAAATTAGACTGTAAAGCAAAAGCCTTCTTGGTTAGAATAAAATGGTTTTTAACATCAATTTATAAATACCCTGAAAATGCAAGTCACTTTCCCTCAGCTGAATGACTAATGCATTACAAGATTTTGTGATACCCAAACCATTGAATGTCAGAAAGATTTAAGTTCAAATCAACATGCATTTATTCTATGGTATAGCAATACGGAAGGCTGATGGCATGAATATTTTACGGTAATGTTTTAATATTAAAATCCCCACATTGAGATTCCAGAGTAACATACAAATTATATTTAACCATCAAAAAATTCATTGAAGCACTTATTAGACTATCAGTAATAATAGTCATTAAAATTTTACGATCACTTAAAAGAACACTAAATAAAGACAGTTTAGTAAATGCCCTATTTACATATTTTAACAAGACTTACATAGTAATATCAAAATCACATTGAATTTGAGAGTAAAATTAAACTTGCCCTCAAAAGAACAGATACATTATGGATCCACCCTGATAAATTTGCTTGTTTTCACAATAGTGGGGTGAGCTGCACTGATTCATTTACTTTGCCTTTTTGGACCAACTGTAATATTATACAAGTAATGACCAAGGGTCAGGGGTTCAATCTATGGATTAAGAACTGAATTAACTAAACAGGCTGTATAGGAAATGGGTCTGCAACCTTAGCCTCGTTTAGTACCAGGTCCTATTTTGCTCAGCTAAACAGATATACACCACATAATTTTACATATGTATAAATAAGCAACGTGTATAGGACTATTCCCACCATACACTGTGTATGCACATACATATGGGGCTTACTTTCATTCAAAATATTTTAGAATATTTATGAAAGCTCTAGTCCTTAAGCATTTTGCTGTATAGAATATTTAGTTGATTTTTCACAGCCTTTTAGAATGTCGAAGAAAATCATTTTCAAAATTGTGACCCTTACAATTTGCACACAGATACAGCATAGAACATAAAATGGTGGGTTTTGTTTTCTTTACCTTATATGTTTAAGGTTAAGAGTGATCACTGTAAATTCAATGAACTTGAGTAAACGGACGGCCACTAGAAATTCTCAAAGAGAGATATATGTAGGTACTCAGAGAAGATCGGTGGCCTGGGGTCAACAACCAAGCCTTCTGAAAACAGCCATGCCACTGACACGGGTCACTTGGGTTTCCTTGGAATGGGTGATTTACTGGCAACCATATCCACTAGAACCCTAGGGTCTGTCAGAATTTGAGGCTCATGAATGGCAAACTCATTTGGCAATGCATGCAGTGCCACAAAACTCAAAGAGGAATAAATAAGCCATACCATATATGAATCCTTAGCTCTTTTCCTTGTTGAATGCATTTACACTTGGGAACATTTTCTGACCTTATGAAATCAGAGAAGTGAAAGGCTTCCTAATATCGTACATCCCTGGACGTGTATGTATATGTACATGCATGCTCATGTGTATGAGAGAGAGAATTATAAACTCCGGAAACTTCTGCAATCAGAAATGTATGGAAAAAGTTAAACACAAAACGTCGAATGATGTTTTCAGAAGTACTACCTAAATAAAGAAAAGATACCATCAGAAATATTTGGGCCTATCTTCATTCTATGGTGGGTCACAGAATCTTCAAAAAGCTCATGATCATCATTTTTCCTGCTTCCCTTCTTCAAAGAAAGAAGAATTAAGATCTCTCACTTCCACTGGACACCAAATAAGGAAGAAGGAGCAACAATTTATATGGTAGCGATAGTGAGCTTTACAGTTAGGACATCAACTTTTTTTCTGCAAAACTGCAGCTAACACTCAGCTAGTAGCTCTACTATATTCTGAAATATATGCAATGGCAGTGGAACACCAAAAAAATCCACAAGCGGTAATTTACAATATATTATGGGCCCTTCTTCCTGAAAGATGTTTAGTTTCCCAATCATATTTTTTGAGGTTCATCTCAACATCCCACTACATTTCTCACGATATAGAGTGGTTTGTTTAGTTGAAAAGTGAATAGATACCCAGGAAACTGACTTGCTAGCTCAATAATCCACAGAGTACACCCACTACATGTAGCTGGCAGACAGTCCAACCGAACTAGAACTACCTCATCAACAAAATACTTGAAAATGTTTTTAGACTGAAACGCTCATTCAGTGTGACTTAGAAAAGCCTGCATCTACGACGACTCAAGAAGATCCAAGACACAACTTCTCCACCTCATGGCCCTTCCCAGTGTTTCAAAAATTAAATAATAATCGCTTTTGAGAACAAAAAGCTCTCAACACATAGAGAACTAAATTTTTATATAATTTAGGAGTCCTCCACTCTATGATAGTGGATAGTATCATGTCATTTTTTAAAAGCCGGGGCTCATAAGTCAATTTCTGGGTGGGAATCTTAGGTCTGTAACTTATCAGCTGTGTGATTCTGAATCTATTATTCAGTACCTTTGTTCCCTGATTTTCTAATCTGCAAAATGGGTTAAAAAGAGTACCTAGGGGCGCCTGGGTGGCACAGCGGTTAAGCGTCTGCCTTCAGCTCAGGGCGTGATCCCGGCATTATGGGATCGAGCCCCACATCAGGCTCTTCCGCTATGAGCCTGCTTCTTCCTCTCCCACTTCCCCTGCTTGTGTTCCCTCTCTCGCTGGCTGTCTCTCTGTTGAATAAATAAATAAAATCTTTTAAAAAAAATAAAATAAAATAAAAAGAGCACCTAACCCACAGTGTGGTTTTGAGGATAAAATAATACATGTAGGGGCACCTGGGTGGCACAGCGGTTAAGCGTCTGCCTTCGGCTCAGGGCGTGATCCTGGCGTTCTAGGATCGAGCCCCACATCAGGCTCCTCTGCTGTGAGCCTGCTTCTTCCTCTCCCACTCCCCCTGCTTGTGTTCCCTCTCTCACTGACTGTCTCTATCTCTGTCAAATAAATCAATAAAATCTTTAAAAAAATAATAATAATACATGTAAAGCTTTCACTGTAAACCATCATTAGTATCTAATATATGTTAGATCAGTCCATCACAGAACCAATTTGCTAGTTTAAAAGCTATGCTGCCCCCAGAGAATCCTATTTACCAATTCAGGCTGTTATTCACTCATTCATTTAATGTTCATGTTCTCCAGAAGAGTTTGCGGAAGGACACATCACTAAAGGAATGGCAAACCAATAAAAAGAATTAATAAGGTCTAATCTTGACAATAAGCATGCATTTTAGTGGGCTGGAGTAATTATCTGAATTATATAAGCCAATCTTCTATTCACTAATTCTAATTCATTCACATTACACTGTGAGCAGAAAATGAATAAGGAGTTTAATCACGTATATGTAACCCAGGAAAATGTTTAAGACATATTTTATTTGACCTCAAGAAAAACAAACATACAAATATTTACAACAACGTACATTCCTATAGGATGGTAATCCCCCTTCATCCATGGTCCTTTGATCTGTGTTATAGTTATCATTCGGTGCATCTATCTACTTAAATATTCTCCATTTTGAGAAAATAGTTCAAGGAAGAGCAGACGTCAACATGCAGGGTGTTTTCCAATGAAGACTCCCATCCCATTTTGCTTTTACATTAGCCAATGAATATGGATAAGACCCTGAAAGCAGCCCTTGATATGTATCCACAGCACAAATTTAATGTAAGTGGCATATAAGTGATATTTATGTATAAAATTTTGCTTACTTATTCTAGGCTAAAGCACTCAAAGCACTAACCTTGACCTACCCTATCCAGATGGGCAAAAATCCAATTTACTATCCAATTTAAAGAATTTTCTTTTCTTGATGTTTTATTGGAAAATTATGCCTATCTCATGGTATTCCTAAAAGAAACATCCTAGTGATATGTGCTTAGAAGACTTCTGACAAAAAGATACAACATTGAGGGTCACCCATGGTCATTATTTTTGTCAATTCCACACAGCCGATCAAAAGATAGCCACGGGTTGTTGCAGTCTTGCTGCAGATGAGGGAAAAGGAAGTGGAAAAAGATCTTAGCCCGCATGTGCAGGATAATGTGATGATAAAGCCACAACCCTCAGAAGAAAGGATTCTCTAGTTAACATCTGAAGTTCTCAACAATGCCGTTTCCACTTCTGTTACCCAGAGGAAGCAGAAAGTCCTGCAATTAAACAAGCCATCTGGGAGGCAGGTCATCAACCACAGAAGACAAAATTCCACTCTCCCATGTCATCTTGGGTTTGCTGTTCAGAATGACAGACTGACGGTATGCAGGGATTAGTCTATGATAATGGATAGCTCCACTGATTTTTCTGATGAAATGATTATTGCTCCTTCCAGTATTCCCAAATCCAGTTAGGCACTGGGTCAGGTAATTCTGCCTTTGAAATGTTTCTTGAGTCCATCTCTTTCTTTCAAGGCCCACTGCCACCACTCTCACGTGGACCCTCGTTGTTTGACACTTGAAATACCTGCCGTGTTGTGTCTCAATAGACTCCACACCTGTCCCTTTCTCCATTCTTCCATCATGGATACATGTGCACCTAAGACTTCCCTCAAGGCACAAAAGCTTTAACTGGATGTCTATTTAACTGGATATTACAGGATATAGGGCACACATTTGGTCTGGAATTTAAGTGATCCCCTCCATGCATCTGGGACTTATCTACTTCTTCATCCTTATCTCCAAATTCTGCCTTCCACAGAAACTTGACTCTAGCCAGAATGATACTTACCATAGTCTGAAAACACCACTTAAGTTACACCTGTGGTTTAAGCTCTACCTGCATGACTTTGCTGACCACAATCACCCCGGTGAGGAAAGTACCTCCTCTTGACTTCTGCTGCTCTAAAAACTAACATTCCTTTAAGAATAGTAGAAAGTCCACTTCTAAAGGACTTCTTAAAACACTCTGGTCATCTTTAATCAACTCAGGAAGTGAACTCTGATACTGGTGTCTGCCATATATACATGGGACCTCTTCTGTGCTCTTGTAAATTGTTAGTTTTCTTTTAGGTGTTCTTTGATCTTTCTCGACTAGGTCATCAGCCCTTTAGAAGCACAGACTTTACACTTGAAATTCCCTGTACATGTTAGAGTGACCAACATATAATGGAAAATTTGTTCACTATGGTATTAAGAGCAATGTGTGTTTCTCCCTTTTATCAAATAGCTCCAATGGAAAACAAAGAAAAAATATATATATAAATATATAATACTATAGATGTACATTATTTTTTCCTCATAAGGTAGTACACATAATTACTTCATTAGTAGGCCAAGCTTTATATCAATGTTTTGCTTCTTATAAGCCCAATTTATAAGGTCAGGATTTTCCTGAAGAACAAATTAAGATGCATACAATTCACTCTGGTTACAGGTTTCTTTTTTCAAAATACTCTACGTTGATTTGAACCTTTTGAAGTTCCAAAATAAATAAATTGCTAGGGGATTTGAAAGGAATTTCCATATTTCTAGATGAGATTGGCACTTTTTAAAGAAATGGACATAAAGAAGGGAGATAAAGTCACGTGAACTAATCGAAATGCTTCCTACAGAAGATACCATCATTTCAACAGTATTCTTGTTTTTCTCCCTAGGAGTTCAAAATATTTACTTCTAGAATCACAGTTCAATGTAACTTATGACTAAAGTTGGCAGCAATCAAAATTATTAAGCTACGTTTTAAGAACAGGGAACGGGAAACAACTTGTTTGCAGCATTATAGAGATGGGCATTACCCACATAGGTGGTATCATTATATCTAGCTAAATTCCTGCATCCTATAAACAGTACGGATGTAAATAATTCCCTGCCCCTGTTCTCCAGGCAAAGCAGGAAAAGTGCCAATGACATAGCTCTGTTATTGGGTCACTAAGGCAACTGAAGCATTACTTAACCAATTTTTGAGGGTACAGGGAAAGAAGAAAGACATCTTAAAACTAATCAGATGCTTACAAATACTAACAAAGATAACTGGACTATGCAGTACTGAAAATGTCCTCAGGTCACATTAAACTAATGACCTTTCTAGGACACATTACCCTCCCAATGATGATGAAGTCAATAGTCACTAAATAAATACAAGAAATAATTGAGGATTTGCTAGTATTATATATGGGCTGGGCTGGGCATAAATAAGTTGTTTGTGCATGTGTACAGCAAAATGCACAAAACCACAAACAAATATATAACAAGGCAGGTATACACAGAGAGTAAATATTTATTGTGCTCAAGGGTGTATATTCACACGGCGCAAATGCTACTGTTCTAGCAGGATCGCTATTCACAACTCAAACTCTATCAGTCATGTTCATACTCTCAGACCACAGTATTAGGAACACATCTGACACACTTTCTACTACCCAAAACTATGGTAGGTCAATATCATTTCCACTAGAAAAAAATCCAGAGAGGCCCCCAAAAAACTGAGGAGTAACAACCAAATGCTCACCTTGCTGTCTTTCTTCCATAAATCATAGGCAGTTGGGTGTTGAACACTAAAAATCTGAAGAGGAATAAATTCCTAGAACCATGAACAGAAACTTACCTTTGCTCATTTCCAGCAATACTATGAATTTCTGTTACTATGTTCACTTATCACTGCAAAGATGAAAAAGCATTCAGATACTTAACAGTGTCTAATAATAGGAGACAGTTTAGAACAGAAATAATTCCAGACCTCTAAGAAACCTGTCAAAATTTCCCAGAGGTAAGAAACAATGACCTACAGTAGACTGTGGCCATGACCCTGGGGTCCAAGTGCTAACTCTAAAGAAGTGCCAGGAGGTATTTGATGACAGGTGATCAAGACATCATTTTTGTGCCCTATCTGGACCAGATAATATACCCTGAAATGAATATTCAGCATACCCGCCTTCAACAGCGCATGGAAATCCACACAGAGACACAAGAAAAAAATGAAATTCTTTCTCAGTTAAGGCTATTCTTGAACTGATACATGACCCAATTCTCATCTCTGTGCCATTGCTCCCAAATTAATATCTCCAACCCTGAAATGCCTACCCGGATTCCAGTCTCATAGTTTTAATTGCTGTGAGCCATTTTGATTTAGAAACCCCAATATTGCCTGAAACCCAGCACCCCTGAACTAAATAAACGTGGACTGCTGAGTCCACGTTCACTCCTTATCAGAGGGCTGGGCTCATAGGACAGAGAGAGCACTCAACAAATACATGTTTGGTGAATTATTTCTTCTCATACCATTTTCCACTCTCACCTCCCCAATTCTGTTTCTGGCCACTGGTTTCCCACTTTGCTTCTTTGAAATATTGAGTCTTATTCAGTTGTTCTCTTCCCCACCCTCCACCCAGGCCAAGGGTGCCTCATTCAAATACTCATCAAATCACTCAACCCTTGGGGCGCCTGGGTGGCTCAGTCGGTTGAGCCTCTGACTTTGGCTCAGGTCATGATCTTGGGGTCCTGGGATAGACCCCATCTTGGGCTCCATGCTCTGCGGGGAGTCTGCTTGTCCATCTCTCTCTGCCCCTCCCCCAGCTTGTGCGCACATGCACTCTCTCTCTCAAATAAATAAAATCTTCAAAAAAAAAAAAATCTCTCAACTCTTTTTTCACAAACTCTGTCAGAATTACCTCTTTGAATGCTGCAAACCTCAATCAGACACTGATCACCTTAGGCTTGGGCCAATGACACTGTCTCCCAGCTCCGCACAATTACCAGCAGTCTCACTCCCTTTCATCTAATCTGACTACTTCTACAGGATTAAGATTCATAAGAATAGCAGCTTTGCTCCTTTCTTCCCTTCCGAACCCACAGTGGCTCCCAACTGTTTGTTACGTTAACTCTAAACTATCACAGCTGTCTTTCGATGTCTCTCTAAGCTGAGTCAAGCCCGCCTCCGAATCTTTATCGCAGAGGGAACGTCTTTACAGCTTCCTCGATTGCTTTTGTCCTGCCTACACTTAGGTAAACTCATTACTGTTGTTCCATTATGGGGGGGGGGGGGGGCATTTNAAGCATTTGTTCTCTGTATGAGCTTGATCCTTATACTGTTGCGCTTCTGATTTTTTTCACCTGATCTCTAAATAAAGACTAAATTCCAGGTTGCTAGAGCTGGTAATGTAAGAGGCGATATACACAGTGATTAAGACCCAAATTGGGGTAGACTGCTCAGGTTCAATTCCCAGCTGCAGCTCTTAAAAGTTCTGTGAACTCAGGCAAGCCTTCTAACTTCCCTGTCTCAGTATTCTCATGTGTGGAATGAAAATAATAATATCTACTTCATACGGTTGTTGTAAGAATCAAATAGGCATATATACACATACACATAGAGGAGACACATATACATATAAAGTGCTTAGAAGAGCACATGGTGTGGTTAGTAACTCAATTACTCTTACTTGTTATTTTATTTCTTCTAACTACTATGCTCCTTCATCCTCTCCCTCTCCCTCTCCTTCTCCCTCCCTCTCTCCGTCTCGCCTCCTCCCCGCCAAGACTGTGGAAACACTTGTCCCTGTTCATTGCTTCTCCTTCATCCAGCCTATGCAATCCCCAAAGTCCCACTACCTGACTTCTCCCCCCACCATGCTAATGAAATTGTTGTTGCCAAAGTCAGATTTGACTTATTTGTTGCCAAGCCCAAAGGGATTTTTTGGTTCTTTTAATTAACCATTATAAGAGTTTTTTAAAACCACGCCCTCCTTAAATCTCCATTTCCTTGGCTGCTGTGTATAACACATTCTCTTGGATTTTCCTCTCACCTCCCCAATCTTCTTAATCTCCTATAGATTCCTCTTCCCTTACCTTTGACTTAACATCAGCAATCCCAGGATTCTGTCCTGAACACAGCCTTCATCTTATGTATTAAACAACCTCAAATCCCACCTCAAATCAGCATGTCAAAAGTTATAGGCATCCCTTCTCCCCTTTCCTACCCCAAACCCTGCTCCTCATCTTGGATTCCCTAGAGCAGTGGAATGCAGTATGACTGACCCCGTGGCCTACGTCAGAGATGACGCTGTATGTCCCTGTCCCCCATCCCACTACTTTACTATCTCCTGACTGTTCACTTCTCTCAGTACAGAGCTGATAACTGACTTGAGTCTCTCGTTCCTTCCCTGGATTCCTGCAGGAGGATCCGAGCTGCCATCTTTGCAACTACCCTTCCCTTGTGCTTGGGCCACATTACAGTCGAGTTTTCTAAAAATGGGGATCGAATCATATCAGCGCCCAGGTTGAACCCTTCCATGTGTCATCCACTACTGTCTGGATAAAATGCAAACTCTTGGGGGACAGTCTTCAGCAGGACCCTGAAGCTCATCTTGCCAGCCTCATCTCTCATCATTCACCTTCTCAGACTCTAAACTGAACCACCTGCAGTTCCAGAAAAGTGTCATGCTCCTTCATCAATTCCGCTTGAGATTCTCTCACATCCCCCACCCTTCTCTGCTTCTCTAACTCCTACTCGTCCTTTAGCACTAAATGTGGTTTTCTCCTCTGCAATAAGCCTTTCCTGGCTTCCCCAGATTGAAACAGGCAATTTGTGTTTTGTTTGCATCTTCTGTATACCTGTAACACTGCAGTCTTGAAATCTCATCAGGCCTTTCTATCCCTCGGACTGAACTCTTTAGGGACGGGAGGCGTGCCTTATTCATCTCATCACCAGAATACAACAGAATCACTGCTACTTAGCTGATCAATATGCACTGAATGAATGAATGAACGAACCTTGGTGCGCTTCCCATTGCATAATACGCAACCTCATCATATTTTTGGTCAAAAATGTTTAAAGTCATGACTAGCTTTCTTGATAATGTAATGCCCCAGGAGAAAAGATATAGTAACAAGTGAATTAATCATGCCATTCTCCACAATAAGGAAGCACTGTTGGTAAAAAGATTGGTGAGTATGAAAGTAAAAAAAAATCTCAAGAGTAAGTGACCATATCCTCTTGTAGTTTACAATTGTGAAAGAGGTCACGGTGGCAATGTGCAACCATGCACTGACTCCAAGAGATGTAGGTATAGATATAGCTGTAAAAAATGTTCAGCGACGTTTATGTTACATCGAGAACTACAAAAACGCCCATACAACTTGATCCATCTTTCCCTCCCTTATGAATTTACCCCAAAGAAATGATTCCAAAAAAACAAAAATGCTAAAAGGTATGTAGGTTGATCTTGTTTATAATGGAAGCAACATATGATCCCCAGGAAGCAAATAATTAGGAAAAGTATGACATTAATTTTTAATGGCATAGCATTTAAGAAAAATACAAAAGTATATGTAAGAAACAATGTACACACTGATTGCAACTGTGAGATACATGTGTGAATCAAGGGGTCATCGGAAAATAAAAATAAAAATTGTATTTACTGTAAATTGCTTTCAAAAGGGAAAAATGGAAAGATCAGAAAGACAGTGTGACTCCAAGGGAAGTCAGTTTTTAGATATCTAATTAATTTTTTTAAATTATTAAATTGATAACAATTTAGGGGCACCTGGGTGGCTCATTCAGTTAAGTGTCTGACTCTTGATTTCAGCTCAGGTCATCATCTCAGGGTTGTGAGTTTGAACACCCCCTATGGATCTGTGCTCAGCAGGGAATCTGCTTCTCTACCTCTCCCTGTGCCCCTTCCCCCATGTGCACATGCATGCTCTCTCTCTAAAATAAATAAATAAATCTTTAAAAAAAATATTGCTTCCAATTTCAAAGGGAAATGAATGCAGTAACTTCAGAACCCAAAGTGACTAATCACTTACTGAACATCTATTATAGACTAGGTCCTCTGAAACATGTTCTTAGTTCATACAATTATATTACAAAGTAGGCACTCTTATTTCCATTTTATAGATGACGGATTTGAGTTGCAGAGATGCTAACTGCTTATTCAAGTCTCAAAGCTATTAATGGGAGAGTCAGAAGTCAAATCCAGAACCTTGGTTCTGACCCAGAACCTTTCTAATACAACATCCCACTGCAGGCCATTCTTTCACAAATCTGAATTTTAACAAAAAAAAAAAAGAAAAAAAGAAAATGAAAAGAAAAGAAGAGACGGGTGCCTGGGTGGCTCAGTCATTTAAGCATCTGCCTTCGGCTCAGGTCAAGATCTCAGGGTCCTGGGATTAAGCCCCCAGCTCCCAGCTCAGCGCGGAAAGTCTGCTTCTCCTCCCTCTGCCCCTCCCCCCCAACTTGTGCACGCACACACACACACCACTGTCTCTCTCTCTCTCTCTCTCATTCTCAAATAAATAAATGAAATCTTTTTAAAAATTAAAATTAAATTTAAAAAGAAGAAAAAAATGAAAAAATTCAGAAGGAAAAAAGTTATAAATAAGAAATACATATTCCCTAATTAGCCAAGGCTTATAAAAGACGTCAAAACAAGTATCTTTTAGTCCATTCTAATTGTTTTGCTTTTCATTTGCTTAGGAAAGATGGTTATAGTAAGTACGTACTTATTTATCAATAGCTGGCACTGGCCTCCCACATTCTGGGCATCCACCGGTGTGTGAATGTGGGGGATGTGGATAATCCTACCTCCCCCACATGACAACTAAAATTTAAGACACTTGTTAACCTGAGCCTCAGCAGCGGAGTGGGTACCCGCTCAGCAATCAGAAACCCCCGCCTGATCTATCAGAAGGGAATACGACTCAAAGGAGGGGTGCTGACAACTCAGCCCAGCGCACTTCCAGTGTGTGCTGCCCACAGCAGTGGGCTTTAGAGGATGTTCCCGGGCGTGAACGAAGCAGCGGGCTAGCCATTCAGCTTCCGCAGCCTTGCCCATTTCCTGAGCCTGCTTCTCAGGTAGACCCATCGAGTTACCAATTTTCCTGCCCACTTATGTTTCAGTGAACTAAAGTTGATTTCTGTTCATTGCAACCAAGAGCCCTAGTCAGTAAAAAAAAAAAAAAAATGCAATAGGAACGATGGACCAAGTGATGCCAAACAATTTGGTGCCGTTTCCACAGACCTCCCTCCCCGTTTCCCCCATCAAACAAAAGGTCCCTCTGATTGGAGCAGGGTAGATACCATAAAACAAAATAATAAGACAGCAGCTACACACTTTCATAGAAGTCAAATTCCTAGGCCCAAGGAGGTCATATCCGGACACCTAGGATAATGTACCAGTGAAACTAGAGAGGCACTTTCTTTAACCTTTGAGAAACCATGGGGATGGAAGAACCCCATCTGTAGATGTGAACATGTCTAGCCTCACCAGAAAAAGAGAAATAGAGGATTTTAAAAACTACAGATCCTGAGGTGTATCTCCTACTAAATTTTGCAGTAAATTAGACTCGGTGCCCCGTGAGCAAGCATGGGTTCACTCGAGCATACAATATAAACAGTAGTTTCCCTTGGTAGTGAAGTTTCCTTCTTCCTCATATTCTGTATTTTCCACGTTCATTTTCTATCATGAATAGCTTATCCTTTTAAAATGGAAGAAAACAAATTTAAAGGTCAAATCATATCATATCGTGAAAATCCTCATATCCCTTTTTGATTGGGTTGTTCTCCTAGCAGATGAGTGGAATACCACAGACATCCTGATAGTGCTTTCAACAGGTACTTAGCAAAATCTCCATAAAAATCCTGTGGATAAGACACAGACCGCAGAGTGGATGATAGTAAATTTAGAAGAATTCGAGGCTGAATGACATTAAAGTTGGGTGAAGCCACAGCTGGATTTACTATCATACTCAAATTATATGTACTAATGAGTTGGTGTCAATTTGCAGAGAAAAAGAACTCCAAAGGTGCATTAGGAATTGTTGTGGTATGTCCTGCTCAACATGAATTACAATGATTTGAATGGGTGATGGGTATTAAGGAAGGCACTTGTTGTGATGAGTCCTGGGTGTTAGATGCAAATGATGAATCATTAAATTCTACTCCTGAAACAAAAACAAAAAATTACAATGACTTGAAGACAAAGACTGTACATGTATTATAATATTTACAGGTGAGCCAAAGAAGCGTTTTGCTTATATAATGACAAAGTAACTCTGCAGGACCCAATTCAAGATTAAAAAAACCAAGAAAAAAACCCCAAAAAACTAATATGGCTAAATGTAAAATTCCAGGTTACGCTGAAAAATCAATAAGGCAAGTAAAGACTAAAGGAGTTAAAACGAGATAATGATTCACGAATAAAAAAAAAAAAACAAACAAAAAACAGAGAATTGGAGCTGATGTGAAACAGCACCAAAAGTCTGGAAAGAACTCCTACAATATCAAAGGGAGACAGCAGATCCAGTGGGCAATATTTAGTCATAAAACATCAGTCCTATTTTGTGCAAGTCTGAGAATTGTATTATCAAGAAGGGCAGATGAAGTAAAAAATAATGCAAGTAAGACAATGGGAAAAGTAAGCAGTTTCTGATTTTTAAAGCACTTTGATATGCACGGCTGTATAAACTTCTGTGTGACTCCAAAAGGCAAAAGTAGGGATAATCAGCTGATGTTCAAGAGACACAGTGAAAATGCTATTTATATTGAGATAGAACAAGGATACACAAATAGGTTGGAGTTAAAAGTAGCAATGCTGTACCATAACTTTATCCCACTGAGCCATTATTTCTTTCACTATATCTTTGTGCTCAGTGGCTCTGCCAGAGCTTAAAAGACTTAAAACATAAGAAAAGCAGTAGCTCTGGGGTTTGTGGCCACTAACATCTATGAAGGGCAAGGAAATCCTCAAGAGGAAATTTTCTGACCCATTTTCAAGGCACTGTTTTCCAGAACTGAAGTAGATATTACACATGATTATGATGGTATGATTTGATACAGAAAGTCTTGCTCTTTGTGAATGCAAATAATAACTAAAATGTCTCTAACCAACACAAAAATAACTAGTTTGTGGCTATGAATTTTTAAACGTCATCTGTAAACTTGGAAATCCCTCCATTCCCAGGTGCCATTCTTCTCTATTCGCAAATTTCCTGATCATTTATAAATCTTCCCCTCCCATCATTTCCCTCCACCTCTAGCTTCTTATGCATCCCACTCTTGAATTCTCTTCCTCTTCTTTTTGGTCACACTGTATCTGGTTCTTACTTTCTCAGATGCCACCTTAGCTTGTCGACACAGCCCACTCCTGCTTTGTTCTATTTCCACTCTGCTCCATCTAGTGGAATGCATTTTTTTACACCACAACACCAGCTTCAGAGAACATAATACTCTGCTTTGTGGTGTCGGGCTAAGAAATGAATGAAGGAAATAGTATCTATATAAAGGTATTAAAACGTCTATTCTGGTGAGATAACTTAAGTCCCACTTCCCAAATACCACACAGAAACCCAGAATTCTGATAGCATACTTATTTGAAGAAAGTGGAAATGTGTTCAGTCCAATAACAGCATAAGGGCTATAAGAAATAAAAGACAGGTAAATATTTTCTCTCTTATGGAAGCTTTGTTAGCATGGTACTGTTCGATATAAATTATTTGATAATTGTGAAATATGCTTTAGAGATCATTAAGAAGTTTATGCTGGTAAAGTTTACAACATTAGAAAAGTGAAAATACTCTTATGTTTTGTTTTTTATATTTATACAGAATACAAGGTGTGCTTGGAATTGTGAAAATTAATTTCATCACAAAGGCATGGGTATGGTTCCCTAGAAAACATTACATATTCCTCTATGAGGATATTTTACAATGTTCATGGAAAATGAACTGTACAATTAACCTAGAGCTTGATGGTATAATTTCTTTAGATATAATCTGATTCATCTGCTCATGAAATCCTCATGATGAGAATAATCAGTTTTTACAGTTAGAAAGGATCTTAGAGTATAGAGCCACAAATTCTAATTTCATGCCCTTTCTACATTCATAGTGAACACCCTATTTGTGAATACAAGTAACTCTGTTGAGCCTGAGTGGACCAAACCTTAAAGACTCAAGCTAAGTACAATCCGGATTAGTTTCTCCCATAGTGTCACTTCTGGAGTTGAGCCAACACATGAATAAACACGGGCCTGATTATTGCCATCATATAAATAAAAACTGTTATTTTTGAATTTGATTTGGGAAAGAAAGATCACAGAAATAGACTGGAAAGAAAATGAATAAAACTCTTTCTGAAAATGACAGCAGGTCTAGGCATACCCCACTCTCATGTCAACACCACCAGTTCATTCATTCAGTCATTCGCTCCCCAAACCTGTAGCTAGGGTGTTCCTCTTTTTAAATTTTTATTTTTTTAAAGATTTTATTTATTTATGTAACAGAGAGACAGCCAGCGAGAGAGGGAACACAGCGGGGTAGAGGGAGAGGAAGAAGCAGGCTCCCAGCCGAGGAGCCCTATGTGGGACTCGATCCCGGAATGCTGGGATCACGCCCTGAGCCGAAGGCAGACGCTCAACGATTGTGCCACCCAGGCGCCCCTTCTTTTTAAATTTTTAATTTTTTTTTTTTATTTGAGAGAGAGAGATAGAGAGAAAGCACAAGCAGGGGGAGGGGCAGAGGGAGGAGGGAGAAGCAGGCTCCCCACTGAGCAGGTAGCCCAACCTAGGACTCCATCCCAGGACCCTGGGATCATGACCTGAGCCAAAGGCAGCCGCTTGACCAACTGAGATACCCAGGAGCCCCCAGGGTGTTCTTAAAACATAAATCTAGTCTTATACAAAACAAGAAAGAACAAAACCTTTAAAACTCATTAATTCACTAGGTGTTCATTCTTCTGGTCACTTCATATATCACTTTCTTCAAAAACCCAACCCTGGGGCAGACACCCTCCCTACGTGCATGGCACCTTGCTGCCGTCCCCACCCCCCGCCCACCACCGAGCGGACAGTAATCTACCCAAACTCCTATTCACTGTTCATCCTCATCACCAAGAACAGTGCTTAGAACAAAGGACGTAGATAACACACTTTTGTTGAGCGAAGTCAATGAATAAATGAAGGGATGAAACGAAGATGTCAGGGGAGCACTGGCACATAAACCAATGAGCTGAGAGTGGACGTTTCAGAGTTCAGTTTTATGTAACATAAATATAGAAAGATATTTTTTCCCAAACATAACATTTGGATGCCAAATAATTTTGCCCATTGGGTGTATATGGATATGAGACAGCCCTGTGAGAAGCCAATCTAGGACACAGTTAGCGAGTGAAGTCAGAATGGAAGTAAGTAAAATCTCCCTATTGGACTTATTAGCTCCAATATCTAAGTCACTCCCTGGGGAGAATTTGGCTCTTATATAAGAATGCTAACTTTTTTTTTCACCAGAACGGAGTCTAATCAAGTGTGTAAATGCTGCAATACACCAAATGGCAGAGGAGAATTAATGTTCCTCTTGTGGGCTCCTGAGGCATCTCACCACCGGGAAGTAACTTAGGCACTGAACAGAACAGAGATCATTAGAAACAGTTATGCAAAACTTATGAAGAGAAATACCCTTGCTTTATGTGAAGGTTAGAATTTGATGATCTCTTTTTAGGTGCCCTTGGAGTGGAGACTTCGGTAAAATAGCAATTCTTACCCATGCACGTTCACAGGGCGCAAAGTAAGGAAAGAAAAGAAGAAAGCCAGCGTACCATTCCTGTGGTTGTCTATTGTGGGCTTCAAATGCTACCTGAACAATGTTATCTTAGATGTTCTAGTGACTTAATTCCTATGTCACTAAAAAAAAAAAAAAATTTTTTTTTTTTTTTTTAAAGGCCACACATACCCACAAAGACAAAAAAACTCTTGATGTTACCATCACAAGCAGAATCCCAGTGAGGGGCTGAAATCACCAGAAACACGAGGAAGGTAACTTGACTTTTAAGCCCATATTGCTTTTCCCCGCGAAGTCAGAATTAGATGACAGGCAAATAAGAGGAATGGTATGACAAACTATTTGCTAAACGACAGCCACACTGGTGAATTTTGGTTTGTACATCATCATGTTCCTTCATCCTGTGTGATCAGAGTCTTTGACGGCCTAAGTCACAGTCACAGATGATGGGCTTGAATTATTTCTCCCTTCCGACACAGTAAGATCACTGAATTATAGTGAGACTTTGGAAGTCCTTCTACCTGCTCATCAAACTTCATTTTGGCAATGTTTTCTGTTAGTAAAACTAACACACACACACACACACACACACACACACACACACACTTAAATCTTATAGGAAAAGGCTTCTACTTCTGCCAAATTTCAGCTGGGAACAAATTTTTATGGCCAGCTAATAAACCTGCTGAAAATAGGGGTTTGATAATGGAAACCCTTCGGAGCCCTTAACTACAGTGTGCACGGCTATAATAAAAAGAATTAATGCAGTCAATTTGTACTACTGTTCTCGGAACAAAAAACCCCATTTCAACCACAGTCTTTTCAACAGCTGATTGGCAGCCCTGTCCATTTCCCCTCTGCAGTGTTGTCAGGAGTCTTCAACATGATAATGAGCCTGTCACCATATTCAAATAGCCCTGTGACAGCAAGTTTTGTGAGTGTGACGTCCACTGCAAAGGGTCTGTCAAAAAGCACCTTTCAGAAAATGAAAAGAGAATGCTTTCCTGATGATAAACCTAATTTCTCCATAGATAAAAGAGTGAGATTTTTCATCAGATTTTGTCAGTGTTGTGTTGCATTTATCTCTTCAAATGTTCCTGTTTTCTTTTTAAAAAACATACATAAATTTAGATTTGTCAGGGACGGGGGAAAAATGATGATGAAACACATTTTTTGTTCTAGGAAACTGAGTCCATGGTGTTACTACTACAGAGGGAAAGGGGAAAAGGGAGAGAAAAACCTGATGCTTTTTCTATCCCATTAAACACTGGCAACAGGACGGGAGGTTAACTTGGTACTGGCCGTCTCGTAAACTTCCAATTCTGTACGCTGCATTCTCTGAGGCCAACAGCTTCCCCCAAATACCCACAGGAACTTGCTGTGTTGGAACTGTGTCTCCATACGGGTGCTTCCTCATGCATCAGAGAATCCGTGACTGTTCACAGCAGAGAGAAAGCTCCTGCTTCAGGATTTGAGGGTTATGTTACTTTGGTCAATTGTACTGGTTGGCGGAATACCAGGAAATGTGTGTTTTCACATTTTGGCACGTTAAAATATTTTGTGTGTAACTAAGACGTTAAAAATTCCTATTGTTGAAGGGGAAAAATTAGTTTTACTTCAGTTATAAAGTTATTTTATCAAAAGCCCACATTCTCTGGAGCATTGTTTACATTTCTGCTCCCCACTCCTCAACAATGTAGATAAAAGCTCAGTGTGTTCAGCATAGGTACAAAAACCTAATTGAAGCATTTTCTCAGAAGCGATGTACGTATATGTATGTATAAATACACAGAGATGCTGTGCAAACATACTATCAACCTATATAAATGCATGTGCTGTACATGTGAATCGTGTGTCCATAACACATATGCAATACACCTATGTACATAAATCACACACACACACACACAGTGGGAAGAATGTCAGTGTTACCCTTCGGGGATGTTAGCATCGCAGATTTTAATAAAATTCACACACACCGGCCCCACAGAAAACTGGGAAGCTCCGTGGCATCGTAGTGGAGAGGTGGAAAGAGGGTTGGGATGAAGAAGCAGGGGGACAGGAAGCCAGCAGAGAACTGTCATTCTCTCTCTCCTGAGCTGCCCTGAATACCACCTCCAGCAAATAAACACATGCAGGAGGTCCCAGAGGCTTCTAAGAAAGAAACCTATGTAGAAATGTAAATCCCATGCCTACTTTATCTCATGTTCTGTGACCATAAAAGAACCTAATATTTTAGAAAGCACACATATTCTGTCCAGCGTGTGACCATCTGGCTTAATTCATTACTATTTCTATGGTAACGATACCCAAACATCTTTAAAAGGTATTACAAAACATATATATAACTTTGTGCCTCAGTAGCCTGGTTTTGGCTGACGGCTCACATCGACGTCCCATTTTTACAACAATATTTTCTTTAATCCTCTGATTGTATGACAACTTCTGTATCTCTATGAGGGAACAGCATTTGAGAAATCCTCTCACTATTCAAAAGCAGGGGAATCACTGGAATTCTCATTCTACCAATTTCAAATAAACACAGAGCTAGTTATGTCCCATTTTGGTTGAGGTCCAAATATGCCAAAAGGGCCTGTTTATTAAAGAAAATGATAATTTCATATTTTTGTATGTACCACATATATAAAGCTGACGGGACTACAGCATTTTCTTCATGAAAAATTAATACATTTTGGTGGGCGGGGAGGAAAACCTCAATCTTTGTGAGAGAGAGATTAAATACATCAAGGAGGATTAAAGTTAAAAACACGCATGAGGCTTCTTTAAAAGTATGATTCCGCCTTACTAGTCAACAACTAGGGAGGCTGAAATTATTGAAGAGTTTCTAATTTTTAATTCCAGAAGAAGAAAAGGAAGCAAAGGGGAAAAAGCAGGGTGGGGTGTGGAGGAGAGTGGGGCCTCCCCAATACGTGTAAATGCAACCCCTGAAAGAAGATAAAAGTAACTAATTAAGGATCAGCCATAAATTTGACTAATTTTAAGTTCGTCAGCTGGAGGGAACTATTATAAAGCCAATAAATAGAGCTGTAGACAGCTGGCTTTGTGCAGTACCCTGCTCCTTTGCCTAAATGTTTAAACCATTGATTTATTTGGGATTAAAAAAAATGAAATCTCCAACTAAGCTATTCCCAACATACAAAGCAAATTCCAGAATCTTGAAGACTTTCATTGTCTCTGAAAGTCATTGTCACCACCCTAATCCCCTCATTAAAGCTAAAGAAATGCTGGGATGGCATTAAAATGAATGCAAACCATTTGCAGCAATCTCCTGCTCACACCACCTCCAAATGAAGGCAGGCACATTGCATAATCCAGGCAGCAAGAGCTCCTGACAGGTGGATGATTTATGCTCATAGTCAGAAGAATCGGAGGGCCTGCAGAGGAGACAGCATGAGCAAGGCGGTGGCGAGACAGATGCTCTCAGTGGGCTTGCAGGGGCTGGCAGGCTCCAGCTAGTTCAGGTGCAACCTGGACGCTTTAAGTGCTGAACTCCTATTGCCTGGATTCCAACACTCTGATGTGCCATTTGCAATACTGTATGCACCGTACGCAGTGAATAAACTGTCAACTCCAGGCAAGCCCTCTATTCACGGTGCATCTACCCCTTGTACGCCGAGATGCTACCCCAGCAACGGAAGCGAAAGGAAACCCATTTCTGCCGAATGAGTTTTAGAGTACAGATGTAAATATTATGTAGTTCAAAGATCTGCAGTCTTGAAAATATGGAGTCCAGGTATGGTAAGTGGAGACTGACAAGATCTCCGAACAACCGAATCAATAGTAAAGATTGCACAGTGGGATTAGGAGAAACACACCTCAGCAGAAAACCGACATTCCTGTCAATTATATTAATTATTTTTCAGATACATGACATGCTTTCATGACATTTTATTCTGAAAAGGCATTTGAATATTTGAGAGGAAAATGAGTAAGGGGTGGATAAAAGGAAGGATAAACCCCTAAAGGGATGAACAGCTTTGAAATCAATCTTTAAAATAGTTTTTCAGAATTTCTCTCAATAGCCCCACACAATAACAATCTGGTAAAGATTATGGTATTGGTTAAAAGGGTAGATAAACCTAATTACGGCTATTGACGACAAATTACTGCTACTCCGATCTCTAGCACAAGGTATTAGCCAGCATTTGACTGGTCAGCAGTAAAGCACCAATGGACAGAGAAATTCACTCCATGGCTCCGCATAGAACTGTATAGATCACAGTGTCCCTGCTCTGCCCAGTATCTCTGAGGCACAGAGCTTCAAGCATCAGGGAAAGGGATAAGCATCCAAATGTACAAGCTTCAGGTTATCTTGGATGAATGTGACTTTACTTTCAACTCCTAGATACTGCAGGGTCAAAGGTAGAGCTGCCAATGAGAGTTAAAGACACAGGCATCCCTTTAATTAGATAACAGTATTCAACGATGTGTAAATTCCCAAGAAGCCACTTTGCAAAGCCTGAGTTACAGTGTTTTCGGGGGGCGGGGGGGGGTGGCAGAAGGTGGGCAGTGGGCTTTTTTCAGCTATGCACCAATAAAAGAGAAATTTTTAAAGAACAAAATGGAAAACATTGTAAGTAATTCAAAATGCCTCCAGACTTTACAGTTCTCCCTAGAGAAAAAACTCAAAACAATTTCAAGTCTTCACAAACTGCATCCAAATCCTTTTTCTAACTTCATTAAGCTCCAGTGCTTAAAAATCGTTCATAGCAAGTACTTTAATTAGAGATGAGCCATTGCAGGGAGAGCTGGACATGCAGTGCGTCCACCCAGTAACCAGACTGGCCAGGGGGAGAGTCTCTTACTCAAGGAGGCGATGCAGTGAAAGGGCAAACCGGGGGCCTGGGGCTGGGAGGGGGCTAAAGAGAGATTCAAACATCATTCTGGCCTCACCAGTATTCTGCCAGTTTACCATTATATATACAGAGAAAGAAGAGAAAATGTGTTTAAAAAAAGCACATTTGAAGAGCAGCAGAAAACGAAGTCATCTGCACTATGTACCCTGAGTTTTCCTTGTTTGTTTCATCTACTTTCTCTCTCTTCCCTCCTTTTTCTTCTTTGCCTTCTCTCTCTCTCTCTCTGGGCCAAACCTTCCAACCCCCACACTTCGGGACTAAAACCACCACTGCCATGAATCCCACACTATAGGCACAACACGAGGATAGGCGCACGCAGGTGCCAATGGAACTCCGAGATGCTGCCATTTCTTTCATGTTCGAAAGTCAATCTGAGGCTGGAAAGGGGTTGTGGGAAAGGGGAAGGAGAGGAGAACTGAGGAGAACAATTCCCATGCAGGAGTAATGTATGCTCTCTCCTTCCCCGGCTGGAA
The DNA here is from genome assembly GCF_002007445.2 of Ailuropoda melanoleuca. Classification (NCBI taxonomy): domain Eukaryota; kingdom Metazoa; phylum Chordata; class Mammalia; order Carnivora; family Ursidae; genus Ailuropoda; species Ailuropoda melanoleuca. Next base: position 114,525,534 of record NC_048225.1, read on the forward strand.
TAATGACTTTGAGGCAGAACTTGAGAAGACAAGTGAAGAATTCGCAGGTTGCAAGTGACTTGCCATTTTAAATTGTGTTGTTTAGAGATCTAAACACACAGTAACAATAAACCTAAAACAGAATAGTTTTTGTTAAAAGTTCTAGGTGGAGATAAAAGCCCTTTCTTCACCAATGACTCATACACTCTTTATCCCGAAAAGCCAGAACTGAATGAACACATTAGCATGTACAAAAGTAAACAGAGAGGCCATAAATTCGACTTTGGAAAAAGTTAGCAATGATCTGGATGAGAAGTGATTCCACGAATTCAAGGTCATTTGCTTCTGGTCCGTGACAGACTTTCCTGCTGTCCCCCCACAATCCACAGAGGGGTCTTGTAATTCTGGCAGGTTCTGCTGACCCTGCCTGTCACCTTCAGATCTCCTGCACACAGACAAGGGTCTGGGGCTGGAGTCACACAGAGCATTATCGGGGACCTCTGACCCAGGGAGCCATGAAGAGCAGCAGTGGGAAGACAACCCAGGCCTGCTGTGAACATAGCACTTGGTCATTTTGGAGGGAAAAAAATTCCGGGAAGATGACATTTGACAACAAGCACAGCCGATCCATTTTTGGTTTAGCTAGGCAGTGTCCTAAACACTTGGACAACAAAAGCATAGGGATGCTGATGCTAATAATAATAATAATAATAATAATAATAATAATAAATAATAGCTAACATTACCAAGGACTTCTGTTTGTCAGACATCGTGCTAAGTATTTTAAACACAGTATCTTATTTAATCCTCGCAGCAAACTCTGCGGCATAGTCATCAGTATTATCATCGCAATTTTACAGATGGAGAAACTGAGGCTAGAGGCATTATGAAGCATGCTAGCAATCGACAACTGAGCAGCCATTCCGTGTTGTCTATTAGCAAATCCCATACCTTAATAATGCACTGTGCGGAATGATGGATTAACAACACAACTCCAAATGTACGAGCTTCATTTTGCAAATACATTAAACCCGTGCCTTCGTAAAACACCCCACGACTTACTGGAATTTGGCAATGTGAGAAGAAACTAACAATTCCTAATTCTTCCCTCCACTCCCCTGAGCTCTCTGCTTCTTTAAAATACCCAGCCATGAAGAAAAATGAAAGCAAAATTTTTTTTAAAAATGACTCAGATATAGGTGCCTTAGCACTTCATGTTGGGAGACTTTTTATCAGTGATCTCTCTCACTCTGATGGAAAGGAGACCGTAGGAATGGCCTTGCTACTAACCCCAGCTTCCCCGGCCCATTAGCTGTTTTCCAATGTGCAAATGACTCTGGTCTCCCAGGACTGTTTAAGAGTTCAGCTGACTACAGCACCGTCTCCTTCTGGGTTTCCAGTTAAAATCAATGCATTAACGGAGAATGCTAGTTAAATTCTGTAACTGCAAGTTAAGAAAGGTGAGGAAGAAAAGAACTGCTAGCTTTATAAGCTTGGGAACTTTCAAAGAGGCCAGTTCCCGAGTGGCATTAAAACAGAAGTATAATTACTTGTAAAAGCTGGGGGATTTTGTTCTTTTCTACCTTTACAAAACTTCTGATAGATTTTCTTTGCTGCAGCACATAACCAAATAGCTAAAAATGTGTGAGATAACCAGGAGATGCTCTAACATTTCCTAGGTGCACAGCATTTGAATTGAATTTCTGTTCCTCCTCCTTTGTCACCATTAGCCAAGCATTATTTTTCCACACTATCCTCTCCAGATCCTAATTAATGACTTCTGGGGAGACCTACAGACATATACGAAGTGTTGAGAAATACATTTCTTCACAGACCACAAATTTGGACCTGTTGACTGCAGAGCATGAAATTTTCTGCTACAAACGGAAAATGAAATCATCAGACAATGACCTGGACTGCCTCTCGGGGACAGATGCTAGGCACTGGCAATCTCTCCTTCTAAACAATAGCCTATGATAGTCTACATGGAACGGGTGCTGTTCAGAAATAGGAGAAGCTCCAACATCATTCAAACCATTGCTGAGAAAAGGTATAAAATATTCTACATAGAAACTTCAAGAAATAATATTGTGCTCTGGCACAGAACAAGAGTGGCAGGAATCAGAAAATGTTCCCATTATCACCCAGACCCCTTGTTTTAGAGTATCTACAATATGGAATGATTCTGGAATTTTAGCAGCTCTGGAACCAAAACCATTCTCTGAAATAAAGGTCCCCTTGCTCACAAAAGGAAGTAATAACAGACACAGAGGCTTCCCTGTGAGGGAAATAATATTTCACCTCTTGACACTGGTAAGATTAATTACGAGGAGAACCAAAGGACTTCATTAGGAGTATCAGTATAGCATATGGGCTTCAGAGTCTGAAAAATCCAGATTGAATCCTGGCTGTACCATTTACTACTTCTCTGACTTTATGCAAATTATTTATACAAGTTATTTCAAATAGGTGTTGGTTTTCTCATTTATATTCACCAACTTATCAAATACCTATGGGAAAGATAGATGAGAAACAATATTGGTTCTTTCTTTTCTTTCTTTCTTTCTTTCTTTCTTTCTTTCTTTCTTTCTTTCTTTCTTTCTATTCACGTTACATCAATTGCTATACTGTCAGGGTATTCAATATAAATTCAATACATCACGATTTCTGAAATACAATTCTGTCATGGTCACATACATATAAAGGAAAATGTGGAAGTAATTTATATAGCATAGCCCACAAATTGTTTCTAAAAACATTATTTGTGACACAACTGTTTCTGCACTCAAGTTTTAATAATGTAACTGAAAGCCTAGTAAAGCAGGCTTAAAAAAAAAAGAAAAAAATGCAGTTATATTTTACTGAGCACCTACTATGTGCCATTAGTATACTAGATATTATGGATGACTAAAATATAAATAATGCAGTCCCTGTTCTCAAGTTGCTTATGCTTCTCTGTGAGACATACTAAGGGACAAACAGAATACTAAAAATGAATACTAACAATATTTTCTGAGGGTTTGTTGCCTGCACCATGACAAGACTATTACATCTATTACCTCATTTAAACCTCAAACTAACCCTCTGATGCACTTATAATTACAACCCCCATTTTACAGATAAGGTTTAAAACGGGCAAAGTAACTAACTTACTTGAGATAACACTCCCGGTAAGTAGTAAGGTTTGGACTGAACCCAGATTCTATTTCTCTGCGCTGTCCGGTATGGTAGTCACCAGCCATGTGCGGCTAGTTAATTTAAGTAAAATTTAACTAAAGTAAAAAATTCAGTTCTTTCATTGCATTAGACCTATTTTCAAGGGCTCAGTCAACACTCACAGACTCCATTTGATCTGAGAGACCGAGCTTCTTATCTTTACACTCTACTTTCCTCTGTGGAAAACATGATGTATTAAAAATGCTAAGTTATATGAAACAGAATATAAATAGTGGTGAAATGCAGAAAGGGGAGAAATCTATATGACTGTACATAATCAGTCCCATAATGGATCATCAACCCCACGAGGCAGAAACTTGTCTATCATGTTCACTTTTAATCCTTGACACTTAATAAAGAGAGTTGTATGGAGCCATGTCTCAAAAAAAAATTTACTGAATGGGTAGACAAAGGTGGATGAATAAACATTTGGAGATGGGCTAGGCAACTGTGTATCATTTGGATTCATAAGCAACTAGAAAGCAGCTCCTGGAGAAATAACTTAGCCCCAACTCTAGGTATTATAAAGAACAGGGTGTATTTCTCACATAGCAGATAGAAATATATACACAGATTAGACCATAAAACAAGAATCCACTTTCCTTCCAAATATTTCCAAATTATGCATGAATTGATAATAACCTAAGACTGGCCAAGGTCAGAGTAATTGCCATTTAATTGGCTTCAAATACACTAATGATTATGATAATGTTGACGCTAAAGAGAATTAATAGGCCAGGTGATAAATGTCCAGGAGAGGAGAGAGGTAAATCCATGGGAGGTGGGGGTCGGGAGGGGATAATGATGGAGGTCATCAGCTTTGGAATCACCAAATAGCAACTCACTACAATTGTAAAGAAACTCTGTTTTCAGAAGAAATTTTGAAATTAAAAAAAAAATTTTTTTCAGGAGCAGGGGAGGAGGAGGAAGTTGTGTGGCCCAAAAAGTTACAGGTAAGGGAGAAGTTTAAATAGACAGTCTAGGGAGAAGCCACTGAACAGGGGCTCAGGTGGCCTCAAAGAAACACTTACACAGCTAAAAAGTAAGAGGCAGATCGGCAAAACGGACTTAGCTTCCTATGGGGGTAACATGCTGGCTGGAGCTCTGAGACAGAACGGGAAATAGGTACAGATCTAACTAGAAATATATGCTAAGTTAAACTAGGTAATGTAAACGACCTCATTCTTATATGTTCTACTCCTTAAATTCTCCACATCCCTAATGTACCTAAAAACTCTAGTAAAGTAGTTCAGGCATCTTAAAATTATGATTATGCAGCCTATGGGGCACCTGAGTGGCTCTTGGTTAAGTGTCAACTCTTGATTTCAGCTCAGGTCATGATCTCAGGGTTGTGAGAACAAGCCCCACATTGGGCTCCGTGCTGAGCATAGGGTCTGCTTGAAAGTCTCTCTCTCCCTCTCCCCTTCCCCCTCGCGTGCGTGTGTGTGCTCTCTCTCTCTTAAAAAAAGAAAACAAATTATGATTATGCAGCCTATGTAGAAAAGCCTTGATAGCTAAACATGTAATCATTGAGAAAAGTAGGGAAGTGATTATGATCCCAGATACATACAATCCTGGGAGAAACAGGTTAACCAAAAGGCAACTGCTACGAAATCCTTCCTCTGGGTTTTGCCATAGGTCCCATCCTCACCACAGTCAGCTATAAAGGAAGGAGCTGTTACAATTGGGATTTTAAAATAGTAGAAATCCTAATACTCCTGTCAAAGGTCTCTATAACGGTTCCCACCTCCCAAACCAGTTCCATGTTAATCTCTTTTAATGGCATGATTCCTATTCACCTCAACTTCAAAAAGCCGAAGTGAGGTAAAAATAAATTTATGAGGGAGATCATCAGCTGAAACCCATCACACCTGAGGATCAGTTATTGTGCCTGGGCTGTCCAGTCTACAGGGTGAGGCTGAGTGGGAGTGACGGGTCCCTGATATTTGTTCTAGTAGCCAGTAAGCCACACTGGCTCTCAAATAGCACAATCTGCCATTCACTTAAGTCTGGTTTGCCAGGAAGCCCAAGGATGGACTCCCCACCAGTACCATCAGGCTCAGGGAATTTGGCTAGCACCAGGCACCTCAGACTTCTGCCAGCTAATTGGCTTTGGGGAAGCCACTGACCTACTCTCCACTGAGTGGCTTTTGTGAACCTGGAACCCAGCCTGCCTCTCATCATTGATCAACCTTGGCCAAGCCAGCTGGCTTGTTCCTTTGCAGACAGCTTGCCTTAGGGAAGCTGGTTGGTGGTTCTACAACCTACAAAGGGAGAGAGAGGCAAAACTACAGAACAATCTCTCAAGCAATGACCAGCGCTCACTTTCATTTGTGGGAGATGTAGGAATGAACAAAATCATGCAGGATACCCGATATAATACCGGGAGAGCTGCACTCTGCACAGCATAACCAGAAAGGTAACTAACAAGTCGGCAATGGTGCCCGAAAGAAATGGGCCTTATTCAAATGTTTACCAGAATTCCTTTACATTAAATTCAAGCACAGTGTTGCAAACATCCGTGCCACATTGAGATATGTGGAAAGAAACAAAAATCTGGCGTCTGGAGGCTGGTGGGAGGAAATTCCACATCAGAATCCTGTCTGGCTGGGGCCTCCCCTCCCCCTTCCCTCACCACACACGGTGCTGTTGCTGTACTTTCAATGTATGAGCAAATGTGGAAACAGGTTTACCCCCCCTGGGGTGAAATCCACTGGGAACTTTTTATAATCCAAAAGGAATAAAAAAAATTGGTCGCATATTAGATAAATGCTGGCTTCCTCTTTCAAGTTCACAAATGGAAATGACAAATGGGGACAATCAAATAAATGATTAACTTTAATAGTATTCCAATTAAAGCAGGAGGAAGGAAGCTAAAAGAACCTTTTCTTACCATCTCCATCTTTCTGTCCTCTCTAACCCAAATGCAAGCAAGGATAGATTTGTTCCTTTCAAATGATTCTTGGTGCTGCATTTGGTAAGTCCACAAGAAAGAATTTACTTCATTTCTAACGTAATTGTTATATTTCAAAAGTAAATAAATATAAAATTGTCCCCAAGAACCAGACATGCACAGGGAATATGTGACAGCCTAAGATCCACATAGATTATATAAGAATCCTGGATAAATCTTTAGAACTTTGGTACTTCAATTTTCCCATGAATAAAAGAGATGAGACTGTAATACTCCAGTGGTCCACTATGGCCATATCCTCCAAACAACTGAGGCAGACAATATTCAAAGTCAGTAAATCAAATTCACTCCTTTCTACAAAGACAAAACTTAAAAGGAATTTGGTTCTGAAGTTCTAAAAATTGGAGCCAGAAAGTAAACTGATGCCAAAATGTTCCTCTATGTTCCAACTTGGATTTATATTAGATGTCATACACTGTTTGACAAAAACACAGACCCCTGAAATAAGGTTCACAGGAACTGAACAGCTTAAGTGTTGCTGATATTTATTCATACAGTTTATAACTGGCAAGTTATTCCAACTATGTTGGATCTCAAGAATCTGAGAATGGGAAGTGACCAGAAAAGATACTCTAGTCTAAACCACACATGGTACTTGAGCTGGTTCTCTACATCTCTCACAATGAAGGGAAACTTACTGCCTTCCAACACAGTTCATTCTATTTCTGGACATTCAGTGAAGAACTAAAAGCACTGAAATGAGTCCTGAATTTTTTTTTTTTTAATGGTTGACTTAAATAATCTTGTAAGAGCTCGGGATCTCCTGATTACCCATAGCCTCTGAAGAATCCCAAGCTGAATATACACTTGAATATTACTTGAGTTCACAGAGACAACCTATATTAAACAAATACAGAGCACAGGCAATAGAGCCAGAATGCCTCCATAAAAGCCAGTCTCTTATTGTGCATTGTGAGAACTCTGGCAAGTAACATTCTCTCTCCAAGCTTTCACTCCCCTGTGACATGGGGAAATACCCAGCTCTGGGGGCCACTGTCAGCAATAGCAAAAACCCCCACAAAACACAAAACAAAACAAAACAAAAACAACGAAAGCACATAGCACATAGCCTAATGCATATTAAGCTCCCAAGAATTATGTTATTACTCCCTTACCTGCAAAACCTTCGTTATTCATTTTGAGACAGACGGTTCAAGTTTCCTATCAACAAAGCATGACCAAAAAATCACCATCTGGTAATGCAGTATCTGTACATGAAATAACTTTTTGTGCCACTTAAATATATTCCCAAAAGGCTTCACATCAGGACAAAGCTCACGAAGGAGGTGCTCTTTGCTATTGCTTATATTATAACTTGGGAGTTTTGTTCAATACTCTGCATTAATGAGGGAGCTTCGTAGGATAATATTATAACAGAGAGTGCAAGAAATACCACTGAGGTCAATGCAGTTCTATTAACTGTCATCTAACACAGAAATATTTTCCTTGAATACCATTAAAGCTTTCTCCTTTTCTTTGTTCTGCTTTTTGAAGGCAGTAGGAACCCAAATTTCCCTACCAATAATTTCTGTTTTCGACTTGGCAGCATAATGATATTAGACTTGAGGAAAAAAAAAATCACCTTGGCAATGTCTTCTTCAGAGGGTTTTTGCAAAAGATATTTTGTTAGGATAAATTGCACTAAGCAGGTTCTTTAAGTAAGCAAAAACAAATCAGCTTGTTACCAAATGGCCTGAGTAGTTTGCTATTTTTTAAAGAGAACCTACCTGGAAAATGCTACACCCTTTAAATGAACATTTTGTTAAAATGGAAGCTATGAAACAGAAGGGTAATTAGACAAGTAAGTTGCTCTTTGCTCTCCTGCTGATAGGGTAAACCCAGAAGACTCTCAGAGTTCCCACTGCCATATATAAATCAAGACACAAGCTGTGGTTGCAGGAAAACAGTTCTGGGATAATTTTTCTTTAGATCCTGGGGGCTCAAGACAACTGACTGAAGAGATGTAATGGCAGCTAAATGAATAGACGGATAATATGTGTTCTGTCTCATATACATGCATATGTGCACACGCCCGCACGACACACACGCACACAAAAACGCCTTCTCTAAACTAAAAAGTAGAAATAGAAAGTATACCCCATGGATTGTGACGAGATCGTTCAGAATAAATAGGGCCTCTGGACAAAGAATCTTCTAATGTGGAGGAAGAGAAGCTACTACCACCTCTCTACTGCTACCATTTCGTCCACCCCAAGATTTCCTAAACATTAGGCCAGCCCTATTAATTCATGAGTCAGTGCAAAAGATGAAGGTCTTTCATTCTAAAGTGACTGGCAATCATTTGTCGAGATTTCAGCAGGACATAGATGACAGGACCCTCTTAAGACACTGGAGATCCACCCAGGAATGAAAATAAAAGAGAATTCTAGGGACACCTGGGTGGCTCAGCCCGTTGAGTGTCTGCCTTCGGCTCAGGTCATGATCCCAGGGTCCTGGAATCGAGTCCTGCATCCAGCTCCTTGCTCAGTGGCGAGCCTGCTTCTCCCTCTTCCTGCCGCTCTCCCAGCTTGTGTGCTTACTCTCTCTCTGGCAAATAAATAAATAAAATATTTTTTTAAAAAGATAATTCTAGATCCTCATACTTTTTGAGGTTAACTTCTTTCCCTGGGGACCTGGTATCCAGAGACAGACATTAACGCAGCCTGACCAAAACAGACCTAAATGCATTGTGCCACGCTGGGTCTTACACTGTGACATTCGGACCTCCATAACTTCTGGTACATCATGTCTCCTCCAACTCACAGTCAGCCCAGTACTCTAGCTGCTCAGTTATTCTGTAATGATCTTTTCTGGACCAATCCCCACCACCATCTGTATCTTCTGTGGCCTCATCGAACCCCAAGTGAGAAAAGCTTGGTTTCCTGAGATCAGAATCCTAAGGAAAAGTCTCCTCTTTATGAATGTCACTTATAACTTAGGCACAAACCCCTTTTTAAACTCACAAGCTCTACTGCTTCCTGGGAGTACCAGGACTCTTTCCCATTTCTTCTACCCCCAAATGAATATCTCAGGCCACTATCAGCCTGCTGTGTTAAGACTGTGGGCAATGAACCTGAGGCCAGAGCAGGAAAAACCCCTTGTTTGGCCAAGACTGCAACAAAGCTTGATAGAGATACAGAGCCTGAAAGGTGACGTACCTGACTTCTAATCCCATTCCCACTCTATCCGCAATGGGTCACTGAGTAAGTCACTGAAACTCTCTGAGGCTTGGATCCTTCATCTGATTAATGAGAATCTCACACCCAGGGTCCCGCTTTTATCTACTGAGTGAGGCTTTCAAGGTGATAATGGAACCTTAATATCCTGTGCCCTTTCCACACTGAATGGTGACTTATTCCAAATGCTGATTCCCATCCTCGGCTTTGACTTTATCCTAAGGAGGAAGGCTCACAATTCTAACACATAATTTATACTGCCTACCTGGAATCTTCATGCTAGTAGTTTTGGGACTTCCAAAAGAAGGGGCAAATATTAAGCACCTCCCTAACAGAAAGTTACTTTAAAAATGTCAAATCGAATATAAAAAGCAAATGTGCTTATCAATAAAACATATAACTATGTTACTAGTTTTGTTAGTTTTAAAGACTCATTTCTTCCCCAGAGGAATTATTTAGAAGGCATTTAAAATTATATAAACTTGCTCTTCTCCTCTCCTATTTATGTCAATATTTTTATTTTAAAAACGTAACAACAAAGTTTCAAATAAATCTGACTGGTAGCAATCTAGCAATCTGGGATGAGATTTCAGACGCTCACAGAAATAACATTACCAGCTGCACTTCAATATATTGACAAGAGTTGGTAGTGACTGTGAGGAAATACAGAGGAAAAGTTTTTCAAACACAGGTAAAAATGCAAGACCTCAATTCCTAAGTATTTAAATATCTATTGATTGCTCCACTGTTCCTTCAACTCTCACTTTTATTAACTGTGGCCAAAATAACATACTTCCTGCTTTTCCAGAAAGATGAAAAGCATCCAAAGAATTATCCAGTTAAAACAAAATTTACAAAAGAGCACAATTCACTAGCCAAGTGTACAAATCATGGTTCCTATGGTTTGACTAGCCTCACAAATATTGTCAACATCATCATAATAATTACAAGTATCTTTGTGTCTATATTGGTATAATGTTTAAACAGAAACATTTTATATCCTTTATATATACCTTATATCATTTTCTAAATAAAACTTCTATTAGAATAGAAGGGATGGGGGCGCCTGGGTGGCACAGCGGTTAAGCGTCTGCCTTCGGCTCAGGGCGTGATCCCGTCGTTATGGGATCGAGCCCCACATCAGGTTCCTCTGCTATGAGCCTGCTTCTTCCTCTCCCACTCCCCCTGCTTGTGTTCCCTCTCTCGCTGGCTGTCTCTATCTCTGTCAAATAAATAAATAAAATCTTAAAAAAAAAAAAAAAAGAATAGAAGGAATGAGAAAGAATGTAGTTTGCTTCCCTGCACGTGTGGAAATGAAGACAGAGTTCAATGGACTTCCCCAACATCACAATGCTAGGCAGCAGAAAAATCGGAATTAAAAGCTAAAGCGTGGTATTTTGCCAGACATGCGGGAGAAGCTCAGTTAATATTTATGGAGGTGTACTAAAACTTAGGTCCATCCTCTGGTTTTTTTTCCATGATGCTCTGCTATCAAAATTTCCTTAGTAAAATTTAATGTACCTATGAGATTAGTAGAGCTCCCACATTTCTTCCTGCACATTTTAAAATGTGTGTGATTTCTCCATTTTCTCTGATAGACAAAGGAACCAGGCCTCCTTTCTACAGCTCAACCAGTAATCAAAGGCGTTCTGCACCTACGTTGTTGGTAAAAACTTCTGCTTCAAGTCCCTTTTTTCCTCTTTGCTTGACCTAAGGACAGATATTAAAAACTCAGTGGGTTAAGCCTCTGACTCTTGATCTCAGCTGAGGTCTCAATTTCACGGTCATGAGTTCAAACCCTGTGTTGAGCTCCATGTCGGGCATGCTGACTACTTAAAAACAAACAAACAAACCAACCCCAAAAAACTACATTTCCTCATGAAGTTTTGGAACAAATTTTCACCTACTGATGTGTTTCTATAAAAAGTTGGGAAAGGACCCCTAAGGTCAGTGGTATTGCCAAAAAAAAAAAACAAAAACCTACAAAATTTTTTTGAATTTGTATTAGTCCAGCAGGTGAGTGTAATATACCCAGATTCTAGTTCATGGTGTCACCCACTAACCATGTGCCAGACCCCGTGTCTCCATTAGCTCTCTTGGTTTTTCAAAAATGTCACAAGGTAAGTTCTCTCTTCAGTCCCCAGTTCACAAAAAATAGGCTGACGTAGGTCTTAGAGATTATGTAAATTGCCCAGGTCCAGGAGGTGGTAGAGCCAGGGCTAGAATCTGGGTCCTCCTGACCCCACAGCTTGACCCTTACCATCTCTAGCAACAATAGGTAATGTTGATTTGGTCCTCATTCTACCCCACATGGCATGCTGAATACTTAACATGCAGTTTCTTACTAGATATTCACAACATTTCATTTGCAAATACTACCGTTTCAACCATCATTTTATGGATGATGAAAGGAGAGATCAGAAAGATTTAAACAAACTTTTTTTTAAAAAAAAAATAGGCAAAGTGGGGGCGCCTGGGTGGCTCAGTCGGTTAAGTGTCTGCCTTTGGCTCAGGTCATGATCCCAGGGTCCTGGGATCGAGCCCTGCGTTGTTGGGCTCTCTGCTCAGCGGGGAGCCTGCTTCTCCCTCTGCCTGCTGCTCCCCCTGCTTGTGCTCTCTCTGTGTCAAATAAATAAATAAAATCTTCAAAAAGAAATAGGCGAAGTGAAAAGCATTTTTTGGCATCAGATAGCTACACCGGCCCTCCATGCTTCCTTGATTCATCTATACTCTGGCATACAGGCTGGCCTGGCTGGGGAATACAATGCTGTGTATGAATGTGGGTGCCTTGCTCTCATCTATAAGAGTCAAAGAAAAATACTTGAGTTGCCAAGGTGAAACCCATCATACCAATAAAGAGCCAAAAGCCCTTCAATCCTTCGATCAGTGAATTCTATACCTAAATAAAATAATTATTGCTTTCATAAAATGTCTCCGTTTGCCACTGACAGAGAGTAAACCGAATCAGTATGTCCTGTGATAGCCTTTAAATAACCAAGGAGAGATCAAAATAAAAATAAATCTTGACCAGACTTATAGGTGCACCTTGATTAGTTCTTGTTTTTTTCCTTCAAATAAGCAATACCTGAAAAAAATGAAAAGGGAATGTTGAGACCAGATAGCTTGTAATAGATGGGTTTTTTGACATACAGTACGGCATAATGCTGAAAAACTAATGCCGGCCCATCATTCGTGAGGCTTACCAGCAAAGTAGAGCCCAGAAAAAGAAAAGGGGATTTTTCAGGACGTGGAATGGTGCAACCATTTGGATTTGAACAAACTATCATTTTTTTTTTAACTCTGCTTCTTTGAAGTTTTTTTATGTTGTGGCATTCTGTTATTTTCTCCACACAGCCAACTGTTCGTTTCAAATGGTAGCAATTTTTTGACTCAAAAATTCTAGGGCTGCCTGGGTGGCTCGGTCGGTTAAGCATCTGCCTTCGGCTCAGGTCATGATCCCAGGGTCCTGGGCTCGAGTCCCACATCAGGCTCCGGGAGCCTGCTTCTCCCTCGGCCTGCAGCTCTCCCTGATTGTGCTCTCTCTGACAAATAAATAAATAAAATCTTAAAAAAAAAATTCTAACATTAAAATTGAATGTACTTCATTCAGACATAATTCTGATACTGGGTAATGAGAAGGCATAGCTTGTAAGAATTTAATATGCACAATGTGATACAACTGGAATCATTTGCCCACTAAGCCATCACTTCCCTTTGGCACCCTACATCATTAGTAGAAATATCAATCAATAAAATTAGGGATTCATGTTTTTAAAAGAGTAAAGTCTCATTTTTCTATAAACCACCTTTTTCATGAAAACTTCTTTATTTCCCTCAGGCTGCACTTTATCTAAGATGTATTTGGCTAGTTGAATAAAAATACCTGTTAAAGGAAAGAAGGTTCCCATCAAAGCTGTTGAAATCTGATTTCATTTCAGATTCCACAACTAATGTTGTTTTTTGTTTAAATAGATTTTGTCTGTCAATTTCTAGACCTGCTGTGCCATCAGCCTGTATGGACTGCTGTGGTCAACACGGGGGTTGTAGCAGCAAATTTTATTATGGACTGGTAATTGAATTGAACAGGTTTACATTTGAATAGATTTACTGCATCATGATCTCTGACATACTGCATGGGACCTAAATCCCTCTCCATCCATAAAGATACGTTTAAGACGGTATCATTCTCTCCAGGCTGAGAAGGCAAGTCTTGAGCCAAGGAGATGGCCAAACATAATTGTGCATTTATATGCAGGGTGTAATACAATATTTCACTGCATTTTTAAGTATAAAAGAAAAGGAATATTCCGTGTTTACTCATAGCCATCCTTTTGGGGGAGGGGCTTAGAGAACTGGCATTTTCCCATCAAAGTGGGCATAAGGAAGTAAAGGAAAATAAATTATTATTTGAGTATATCAGCAACAGCAGCAATTCCCTTGAAAACAGACCCTCTAAAGGCTAGATAACAGCAACTGAAGAGGTGTGAATTACAGATAAGCACCCGCCCATTTCTTTCACCAACAATGTTTAATTAAACACAGTTCACACCTCCTTGGTCATTCTAACCACCCTTCAGGATTGCTCCTGCTTAAAAACCACAGTGGGGGAAATTATTTAGGGGAAAATTTATTTTTGTTTTCATTTCATCCCTAAACTTGGAAGTGCAAAGAGTTGAATAAATCATAGTAGTAAAATTAAACTAGTCAAAAAATTCTATCAACCTGGAAATGGAGGCCCATCTCCACGTACTTTAGTTTTTGAAAATAAAATCTACATCTAGGACACATCAATTCAAAGTGCTAATTGAAATATTGCTTTTATAATACTTGAAAAAAACGGATTTGCCCTTTGAACATTATTCCTCAACTCCCAACTTTTAATTAACTCATTTTGAATGAGCGTAAGTTTAGTTTGAGTCTCTACAGCTCAACTAAGTGTCAATATAATGACCAAAAATGGACCATCAGTTACTTATCATGTTATCGTAAACTAGGTTTTGTTTGTTACTCTGCTATAGGATTTAAGGCAATTACTATGATAAAGTTTCAACCTCAAAAGAAGTAGGCTGTCACATCATTCTAACTAAAAGGAAAATTCCTTGCCCTGTGGGTTGGGTCATTATGGTTGGGTTTTTATATATATTTCTTCCTTTGTCAAAACTCTCCACTGGCATTTCCATATAAGTTTTCTCTGGCGAGAACCACCATATGCAACTTCCTCACTGCTGCACCACTGGAACCTAGAATGGTGCCTGGCACATGGGAGAAGCTTAATAAATATTTAGCAATTACATTATAAATGTAAAACATATCAACTATGAAAAATCCCAATGGTGCCAAAGGCTATACAGTGAAAAGGACAAGTAACTCATATATACACTGAATCATACTACTAGGGAATTTGTACTTTTATTTATTTATTTTTTTACTTGACATCTTGCATCATGTTTTCATAAGACTTTAATTACACGTTACACACCCTTTGTTTATAGTTTCTCCCCTACCCGCCCCCCCCCCCCCCCGGGGAAGATGAGAAGAATTTGAGAGCATCTTCTTTGTCCCTAGTCAAATGAGGGATTAGTTCTTAGTGGTCTAGTAAAGAGTGGAGAAATAGGGCACGAATTCCACATTCCCAAATATGAGTGATCCACTCACCTTCCTATGACATTGTTCACAGTAAAAATCTTACATTAAGAACAAACCAGGGAAAATTATTTAATCTAGGAATGCCATACCTAACTAAAGCTCTGGTTTGTTCTTGGGGAATAAACACTTGGATCTATTTGGATCTAGAAGTTAAAAAATAATGGGGCACCTGGGTGGCTCAGTCCTTAAGCATCTGCCTTCCGCCCAGGGCGCGATCCCAGAGTCCTGGGATCGAGTCCCACATCAGGCTCCTCTGCTGGGAGCCTGCTTCTTCCTCTCCCACTCCCCCTGCTTGTGTTCCTTCTCTCGCTGGCTGCCTATCTCTCTCTGTCAAATAAATAAATAAAATCTTTAAAAAAAAAAAAAAGGGACCTCCAGTAACAGCAAATATATAAACTTACAGGGAAACCCCATGAACAAAGTGTATGTTATGACTCAACAGAAGCAATACATTTAAATGTAAGTTGCCTAATTTTCTTTCAAACTTTGACTACCACGTTTTCATTGTTACTTTATAAAATTATATTTATTTTAAACTGTGGCAAATTTCCTCAAATTTTTTTTTTAAAGATTTTATTTATTTATTTGACAGAGATAGAGACAGCCAGAGAGAGAGGGAACACAAGCAGGGGGAGTGGGAGAGGAAGAAGCAGGCTCATAGCAGAGGAACCTGATGTGGGGCTCGATCCCATAACGCCGGGATCACGCCCTGAGCCGAAGGCAGATGCTTAACCGCTGTGCCACCCAGGCACCCCATAAACTGTGGCAAATTTTCTGAAGATGAAGGATAGTAAAATCTAAACTGTAAAAAAAAAAAATGCACATCTACAAAAACACACACATAGACAGAGATGCATTTAAAACCAAAAACAAAGACAGAGCTAGGCTTTCCAAAGAAAAGAATAATTTCTTTCTAGTCCTAAGCTAAAATGTTAGTCTCACTGGACATGCTGACATATACAAATATTTCAGGACCTTGGATATGGGTGGAAGAAGTCAATGAATTCTAGAATCTGACTCTGTGTTCAGTTCTGGGCTCTACCACTTGTGAGCTGTGTGAGCTCAGGCCATAACTGAATCCATGGTCACATTATTCTGTGTTTGTTGCTGTTATCCCTAAGTGAAAGCAACAATTTTAGTATCGTTATTACAAGCTCTTTATAATAGAACATAGGTCCAAAAAGATAAGATTGGATGGGGCGCCTGGGTGCCACAGCAGTTGAGCGTCTGCCTTCGGCTCAGGGCGTGATCCCGGCGTTATGGGATCAAGCCCCACATCGGGCTCTTCTGCTGTGAGCCTGCTTCTTCCTCTCCCACTCCCCCTGCTTGTGTTCCCTCTCTTGCTGGCTGTCTCTATCTCTGTCAAATAAATAAATAAAATCTTAAAAAAAAAAAAAAAGATAAGGTTGGAAAAACAATAAAGAGGGCTTTAAACCTAAAATTAATTTTTTAAAAAATGGTAACAATATCAAATGATGGGAGTGTTAATTAGCTTGACTGTGGCAATTTTACAATACATATGTATATCAAAACATCAAGTCATACACCTTAAATACACACAATTTTTATTTGTCAATTACATCTCAGTAACGATGGAGGGGAAAATCTCCCTGCAAAGGTAGAAATGAGAAGAAACACAAAAAGACAAGGACTAGCCTCTTGCTGTCCTTCGTCCTTTGCCTTCTGCAACTCGTAAAGACAGAAAGAATCAGAACTACCAAGCATACCTGGTGGGTTTAGCTGCACATCAGATGTTTCCTACCTTGTCCCTTCCTGTTGATATCAAGCAGTTAGCCAGGACATATCAGAAAACTCAGGCGTAAAGATGTATTCTGCCATCGGATTCCGAGTGCTTACTGTGACCCCATCTTTTCCCAGTTTCTCTAGCGTTTCTGTAATTCCCTGCACACACCCTTCCCCCATTCCCAGCCCCAAACACAGGGCCCCTAGCCACATGCCTTACCTTCTTTCAGCATGCCCACTTTTAAACACTTCATGAAGCGGCAAGCCTGGCAGGATTTACGTCTGCGCTTTGTGATTTCACATTCATTCGTGGCAGGGCAGCTATATTCTATATTACCTAAAACACAGAGTTTGAAGAAAAGCAGTTAGATTTGCAAGACCCAGGAAAGGTGAACATCCCAAAGGCAATGCCTACCCTGTTACTTCTGCCTCCTCTCTGAAAAACGAGTCACATGAGATTCATTAGGATGTCACAAATGTCATGACGCGGGATGCTCTATGGCAACCACTTGGGATGCACTCAATAGGGGCGCCCCGGTGGCTCAACCACTGAAGGGTTTGACTCTTGATTTTGGTGCAAATCATGATCTCCGAGTCTTGAGATCGAGCCCCATGCTTAAGATTCTCTCTCTCCCTCTGCCCCTCCCCCACCACTTTCTCTCTCTCTCTCTCCTAAAAAAAAGATGTACTGAATAACTGGAAGATACATGGTAAAGTAGCTCAAAAGATTAAGTTTAATTAAAACATTATGCTTAGTCTACCCATGCAAAATAACAATCTTCTAGAATTTCAGAAGCCAGAAGAACTTTCAAAGCAAATTATTTTCATACAAGTATGAACATCAAAATCATATTCTTGCATCATCAATCCCGGATTTCTTTTGGTTTCTAATGTTCCAGTGTATCAGGCTTATTGTCCTTCTGACACTAAACAGCATAAACCCCACTATGAAAAATGATCAGGGGGAGGCTAATCTGGGGCCTTACAGTGAGCTCCTAGAGGGCAGGGACCGAAATGACATGGTGTCTGGGGCAACACTTACCCGGCCGGGCCTTACAACACGGTTCTCTGCTTAGTAAATGCTTACTGAGGGGAGGACATGGAGGAAGATGACGATGGCCATCATATCGTCATCATCATGTTTGTTACATTATTTGCATAATGAATTCCAAATACTCAAGCTCCATGGAAGTGCTATAAATAAAAATAAACTGCTATGAAACTATATTTTAAATGTCAGAGTTGACATTACTTACGGTCTTACTTACACATCTGAAGTGATAAATATGTAGCCAGAAGAAGATCCAAACTTTAACTTGAATTTTTTTTTTTTTCCAATTAATGCCAATGACAGTGTGTGGGATGTGCTCTGGGGCTGCCTACAGCTTTGTAGAGAAGCTGCCTTTAAAATAAAGCCTCTCTCCCCATCAGCTCTGTCACATCGTGCTTGAAGGTCTTTCCTTACTTCCTAACCCTTTCCCCTTGTGATTAAGTGCATCAGTATCTTAATGAAAATGCATTCTGTTTATTGCCCTCTTGGGAAGGGGGAGGTCATCACACCAAATGCATAAATTGTCATCAGAGACGGTCCGAGCATAATTGCAATTTTGCTGCTCCATGTTTGCAATACTCAGGGTCCGTCCAAGTCCCCTGAAACATGCGCAGATTCTAGTAATTAGCATAGAGTCTGTCTGGGACCACAGCATTGATGAAATATTTCAGAGTTAATCACACTTTGTAAACACTGATTTATATTGACTACCTTTCTCCAGACTGATGTCTCCTCATTAAATATCACATTAGTGGATTGCAGGATTGTACAAAGACTCAACTACTCAGCAACTGCTAATTCAACAGAAAGTAATACCTAACCACTTATAACTACACGAAAATTGGTTAAATATGCATGACTAAAATATATTTAAAAAAAAAAACAACAACCGTGCATTATAACTTGAGATAAGTCTATCAAAATTATTTGGCTCAATTAGCATTCTAACTCAGGGCATTTATAATAAAAAAGCAACTACCTTTTAACATAAGAGGTTAAATAATAAGAGTAATATTAATTGCATCAACAGAGGCACACACCATCACCTTCTTCAGCAATATCTCTAATACCCAGAAAATTAAGGATAAGTCAAAGGAACCAGACTGGCTGGGTCATGGCTGAGAATAAAAGGATTTAGAGTCTGAACTTTAGATGAACCATTTTTCACTTCTGAGTTTCTTTAACCATCACTGAAAGTGTATTTTGCATCCAGGGAGTATTGCTAGTAATTTCCTAGGGGTTAATTAGTATTCTACTATCAGAACCTTCCACTCTATTACCTCTTCCTATACTTATTTAAAAAGAAACTTAGTCTTTTCTTTCTTAGAAAGAGATGAACAAAAACTAGTCAGGAAAAAAAAAAAAGTTTCTAAACAGCATTTCTTGCCCCTTTTTGCCTGAAAAGTCAGTACGAAGTCTTCACTTGGCTTACTTTCCAGTACTAAAGCATGACCCACATTTTAACCCAATGCTGGAAACATCTCCCTCCCAGCCCCACAAAAAATCATCTTTCATGTCAAACTGGTTCCTCTTCCTCTGAAAATTCTTTCCTCATCCTCCACGAGAACACACTTCTGACAGGAACCTCAATGGGGCACGTGTGAGCTCACACCTGGACTAGGGCAGTTATCTCCTAACTGGGCATTGTGCCTCCATTCTGTCCCCCTGAAATCCATGCTGCATACCTTTTCCTAGGATTGCTTAATTAAAAACAAAACAAAACAAAAAACCTTAATTTGAAAAAAATCGCTACACTTCTATGGCTTCTTGAATTAAATACAGAATATTGGATCAGCAAACAAAATCGCCACTCCAATATGACTTCCATCTACTTATCCAGCAATATTACAATCATTACCTTATATGAACTTTCTGATGCAGCCAAGTCAATGTATTCATTTTTTGCTGTGTCCTTCAGACTTCCCTCTGAGATTGATCTACCTTTGCCCCTCTTTTCTTCTTAAAATTACTTCCAAGGCTCACTGTTCAACTCAAATTCCATTCAAATCTTTCATGAAAACCTCTCAGACCATCATAGCAGAAAATGACTTCTTGGTTTTCATATCTTTTCACGTACTCTCATCACATAGGGACATGCCAGATTTTGTCATATCTTTTTTGCATGCATATTACCCATTAGATGGTAAGATCCTGGAGGCAAGGACCATTTCTTATGCAGGAAAATCTTCCTCTAAAAGGCAGTAAATAAGTAAAATAGTATGCCTCGAAAAACTTGTATATTCTTGATATCTCAAGGTCACTGTTATGAACACCAATTATGGTGCTGTAATGGAGTAATATCCACAAGGTCAAGTGAGCTAGGTGTCCCATCAGGAAGCAGTATTAAGAACACTAGGAAAACCATTCCACAAAAAAAAAAAAAAAAAAGTATTAGGAAACCTAATTAATTTTTCAAAACCTTAAAAAGTAGCTTTGACAAAAATGGAAAGATGAGGAGAAAACCAAAAAAAAAAAAAAAAGAAAAATACAAAGGCTTCTGGGGAACAAAGTGTGAAAAGAAAAAAAATTAACGTAAAAGACTTTAAAGGAAATAAAGTGCATCTTGATATGAATAGGATAAGAATAAAAGGAAAAAATATGAAAAAACAAATGGCGCTAAAAGGGTTAATTTTTATCTTGTTATAGTGCTTAGTATGACCTACAAAGCTAATGCTCTCAGAATGGAGCCACACTGGAGAAAATATTTAGGAGCGCTTCAACGATAATAGCTAAATCTACACAAATGACTCGTCTAAGAATGTGCACAGATTTTTAAATGTCTTCAAAAAACAGAAGGAAAACTGTAAGATTACCACATGAGAGCTTCAGATCACATAAAGAAGTACCCTAGTTTCCGTTCTAACCATTACATTCCAGAATTCTTCAAAGGGAAACATAAAGGCAGAGAAAGTTTTTAATAGTGCCTCAGAATGAACTCTTGAGGGAGAGTCTCCTATCTTACTCATTGTGAGATCCTTGGTGCTGATCCATGAGCCTGCAATTTTGGCTCATGTACTGGACTGGGATAGAAAGAGGTAGTTCTTGCTCTTGAGAAGTCCACAGTCTTACAGAGGAGCTAAGACATGTAAGCAAATAACAATACGATTTTGGGGGGTGGTTCTGGATTCAGTACTAGCAGGCACACGCACACATATGCATTCCCACAAATGCAGAGATTATGCCTAAGAAAGTCAATGAATTCTCAATCTAGGAGTGAAGGACTGAACTATGCTGTGAAAAATGAATAAATAACTATGTTCTGGTAGAGGCAACAAAACATGTTTTGTAAAAAATTTCACTGTGAAAGGATGGAAATTAGAGCAGCCCTGAATGTTTTCACAAATGATACATTTTCAGCTTAAGTGTATAGAAATTGTTTACGATGAATCAGGTATCCTTCAGCCAAATTTCAGCAAATTAGTCTTGACATACATGGGTGATAACCTTGATTTCACTAAGTAACACTGGTTTAGGTCTTGAAAAACAAATCAACATTATTCTAAAGAACTTATTGGCTGGAGGAAAACCTCTCTAATTTCAAAGCCCTCCCATTGAGTTACTTAGTTCATCGTTGTTGGCTATGATCGTCCACCCAACAAAGTCTTTGATCCGTGTTAGAGTCTACACAGATTCTGCCCTTGAAATACCTTCCCTGGTGCTTTTTCTATGCAACAACAACAACAACAAAAAAAAAAACCCTATTTTATCCTAAAAATGTGCTGCCCCAAGCACCTGGATAATAATGTTACATCTATTTTGGTAATGGCTCAAAGACATTACTCCCAGTAGACCACATGATCTCTACGAGGCACTTGTTTTCCTTCAATTCACGAAAAGTGGAAACTAGACAAAAATATTTCCAGTAGCAACTGTGGGCACCTGAAATGTGAACACCGGACAGTCAATCAGGAGGATGCAGAAGTTATTGTTCACAAGCAAGGATTCTCATTTCAGACACGGAGTTTTCTTGGATTATAGCTTGCCATTTCCTGGGACACTTTTGTTAGATGGCACTAGAGACTGAATTGGGCAGCTACTGAGGACACAACTGGAATTTTCCCAGCTTTGTCAAGATCTGGGGAAGTGAGCTCTGTTGCAGAGGGAACCAAATCAACGTGGAAGCTCTGGGTTTTTTAACCAGGCTGACAAGAATGATAGAGCAATTTATAATATCTCCTGGCAGCTTTTCAGAAAGTCCTGGGCTCTGATTACTTATTTCAGAGTCTTTTGTACAATTAGTTTGTAGGCAATATCATTTTCTCACTTACCGCTTAATAGAATCTTGCAGCTAGCTGGCGGATAGAATAACAGGGTGTATGTAAAGCTCCAGCCTGGAGTGCCAGTGGATAATTTGTATATTCCTTTCAGTCACTTAATGGACTTTTACAGTTTGGCAGTGAAAGGGCTGAATGATGTAAATTAGCATGGCATCTCAAAATAAAAATATATGTCAAATCCTTACTCCCAACTCACATCACTCATACACAGTAATGATGCATTTGGCTTTATGTAGTTCCTAAGAGTTGTCCTCTTTTTCATAACATACAGACATCATAATTGTAAAGCCCATTTGAAAGCATTTGTATATTTTCCCCAATTGTTTTAATTTTATTAACAGAACCAAATGGCTTGAGATGACCCACAGGGCACTCCAAGTGGGGTTTATCCAATTGTTTTCCAACATTAAGTGATTTTAAAATAATGGGATTTGCCTCAGTGCACAATTACAGAGCATTAAAAACATGCAGCCAATAATCTGTAGTATTTTTGTTCTAAATGATTAAAAATATAAAAAAAAGAAAGAAAACCCTCTACTGTTTCATAGTAAAGGTTTTTACATACAGTGATACAACTTCCCTTCCTCTCCTTTTTTTTTTTCTTGCTTTTAATGCTACTTTTTCCCTCACTACTTTCTGCCCATTCCACCTGAAATTGAAATGGTCTCTATAACTGGAATTATATAATATGGAACAATAATTTATTACATATCTGTAGCAAAAACATCATAGTTCCATCAGTGCACATACTTTTTAATTTTTTTCGAAGAATCCCAAGTTAGACTTCAAAATAAGTTACCTATGGCCGCTATACCTGTTCCCAAGGGATTGCTCTGACATTTTTTGAAGCTCCCTTTAGACTGCCACTGGAGATACTTTATAAGCTATAAAAAGGGGGGCAGTCAAAATACATTTCATTCATATTCACCCAAAACATCTGACTGCCTTCTTTATCACAAAATATGAGGCCAAATGATGTCTGTCCATTATTAAATTTCAAATTTACCTTCAAATTTCAAAGATCTCCAGATCACTGATGACATTGAGAATATGCCTCAAGCTTTAAAAGAGGATACCCAAAAGTATTATAAGGAATGGCGGTGTCAGACTTCCAAAGGGGCAGGAAGTCACCTGTGACGTGGAGACTGTGGCATACTGAGGTAGGAGGAAAGGAGTGTCACATCCAGTTAATTGTCACACCCAGCTCTTAGCAAAGCAATTTCAATATACAAGATTATGCCCTAGTCGCACGTTCATTGCCTTTTGGCTGCCCCTCTACCCTCTAAAAAAATGAGGTGGAAGATAGGATATAGCAAGTCTTTTCATACTTGGTTCTTTCAGGTTCTATAGTATTAAATTCTGATAATCACAAACACAGTACACAAGAGCCAAGACAGTATATTGGCACGGACTGTTGCATTTTCACACTGAAGCTCACATGCGAATAGATGACGGCTTGTCCTTAAGGATGAAAAGATCAGAAAGAAGCCTACAAGCAGGCAGGCTCATCAACTCTGAGTAATGTCTACTAACTGGAGACCAAGACCATACACTCTGGTTTCATCTTCCAGTGAACCCTACTGGGTGGGCCACTGAGCTTATAGTGGGTACCAACCGTCTTCCTCTGCGATATATCTAACCACAAGATTGTAATGACCTGTTGAATTAAATTAAAAATGGAATAGCAAGGGGGCACCTTGGTGGCTCAGTCCATTAAGCATCTGACTCTTGATTTTGGTTCAGGTCATGATCTCAGGGTCGTGAGATCAAGCCCTACACCAGGCTCCACGCTGACCATGAAAACTGCTTAGGATTCTCTCTCACTCCCTCGCCTCCCCCCACTCATGTGTGCACGTGCATGCACTATCTCTTAAAAAAATTAAAAAATAAAAAATAGACTAGCAGGAAAACAGTGTTATAAAATGGGAGAAATTATTTAGCCTTGATTTTTTTCCAGGTTAAACAAAACATATCCTACCTTAGTTTCCCCCAAATTTGTAAACATGGACATTCCTTTATTGCCTTAATTCCATGACTATTGACTCAACACTAGCACTGTGCATATTCATCTCAGAGAAAAGGTGGAAAAAATTATTGTATGCCCATTGAATGTCCATCCTTAACATGCTACCTTGCATAGGGTTTAGAAAGACACCTGGAAATGAATGAGTGAAGGCAGAGGAGGAGAGGAGAAGAAGAGAAATGGTAGATGAAGGTCCAAATTACAACTCTGCCATTCATTAGTTGTGTGAACTTAAATTAGTTACTTTACCTTTACTACTCTCGGGTTACTAAAATATAAAAAAGGAACAACCATGGGTACTTTATAACACGGTAAGAATTACATGAACTATAGGTATTAAAATCATAGATCATGTTGTTCAGCCTTCTGAGAACAAAAGGAAGAGATATTGTAAGATTTCATCAATCACTAAATACCCTCACTCTAAGACCTAAATCTGGAGTTTGGGATTATTACAAAACAAGCTTCCTCAAATTTATGCAAGAGTGTGAAAATGAATATGCCATTCACCCAGAGAAGCCTAAGGAAAATTTTGCCTTGCTAACAACTCCAGTGTGCATGGCTATATTTTACAGATACTAGGAGGAGAGGAAGAAAGATAATAACTCAAGTCATTTTTTTAAAGCACCAAATTGTCTAAGTGAATTTCTGAGACATCAACCACATCTCCTTGTGAGCATTTCCTGTCACTACGCTGGAGCTCATAAACTGCATCTCACTGGGTGTAATCTGATTATAATCGGGGGTAATGGATTTGCAAAGCTCTTCAAAATCCCACCTCAGCCTTATCCCTTCCCACAGTCTCAGGTCAATTTCTGTCCCTATCCCAAGACCACCCCCTTGTCTGGCACGTACCCTGAATTACTCCAAATTCCTAGAAAGCAGCATTTTCTTTCCTGCTGGTCCTCTTCATGTGCCTCTTTTATCGTGTCTTCAGTGAAGCTTTCCCAGATGCCACAAGACCGAGTCCTTATGGGTGTAACTCATTCATCCCACACTCATCTTCAGGTGGGTGCTTCTCTTAGAACTCAACATATTTTATTATTTGTGTCTACTGAATCGCCCTCCTCCTGTTCCAACTGTGTATTCCTTGAGGACAGGGACGTACACCCCCTAGAATCCCTAGTGTCCAAAAGAATGTGTGATCAAGTCAATGACCTACAGGAAGCCACTCGTTACCTGTCGACTTGATTTTTAGTGATCCTATTCCTCATTCCCTCATTTTAATATTTAGCCCCAAATTATTCATCAAAAAAAGCTAAGTATAGTCAATGAGACAGAATAAAACTGATAGGAATCTACCGACAACTTATCATTGGGTATTAAGCAACACAAAGTTAAAGGATATTAGACTTTGAGGAAAACCTAATTTCCAGTTGGTTCAGCCTCCTTGTTTTATAAAGATCACAGACAAGTAAACATGTACTGATTCATCTATGATCACTGGACCTTCCTTATAAAGATATGGACTAGTTAATTGCAAAAAAAAAAAAGACTAAAAGTCAAAATATTGGGGTCCCTCAGTCAGTTAAGCATCTGCCTTTGACTCAGGTTGTGATCTTGGGGTCTTAGGATCGAGCCCTGTATCCGGGCTCCCTGCTCAGTGGGGAGTCTGCTTCTCCCTCTCCCTCTGCCCCAACCCCTGCTCATGCTCTCTCTCTCAGATAAAAAAAATAAAATAAAATATTTTAAAAAAACAAAAATAAAAAAGACTAAAACTCAAATATCCTGACTTCCCTAAATGCACCCATTGAAATTTGCTTATCTATACCTATAATAAACACTAAGTGCGAAGCACTACTTTGTGTTTTACAGATATGAACACCGTTTGGCAGATGAGAGAATTAAGGTGCTGAGACAAGAGGTAACATACCCAGAATCACTTGGCTAACAAGTGCCTGAGCCAGAATGCGAATCCAGGCACTCTGGATCCGAAGTCCGTGCTCTTAACTATGATACATTGCTGCTGGGCTCCAATCTTTTAAAGTAATTGAGTGCTGTTTGGAATAGAAAAAAAAATGAAATTCCTATCTGCTGAGAGTGTGCTTTGTGTAGCTGTCGTTGTTGATATTGCTGCTGGTTGGAAAGGAAATCTTGATGCCTTGGGGTGGTAAGATAAGGGTGGTTCTATTGTCAGACTTATGGAACAAGGGCAGCTGTGGGACAGGATAGGGTTGCTTTTGGGGAATGGAATCTCTCAACACCTCAAAAAGAAATCCCTCAACTTGTCTCTGTACCACTATGGTTTGTGGCCAGTTTAATTCCACAGAAACCAAACAGACCATGTCACCAAAGCGACAGGTGTCACACGTTGTAAACAATGCATTTTAAAGATCCCAAAATAATGCCATTATTCATGATAGGAGAACAGTAATCCATACTCAGCAGGGCGGTGTTCTGAAATGCGTTTCAGAAGGGAATAAGTGTATAATAAAGACACACTCACTAAGGAAGACGATGGAGAGTACAAATCTCTCTCATCCAGGGTAACCAGAAATTCAATGTTTTTTAGCTTTGATGTGATGCCATCCTCTTGGAAAACGCAACTAGGTCTTGCGCAGACCCCACGTGTTGTGTGCAGCCCTGCATCTCAGTTTGTAAGCTCCAAGAGAGTAGGGATGGTGTCACAGGAGTATTTATAAAAAAGCTCAAAGAATACTACTGCCACAAGAAAGATGTTATATCTGAGCTAACCATTGCCCCCAAATGTGCTGTGCTCAGTATTCAACATCAACTTTTACATGTTTTTTCTCTACCTACATATTCTGAACAACTCTGATGAGTTTGCTTATCTCTTTTTTAATACATATGACTAAAAAACAGTTTGTTAACAAAATAGGTGAAAGAAAGAAATGCTAATAAAATCTAATACAGCCACTATTTTTGAATAGAAATGCATTTTGCAGCGGCAGTTATCAAACGGTACAAGAAGTACACATGAGAAGTATAGAGGCATCAGGATCATAACCTATGTGACAAAGCAACTGCCCCTTTTTAAAATTTTTTAAGTAATCTCCATACCCAATATGGGGCTTGAACTCACAACCCCGAGATGAAGAATCACATGCTCTTCCAACTGAGCCAGCCAGGCGCTCCAAAAGCAAATGACTGTTAAATAGGAATTTCACTTCATAGCAATCCTGAAGTTTTCCTTGTACCTTCAACAAGTAAAAGCAAGCACATCTTTTCCTAATATTGTCCTTAAATGCTTCCGTTCTTGAATGCCATCAATGTGCCAAGAACTTTATCAGAAATGAGATTCTGGTATTAGAAACTTCCTTCTTTCAAGATCAAGTTGATGTATTCAACAGTATCCAAAGGTGATAGAGTTGGGGGAAATCCTGCGGGGCTCTGATGGCAACTGCTCTGTACTTAAACTGTAGGAGGCAGTATAACAATTATTATAAGATAGGAGTCAACTGGATTCAAGTGCTGGTTCTACCATTTTCTGTAGGAGTCAGGGCAAGCACTTCAACTTGAAGTTACCTTGTTCAGGAATTAAATGGTAATGGGTTAAACCAATGGATACCTTTTTGGCGTTGCTGTAAAAATCAAATGAGATCATGTATTCAAGGTGCCAAGCAGAGCGCCTGACACAGAAGGAGCACTGATTCTCAACAAGAATTACCACATTGTAATTCTACTCAGGGAAGGGATTCAGGAAGCCGAAGAGCTAAAGGGGCTCTACAAACGGCCAGGTGCTAGTTCTCAGTGCATGAGTAAGGAAATGCGAGGAAGAGAATTTCTTCCCGCCTGGTATAAGGAAGCCAAAAGGCATAGACCTGATGTTCACATCACAGGCACGTTACAAGAAGTACAAGCAAACGGATATTCAAAAAGACCATAACCACTAATTACCCCAAGGGTCAGGGAGCTCAGACCGGACTGTTAACTGGATGTGGAATAAAACAAGGAATGCCCAGATGAGAACCAGGAAAGCTTCCAACATGTAGCGTTTGCACCTAAAGATTTTCCTCTCTTGGGGCGCCTGGGTGGCACAGCTGTTGAGCGTCTGCCTTCGGCTCAGGGCGCGATCCCGGCGTTGTGGGATCGAGCCCCACATCAGGCTCCTGTGCTATGAGCCTGCTTCTTCCTCTCCCACTCCCCCTGCTTGTGTTCCCTCTCTCACTGGCTGTCTCTATCTCTGTCAAATAAATAAATTAAATCTTTAAAAAAAAAAAAAAAGATTTTCGTCTCTGAAACAAAGCCTGTGTACTTGACTGTCTGCTATGATAGGGATTGCAGAGAAGTGTCTGGCATTTCCTCAGGGAGGAAGAGCATAGGGGGAAATGTAGCAGGGGAGAGTGGGGGTCCTCCTGTGTGCTGAAGGCCAGGAGAGGTAGGGCAGGGGACGCCTCCTCTAAGGGATACTGGCTTAGCTCTCACTCCATGGAACAGAAGGGGTCGACAAGTTTTTTCCTTAAAGGCCCAGATACTTAACTATTTCAGCTTCGAAGGTCATTCAGTCTCTATCTTGACTCCCCAGCAATCTGGCAGAAGCATAAAAGCAGCCACTGACAACACAGGAAGGGAAGTGACTATGTTCCAATAGAACTTTCTTTAGCAAAATGATTCTGGCCCTGGGCCTTGTCTAAAAACATATGGACAAAAGGTTGCAATGATACAAAATACTTTACAGTCTATTACCCATTATTTCCTTTCTTACTTACAATCCTGTAAAGTAGCTTCCTACAAGTTAGGTGCAGACATTATAAAAGAAATCTTAGTAAATTGATAATATCCCAGAAGAACAAATGGAAGAAGGAGTTGGAGGGCTTTTGCTTTAAATGTCTATGAAATATGAAATTGTTCTCCGTATAAAACATAATCTGAAGACTCTGGGGGACAGTGAGGGCGTTCCAGAAGCAAGGAGATACCTTGGGAGCAGTGAAGATGCTCTGGAGGAAAAAAGGAAAAGAAAAGGTGCAATCAAGGACAAAATCTTGGGCTAGATTCATTCCTTTGAAGATTCTTGTACTTGCATCTGATCTTCTTCAAATGAAAACTATGTTAATAGTTTGCACTGAAAAATGGATATCAGAATGTAGACTTGGCTCTGCTTTCAGATTCACGGTAAAGGTACATTCAGATTTCAAGCTCTAAATTCTAAATTAATCAAAAATTTCTGTGTACTAAATCCTCTTCTTCTCTTTTTGTGTTATTACTCGGCAGTGCCTATTTATTTATTTTTAGGCAGGGGAGGGACAGAAGGAGAGGGAGTAAATCCCAAGGGAGCTCCACACCCAGCAGGGTGCTAACATGGGGCTCGATCTCACAACCCTGGGATCGGTGACCTGAGCTGAAATCAAAAGTCAGACGCTTAACCAACTGAGCCACCTAGGTGCCCCTCCGCTTTGCCTTTAATTAAAAAGTATATTAGAATATGGTTGTCTCTTTAAGTTTGTTCAAACCAGACTAAAACAAGATTTAATCCCAAAGAATGTTGTTTTTTCTTTAAAAATACAGATCCATCCATACAATCACACCCCCCCTTCTTCTAACTAGTACTCGTCATAAGAAGAAAAGAGTTGTCCTCTGTTGCAGTCACAAAGTTTATAGGAGCGGACAATCATCGTCACATCAAAACAAGAGAAGAAAAATAAGCCTCCTTCCTTCTAAAATCAAGAATTAAAGAGTCGGGGAGGTGTTATCAGTGGTGGGGGTGGAGGCACATTTTTAGGATCAATCTAAAACTAACAACTGAAAATCCAGCAGGGACATGAGTATGGGCAGATACAAATCCAGGAACCTGAGATAGAAAACTGATATGATGGTGCTGAAGAAGTGAACTCCAACTTTATATACAGGTGGTTCTGAAAATGAATTATTAAAAAAAAAAAAAGATCTTTTGAAGGCTTACTTCTGACTGTCTCCTTTTTAAAAAAGCCTTTAAAATTATCTAATCATAACTTTGGGAATATTCTTAATTCCCCATTTTTAGTTTATTTTATCAAGTTAATGGAAAATTTTGCCCATGGACTAAAATCTCTCAAGAAAAATTCAGTCTAAAATTATAAAATGCTTTAAAAGCTTAAAAATTCTGCAAGGCAGGGTAATGAGAGGTAAAGAGCACAGGCTCTGGGTTCAGGCTGCCTGAGACCCAATTGTGTTCCAGCCATTACTTCTCTGTGCTTCAAGTTCCACACATATAAATAAGATACTATGAGAATACTACAACAGTAGCATCTAATTCCTTGGGATAATGGAAGAATTGAATAGCACAATCAACGTAAATCACTTAGAATGCAGCACATTGCAAAAACTGATACAGCCCTTACTATTATGACAAACTAATGAATTCTTCATCTATTATTATTGGTAAAGGCACTGTATGCAACTCAAGAGGCTTAAAACAACTATTTACGTTGCCCACAATTGTAATTATTTATGGACAACCTAAGGAGGTGAAAGATAAGAACTTCAAATTCAGGGAGTTATCAGAAACCCCTCAAAAATGTTTAAACATTCACTTCACATTCATTAGGATGGCCACTGTCAAAAAAAGAAAAAAGAAGAAAAGAAGGAAATAACAAGTGCCCAAAAGGACACAGAGAAATTGAAACCACTATGCACTGTCACTGGGAAAGTGAAATGATGGCGCCATTATGGAAAGCCAGTCCGTATGAAGATTCCACAAAAAATTAAAAGCAGAACTACCATATGTCACTTCTCGGTATATATCCAAGAAATTGAAAACAGGACCTCAAAGAGATATTTCTACACCCTTTTCACTACAGCATCTTTCACAATAGCCAAGAGGCAGTAACAACCTATTGTCTTTTGATGGATGAATGGATAAAGCAAGTGTGGTATAGACTCATAATGGGATATTACTCAGCTTTTGAAAAGAAGGAGAAATCCTGTCATATATTACAACATGGATAACCTGAGGACGTTTTCCTAACTGAAATAAGCCAATCACGGAGAGATGAATGCTACATGATTCAAATATGGGAGGTAAAAGTGCTCAAACTCATGGAAAGTACAAAAGTGGCTGGGGGAGAGGGAAATCGGGAGTTATCTGGTGTAGAGTTTCAGTTTTGCAAGCTAAAAAAATTTTAAAGATCTGTTGCACAATAATGTGCATATAGTTAACACTAATATACTGTACACTTAAAAATAGTTAAGATGGAAGTGTTAATGTTCTGTGTTTACGTCATGTGCATTTTTTGTTACGTGCATTTTACGTTGTATGATTTTCACCACAATAAAAAGAAAATAAATATTAAGAAATAAATAAATGTTTAAATATTTCTTTTAAACGTAAATATGTATTTACTTTTAGCGTCAACTACAATACTTTGCCTGCATCTTTTACCTAATTTTGCTTTTACACGAAACTTTTTAAAATTGTCTAAGTGAGCTCCAATGACCAGGCCTTCACATCGTTGAATCCCATTATCAACAACTTCAAAAGAAAGTGAATTAATGCAGTGTGTATACTTTATCACATCTAAGATATTATCTAAGTTTATCAAGTAATACATCAGATAAATGAACCACTGCCCTTTAACAGTAAAGAAAAAAGTTCTGACCCAGACCATGAAACCCCACCCCGCCATGCCTCACAACCTGCCTCACAGCCTCCAAAACTTGAATTTTAACAAGTTACTGATGTTTCCTTTCCTGGGGCCCCAACAAATCATACTGAGACATATAGTCTTACAACAAATTACCAAAGTGACCCACATTCACATCGGTAGGAACCTGAAAGGGGGCACCTGGGTGGCTCAGCCGGTTACGCACCCGACTCTTTTTTTTTTAAAGATTTTATTTATTTATTCGACAGAGATAGAGACAGCCAGCGAGAGAGGGAACACAAGCAGGGGGAGTGGGAGAGGAAGAAGCAGGCTCATAACAGAGGAGCCTGATGTGGGGCTCGATCCCATAACACCGGGATCACGCCCTGAGCTGAAGGCAGACGCTTAACCGCTGTGCCACCCAGGCGCCCCATGCACCCGACTCTTGATCTCAGCTCAGGTCTTCATCTCAGGGTCATGAGCTCGAGATCCGCATTGGGCTCCATACTGGGCATGGAGCCTACTTAAAAAAAAAAAAAAAGGAGCCTGAGATAACAGAACTCTCATGACTCATTTTTTGTCTTCTTTCCTACCTTTAGGGTGAACATTGTCATTTACTCTACCTGAATTTAGCCACAACCAATTCTGAGTTTACTGGAGGAAGGGTCTTATCATGTAATTACTTTAACATAGGTATAAAAATGTGCATTTTGAAAACTAGAAAGCACAAGGTATCATTCACACTACAGCTACTAGGGCTATTCTAACAAGGTAATTTATCAGTTGTTTCTCTGAATAAAACAGCTTTATTTGTCAGGGCTTGGTTCTGGGTCAAAGGTAAGTAAGAATGAAAGAATGAAAGCTATCAGAATGGAAAGAGAAGCACTGATACCTTTGCTGGGCAGTTTATCTAGTAACCAAAAAACAGCCTCCAGCCCTTCATCAAACAGTCATCAGATAACACTAGGGCGACCAGGGTGGCAGGTCCTCAGAAGAAAATCCACTGGTCTACAGGCCTAGTATGCACCACATCCACTTCCTAAGAAGTCCATCACAAATGTAAAAATCTACCTTGCTAAAAGACAGGAAAGCAAATGGCATTTTAATTTTTTTATTTTTTAAAGATTTTACTTATTTATTTGACACAGAGAGAGAGCAGGAGAGCACAAGCAGGGTGGGGGAGGGGAGGAGGTGGCAGGGACAGGAAGAAGCAGATTCCCCACTGAGCAAGGAGCCCGATGTGGGGCTCGATCCCAGGACCCTGAGATCATGACCTGAGCCAAAGGCAGATGCTTAATCGACTGAGCCACCAAGGCGCCCCAACAAATGGCATTTTTAAAGAATTAATTGGAACTGATCCTTCAAGTCCCTCAGACTTGAGCATGTAAACTACACAAAGTCCTTCTCAACTGTTACTTGCCAAGAAGGGGGCTGGCGTGGAGTGCTGGGAGGCGTTTTAGATTTGACAAGTGGTAGGCTGGGACAGGCTAAGAAAAGAAACTTACTCACCAAGAGAATCCTTGGAAGAAATGGCAATGCACACGCTTCCTTCGCATAAGTGGTGACTGAATCAGGAACAGGTTTGGGTGGCCCAGGTGGGTCACCATGTGAGACGCTGCCCCACTGGAGCCAGAAAGAGTACCCAGTCTCATGCTCACAGTCAGTACCCTTCCTTCCACGCTGCAACTTCTGAGGACATTAGCTCAGCTGAACCATGGGAAATTGGATTTTCTGAGTGCAGAGGGTTTTATTCAAGAAAGGAGGTTTACAAAAATAAATAAAGGCGAGCATAGCCTCTTAAGTGTACATAGGTACAGACAATCCAGAATAACATACTTATTTTTTCTGATTCTATAATGTAGTCCATATCAGAATAGAATCAAAGGAGAATATATTAATATTACAGATACATCAGAACTTTAGTTAAAGTATATAGAGCTATGGTGGAGTTTTTTTTTTTTTTTAAGATTTTATTTATTTATTTGAGAGAGAGAATGAGAGAGAGAGAGCATGAGGAAGGGGAGGGTCAGAGGGAAAAGCAGACTCCCTGGGAGCCTGTGATGATCCTGGGGCTCCAGGATCATGACCTGAGCTGAAGGCAGTCACTTAACCAACTGACACACCTAGAAGACCAAAAGAGCTAAGTTTTAAAGATTACTAAAAAACAGGGCACCCAAGTGTCTCAGCTGGTTAAGAGACCTCCTTCATCTCAGGTCATGATCCCAGCGTTCCGGGATTGAGTCCTGCTTCAGGCTCCTTGCTCAGCGGGGAGCCTGCTTCTCCCTCTGCCTGCCACTCCTCCTGCTTATGCTCTCTTTCTCTGACAAATGAATAAATAAGATCTTTTTTAAAAAATAAAGAAAAACAATAAAAATGTAAAAAATAAAGATTACTAAAAAGTTTGTCCTTCTATTAATTTTAACTATGGTACTTTTAAAAATTAGTGATACTGTTATTACAAATGTCCTTTTTTAAATGAATAAAAATAGGGGTACCTGGGTGGTTTAGTCGGTTAAGCGTCTGACTTGATTTCGGCTCAGGTCATGATCTTAGGGTTGTGAGATTGAGCCCCGCATTGGGCTGAGATGCTGGGCATGGAGCCTGCTTGAGATTCTCTCTCTCCCTCTATTCCTCCTTCCTCCTCTCTAAATAAATATGTATATATATTTATAATGTAATCTAACAGAGGAACATAAAACACACACTATCACCTCTTCCTAATCACTGTGAAATAACACAGATAGTAGGAAAGACTGTCACTCATTTTGCAAATATAATGCTAGGAAAGTGAATTTTGTCTGCCTAATTTGACCAATAAATCTCAGTAATTTGACAGTAAACTATAGTTAGACATTTTACCATGGCATAAAAAGTTTCACTGAAAATTCATTTCCTCCCTGAATGCCACTGGCATGTACCCCTTACATAGAAGAGGTTCTTATCCAGTGTCACCCAACTGGTAAGCTTCCCCTATGAATCAATAGTTAAAATGATGTGTTGATTTTAAATGACTTTCAAAATACAGTAACATAATGAAGTGTTTTAAAAACATGTAAATGACACCAGAGATTGTCATGTCACAAACCTGAGCTCCTAATGTCTTTTTCAGACAAAAAGATAGTGAGGGTTAGTTAAATACCCTATTTTTTTTCTTTGATTAAAGATAGACTATGCAGTTTAAACTCTGAAAATAATCACCCTTATTTTAATACAACCCAAGATCCAACTTTTTGTCAGCTACTCTAAATATTACTTTACTTCAATTTACATTGATTCTGCTTTCCAATTAGCTAGCTAATACACAAGAAAGAATATGACATAGTGAACAGCGATAAGAGACTAGAAAAATCTGATCCCTGAAAAAGTAAAAACATTCTGAAAAGTGAGATAATGCACTTAAGCGATCATCATGATAAAGAACTTGCTTCCAGTTTAAACAAATGATATGTATGCAAAGTTGCCCAAAGAAGTCCTCCTGATGAAAATCTTGATAGTCAAGATTGCCTACCCAGAAGATAAATTGGGGTGCTTTGGTATGGCAGTTACCCAGCAGTCAAATCAAGCCCTAGGCATGTTTTTGTATGGCCCCAAGCTCCGAGTGGTTTCTATATTCTTAAACAGCTTAAAAAATAAAACGAAGCCAAGCAGAGTATAGGACACAGAAGGCATGTGGCCCCCAGATCCTAAGATATTTGCTGTCTGGCTCTACAAAAACTCTAGGGGTGGTAACAAGTTTGGTCCATTCCTGAAAGTTAGAACCAACCAGGGAAAAGAAATCAGTACTCCTTTATCCCAAGAAGTGGGTTCATTAAGTCAAAACTGAGAGAGATGAATCTGTAAACTATGTTGTTTCCTAAAACATCCATTCACATCAGACATATTCTCTACCACCAAAGAGTATGCAATACTAAATTTTACTATTAAACACTAAAGCTAAATATTAAAATAGCAGGAGTACAGTATTATCTCTCATTTATAATTTGGCAACATTAAATGTATTTCTAAAACTCAGACAAAATTGCCACCAAATGCAAGAAAGAGTGGAAAAGTCAATTAAACTTTAACAAAGCAAGCTCTGAGTTAGAGCAAATGAACTGTAGACAATATGTCTTTTGTAGGGGCGCCTGGGTGGCTCAGTCGTTGGGCGTCTGCCTTTGGCTCAGGGCGTGATCCTAGCTAGAGTCCTGGGATCGAGCCCCACATCAGGCTCATCCGCTGGGAGCCTGCTTCCTCCTCTCCTGCTCCCCCTGCCTGTGTTCCCTCTCTCACTGGCTGTCTCTCTCTCCGTCAAATAAATAAATAAAATCTTTAAAAAAATATATATGTCTTTTGTAAACACTAGTATCAATATTTAATTTAATCCTGCATCCAAACTGACCACCCCTGAGATTCTTCAAGTCAATTTACACATTTCTATAGTATTTTGAGTTTTAATCTCAGAATGTATTAGAGTTTTAAAGCAGCCATTTATAAACTGGGGTAATTATTTCCTCTAACTACAATTTAAGTTAAGTAGATAATATTTTATTATTTTCTTTTATAAGGTTCATAGGATATTCAGACACTCAATTTGTAAGTTCCTTTTTCCTCCAGTGTTGCAAAAATTCTGTGCTAAGACCAAAACAGCACATAATGGCAAAGAAAACATGACACCCAGGAAAGATCCTCCAGGACTAGGACACGTGCTTCAGGAAAGAGTCAGCAGTGTGGACAGGAAGTCAGCACATCAGGTCCACAGGCCATGCCCACAGCATTAGCAGATGGCTAGCAGGCAAATGCCTAATCTTTAATGCCCCATGTTTCAGGTGATATTGAGGCTCTTATCAGTGTCACCTTTAGACTCAGACACAAAGAGTCCCCACCCAAAGGCCCTGGGCTTTAGAAGGCATTTACAGTGCATGGGCTCCTTTGACAGACAAAGGGGATGAGACCAGCTGGAGCCACCCCCTTGCACTCCATGATCCATAATATCTGAGACCCTCAAATTCTGTGGCTAAATCACCATAAGCCCCATTCCAAGGCCTGCATGGACTTCTCCCCCGGGTCCATCCTCTGGAAGGTACCCCGGACTGGACTGGACTGCTGGTGTGCATATTATGAGGCCCACGCGTGGTCAAGGGGCAGCTGTCTGGAAGAGTCAATGGGCCGTGGACATGTGAGCAGGATGTCCACACTATGCACAGGGCACGATGGGAGGTAGAGGGGAAGAGAGAAATGGGGCAGATTGTAAGCTAAGGACTGACTTTCCTTTTACTACCTCTTGCTGACACAAAATTCCTACAAGTGTAAGAACTCAAAACACAGAGCTGGCCTCCCAGGCCATTATGAAGGTATGTTTGTCCAATAAAAGAATAGTACACATGTTCCTTAGCAGTTTGTTATCTTGATTTATAAACTTCGAAATATTACACACACACATATATTGTGGCTGACTACAGTACTCCTCTCGCAGGTCCCACACACGTCCAGAGGGGACTTAGTCCTCGTAACAGTCACACTCCTACATCTCCCGCTGCAAGGATGTTCTCTACTTCATCCTGATTCCCACATGCAAAGCTTAACCAGGAATCTGCTATTTCCTGCAAGTTCAAGGATGCAGGCTCCTGATTCACCCAGTTTTCCATGCATGGCCACAGGAAATTTTTTTTTAAAAAGCTAACTGATCGCTATAGAACTATATAAAACTAATTGAATTTCCAGTCAGCCCACCTAAATGCCTCCTGGTATAAAAGGGCACCATTGTGAAGAATGGCTGCAGGGAGAGAGCGTTAATTATCACAGCATAGGTGGATAGCTATTTTTCCTAATCCTGCTTCCTTCACTAGAGTCCAGGGAAAACTCTTAACAAGAAGGTGCACACACATAACATCTCCCACCCATTTATGAATCGGGACTAACGCTGGAATTAGAAAGAAATCAGAGTAATGACATCACACCCACAATAATAAACCTAGAAAGTGGCAGTGAAGTCACTGGTCCCATTCTAACCCCGCCAGATGATAGGACTGGCAAAATCTTCTGAAAAGTTGTTTGGTCAGCAGAAAACAAAACAAAATAAAAACACCCTGACTTTTCCCTAAGAGCTGAACCTAATTCAACAGTTTTCCAATGATAACTTGGAAATAGTCAATAACTAAAATATGCCCTTCTGACTGCCTTTCCCTGAAATTTATGAATAACTGCCTTTCACAATTGGAATACCACATTCATCTTTGAAAAGAACAATTCTCATTACTTTTTTTTTTTTTTTTTTGAAAGAGCATACCGGGTAGAGAGGGGCAGAGGGAGAGAAAGAGAGAGAAAGAAAGAGAGAGAATCTCTAGCAAACTCCCTGCTGGGTGCAGAGCCCGAGGTGGGGCTCGATCTCATGACCCTGAGACCATAACCTGAGCCGAAACCAAGAGTTGGACGCTCAGCCAACTAAGCCACCCAGACACCCTTCATTTCTTCTTAAGATGTGCTCTGGATCTCTGTTCTTTTGGCTCTAAATTTAAGACGTATTTTGCCCAACTGTTACAATTGATATTTATTTTTTTGCATAATTAATTTTAAAAATAAATTATTATAACAGACAATAAAGAGTCTAAAGAGGCAATATTCCCCATGAATATGCTTTTGGATGCACAGGTCACACAGTCAGTCAATAAGAGCACCTGGAGGTGCTGGTGAGGCAAAGGCCACACTTGCATCATGTCCTGATCCTAAGGGTTGCAAACAGGAGAAAGACTTGTTCTTAAGGGGAATTGCATAATCTCTTCTCATTCCCTGAAGAGCTGCAGGGCAGGGAAGGGAGAGACTACTATCTGTCAAGGAGAGTTTGGCTGCACTGCTGCCTCGAGGCATGAGAATAGATTCTAGGTCCTTCAGCATCAGAACGAGAATCTGTGATGATATAACAGATTTGAGCCACTTTCAGTATCTTTGGAGTTCAATCTCGATCACACTTGGGCCGCAGAAAGGAGGGGCTGTTTTCAGTCTTCCTTACAATTACCACCCTAATTATTACATTATACTTTCACAATTTAATCCCTTTATTTGCCTCACTGCCTTTTTGGGGCTAAGTTAGCACCACGGTGTGATGCCTGCTGATGCAGCTAGCGGGGTAGCCTTACTGAGTGCTGCCCAGCTGCCAGCTACAAACACAGCCAGGTGGGCCAGTCCAGAGTGCTAATCTGGACAGTGACATCTCTGTCTCCTGCTCAAAATCCTTGAAAGTTGCTCTCTCCAATATGGAGTAAAACTGAGCACTATACATCAATGCCAAGAATCACCCTGTGCTTTGCTCTGTTAAGCTTTTGGTAGCATTTCAGCATCCGAAGGAATAATCAGGCATAGAATTCCAATTGCTCTATTCCAGTTATTACTCAGTAAATAACTACTGCATAGCTATTAATATCAAAACTATAGGATTTAAAAAAAAAAAAAAACCCTGCCTGGCAATTGTTTCATAGTTGTTCTATCTTTGGAAACATTCTAAAGACCAAGGAGTTTAACCACTGCCCACCCCCTCCCCATCCTAGAAATTTGGTATTCCCTCAAGACAGGAGACGTTTGTAGAGGAATTCTCCTCAATGCACAAAGGTTTGAGAACAAAGCTTTAAAAAAATGTTGGTAACATGCAGGTCCAGAGAGCACACTCATGCCTGGCTCACAGTAGGTTCTCAGTAAATATTTGTTGAGTAAAGGGGAGTGGTTTTCATAGTGGATCTCTTGCTTGCATCCGCAAACACAGAATTTGTTAATTTATCCCCAAATATTAGCTTAAATTCATGTAGTTAATTCCAGAGCTGTATAAACTGAATAAACAAAATCGAATTACTAACAGTTTGAATTTTAGATACCCCGTAACAAAAGTATTCTAATACCTTTGGACAATGGCTAGTAAGAACCCAAAGATTTGAAATGTGTTTTCATTCTTAAGTTTTACAATGTTAGTAAATAGGCTTAAGACATTTCTCAAATGCCCAGGAGTGTATGGAAGTTCCACAGATCGACCGCCATCCTTTTCACTCCCTCACTCTACCTAGGATTTCACATTTCATTTCATCCCTTTTTTTTTTTTAAGATTTTATTTATTTATTTGACAGAGATAGAGACAGCCCGCGAGAGAGGGAACACAGGCAGGGGGAGTGGGAGAGGAAGAAGCAGGCTCCCAGCTGAGGAGCCTGATGTGGGGCTCGATCCCAGAAGGCCGGGATCACGCCCTGAGCCGAAGGCAGACGCTTAAGGACTGAGCCACCCAGGCGCCCCGTCATTTTATCCTTAAACATTCCATGAGGTAGGTAATATGTTTTCAATTTACAGGTGAGAAAAAAGAAAAGAAAGATCCAGCGGATGAAGGATTTTTCTAAGAAAATGCTAAATAAAATATGGCAATGATGAGCCATAAAATATGAAGACAGACCCATTAAAATATTTAGGTAATTCATATGTACTCCATACTAACTTGGCTTGTGTTCTTCAGTTAAAATTCTGAAAGGCTATGAAAAAGTTAGGCTTAAATATCCACTCTACTTTGTAAGAGTTATCATGTCCTGAAAACCTGTGCCCCTTCAGTAAACTCTTTAACTGTGCCTTCATCAGCACAAATCAAGGAAATGATGTCACAGACAACACAAAAGCAAATGGGAGACAGTACAACCCATTCCACTAAGAACAGTAAGTGAAATCTTCAGGACAACTAATGGAGAAGACTTGCCCTCCCAGCTACTCTAAGAAAAAAAAAAAAAAAGTGGGAGATTACTCTATGTACACATAAAGGATTTCATAATCACCTTTTGTTAACCGATTTAGAAGGATTAGAATTTAACAAACATAATCTCCTTTGCACTTTAAAAATCAGTACATAACACAAAGTTATTAGACTGATTTCAATGATGTCCAAGATGGGACCATTAGAGGATGATGGTCAGTCATGAGTGGTAAATCAGCAGCAACATGGTATACGGCAGTGGTTCTCAAATTTGGGTGAGCATCCGAATCACCTGAAGGGTGTTTGCTGGGCTCACCCCCAGAGATTCCGATTGAGGTAATGTGGGATGAAGCCTGGGAATTGACATTTTTAATAAATTCTCAGGGGATACGGATACTGCTGGTTGACTTTGAGAAACACTTCACTTACAGAACACAGCACAGTAGAGGGCAGTGATTTTTAACCTTGG
Organism: Ailuropoda melanoleuca; assembly: GCF_002007445.2. Classification (NCBI taxonomy): domain Eukaryota; kingdom Metazoa; phylum Chordata; class Mammalia; order Carnivora; family Ursidae; genus Ailuropoda; species Ailuropoda melanoleuca. The sequence continues at coordinate 114,566,300 of NC_048225.1, forward strand.
CTTTACCAAAGCATTAAGTAGGAAGCTTTCAAAAATCCACTCCACTCCCCATGGCCGGGCCACACCCAAAGCCAATTAATTCACAATTTGGGGGTAGGAGCCCTGGCATCAACATGTTTTCAGTCTCCAGGTGATTCCAGCGAGGTGAAATGGCAAGGATGAGAACCACTGATACGGGGGGAAAACACAGTGTATCCAAAAGTGCTGTTAAGAAGAAAACATTTTGTAAACCACTGAGAATAGAATCACTGATGAGCTGAGGATAGTCAATGAGCAATTTTTCTTCCCTTTCCCTATATTCTTCAAAAGGGTATCACAAAGGATCTACAAAAGTGAAAACTATAATTTCCAGTAAGAATATCGATCTACAGCGTTCAACGTGAGCAGAACCGTGTATTTGTGGATTGCTAGCTTAAAGGAGCACATACAAATTTCAGCCACATTTTTCTACATTCATATTGTTATTTATGAATCTGAAAATCCATAAAGGTTTGGGTATATCTTATATATGTTGCAGGTATATTCTGTGATTAGGAATAATTTGGAAGATTTTTTTGCAAATTCATTAAAAAGGTGAGGAAAGTTTATCCAACCACAGGGAAAGAAGGAAGGTAGCAGACAAATTTGTTTAGAGTAGTGGTTCTTAAAGCATGGTCCTTGGACCAGCAGTATCAGCATCACCTGGGAATTTGTTAGAAATATAGATTCTTGGGCTTCTACTCCAGATGTAATGAGTCAGAATCTCTGGGGGTAGGGCCCGGTGATGTGCATTTTAACAAGATCTCAAGGTGATTTTGATGCACGCTCAAGTTTCAAAACCACAGCTCTAAAGTATTTATTATTTCCGTGCATCTGCAAAAAGAACCAAAAAGGCAAAAATACTACTGATCCAGTGTGTATTTGTTTAGTTGCTATATAGACCCACATTGCTCTGATAACAGCGGTGCCTTTTTGAACCCAAAGCTTAATATCATTTCATCGTTAGAGCTTAATGGTGAAAGCAGAATTGATAGGAGGCATATCTTAGGGAGTTTATTCTATAAATGCTCCACAAGCTATTGTAATTTATATCTATTTTGTACTCAAGACAGAATTGAGACTGTACAACTTGATTAACAAGGATAAGAACCAAGAAAAGCCAACCAACCAACCATCACGTGAGGTTGGAAGAGGGTAGGGTATTCCCAGGTGCAACACTAACCTTGAATCGTCCTCTTGAAGAATGCCTTGCAGGCTTCACATGATGCTACCCCATAGTGGTACCCAGAAGCGATGTCGCCACACACTAAACACAGTCTCTTGGGCATCGAGTTGAGCATGTATTCACACTTGGTCTGGGGATCTTCAACAATGGTGCTGGAGCAGTCATCATACAGTTTCCTGACAGGCCCACTACCTCCTAGGATAGGAGCAGAAGGGTAGAGAGGTGGCGAGTCAAGTCCGTTCTGATGGCCATTCATGGTTGAACTGTAGCTCCCGCTGGCGTCTGAAGAGCCGCCGGGGCTGTGGTGGTTGACGCTGTCCGTCAGGGAGGCCGGGCTGGAGGGTTCCGTCTTGATGAAGGACGAACAGCTGGAATCAATGTGTCGATCTTTGTTTGACATTCTGCAGAGAAGCCTGAGGTGTAGGGAGATACAAACGGAGAGAGAGAGAGAAAAAGGAGAGAGTGTCAAACACAGAGACCAAAAGAGGTAGAAAGAAAGAGAAGGTAAAATAAATAAAAATAATAGAGAAAGTCAAAGGGAAGGATGAAAGGAGAGGAAAAAAATAGAAGAATTCATATGTTAAAGACACTCTTCCTTGAGAGCACTGCCTAAGAGCTGGGAGTACACATCATTCATTCTCTAGTCAATATCTCTTGTTCTACAAGAAGGTAATCAGCATAAGGGCATGACAGGGTTACATCAAAGTGCCCAGACAGGCCATAAACAAAATCTCTAATGGGTCCAATTCCTTTTATTTTACCTTTCTCCTGGAGAACCACTGTCAATATCTAAATCAACACTCTAGATTCTAAATTTACCCATGCAAGAGGAGTAGTTTAAAAGTCCGTATCATTTCCAAAATTGGATTTATCCTCACTCTACTCTTCCCTTCCACGTTCCGACGCTGCAATCTTTTTATTGTGAGCAGAATCAAGCTTTTATTTTCAAGACCGAACAGATGATTCTTCAGCTCTGTAATTACTGTTTGTCAACACGCTTCCATAAGCATAACTGTGTCTTTTATTGATCTAAGACACATAGGGAATATATCCTCAATCACTTTGCTTCTTTATTTAAATCGCTCTATTTCATAGCCATTTAGCAATAGAGAAAGACATCAAGTATAAAATTCCAGCCAATATGGAAGGATGATATCCTAGAGCCCACAAAACTTAGTGAAACGATCACCAACACTGATTAATACAGATGTGTATGTGCTTGCACGTGTGATTTGCCTGTGTTTAAGAGATGAATCAGGAAAAGCCATTTGAACCTTCAGCATACCTGTGAGTCCATAAATCTGATACTTTGTATTATATTCAGCAAACTAGCAACGTATCACATTTTGTCATGAAAAAGGAGATTTGTGATGGTCCCTTTTCCCCCCTTCTTTTAGTCTTTTAACATCACACCTCCTAAAAGGAAATATGATGAGGCATCTAATCTGACAAACTCTCTTATCTAGAAGAAACATACTGCCCCTCTTTCTTTGTTGGACCCATAAGTGATTAAATTTCTGAAAAGGTAATTAGATGAAAAGATATAATTGGTCCTATTTTCTTTCCTAGTAGCCATAGTGCAAAACCCCTTTTAGCAAAGTCTCTAAGAACATTCTGGGAGCCTGCTATAGAAAGACGAAGTGACAGTTGAGAAGGGGACTTAGCTAATTGCTTCCCAGTGAAAAGTTGATTTATAGGAATCCCACAGGGGTAATGGTCATTCACTAGAATTTGGGGGAGTAGTCACAATATAACCAAAGGGATGCAAATATCACCACCACTATAAATCTGACGATATTTTATCATTGCCCAAATTTCATTTTCTCCTCCAGGTCCCCCTCCCCCCCACACCCTGTTACTTTAAAGAAAAGATAAATAAATAAAAATTTCCTATTGGGGACGTTCACTTAACTGTTCGAAGAAGGCATCTTACTCAAAGCATTAAGAGCAAAAATTTGCCTCTTAACAAGTACCACTGCACCTCGGGAATTTTATTCTGCTTTCTAAAGTAAAACAGTATCAGGATGTGAAGAAAGCAAACAGCAAGAAGAAATCCACAAGAATATCTTCCTCTCGCTTTTGCCCACCCACTTGTGTTGTCCTTTCCTCAAGAGCTAGCGAAAGAAAAAATATCCCCCTCGCCAGCCTGAACTACGGTGTCCTCTCCCTTCTGCATCTGCTGCCTTGTACCCGTCACTGTTAATGAGCGTTGTAATTAATAGATCGCTCTCCCTGTCTCCCTGCTTGCACTCTGGGCTAAGCACTTTTCCTCAAGTCAACGTCTGAAAGAAAGCAGGTCGGCACTGACTTACAGCAGCCCTGCGAATTCCTTTTAATTTAGAGCACTTACCCCACCACTTCACTTATTACCTTATAATTACTGGACTGCTCTCACATACATTATGATCTTGGACTAGAGTTAGAAGTTATTAGGGTACTAAAACATGGTTGCTCCCCTTTCCTCTCTCTGGCACGGAATTTCTCACAGCTATGACAATTAACTCTTTCACCATCTACCCTCAAGGCACCATTTCTTAACACCCCCCCGCTTTTTCCAGAGGAGAGTGGCTTGATCACAAAACATACCACGTCTTCTCCAGGCCCTCTTTCCCCTCTCCCTTTTTTCTTGTATCATCTGTGGTCAATTTCATCCCAATTTCCTCTCCCTCGGGCTTTTCCTCATGTACCTCTGAGGTCAGCAGAAATCTTGCTTAAGAAACAAGGCCAGGAACTGCTTTTCCGTTTATGGAACAGTTATTTGCTAAGTCACCAAATGTTTACGTGTCAAATGCATGTTGTTAAAGGCCCTGAAAAATAGGGAGTCTCCAGCCAGCTGTCGCCTCCAAAATCTCAATCCATAACTTTGCAATAACCTGCACGGAAGCAAGGACATTAGGAAGTTAAGTTGTCAGGGAAGTCTCTGGAAGGTGGCACTATCTTCTCCTACACAAGGTCTGGCCAGTGTAGCTGTAAATGAAACTGAGAGAACTGGATTTGTGCTGGAGGTTAAATGTGTTTCTTTTCAGACAATGAGCTGGTTCCTTAATTAATACCTTTTGCCCAGTGGAAATAGTAACAGTCAGAGTTGCCATTTATCAGATGCTTCTGATGTGGCAGGCACTGACCTGAACACTCTACTCATATTACCTCATTTAAGCCTCAAGACAACCTTGTGAGGGAGGTATTCCTCTTCAGGAAACAGAGCCTCAGATGTCACAGTGCCCTGAAAGTCATACAGTGAGGAAGTGGGAATGCTGGGATTTGAACTCAGGTCCGATGTCAAAGTGCAAAACAGAAATGTGGTGAAGCCAACAGGGTTTTTAAGGGTGCTCACGGATTTTTTTTTTTTTTTAAAGCCAAGCAAGCAGGGATAGACGTGGCACCACACACAGAGACCTATGACCTCCGCAGCTCCCGTATGAGGGGAGAGGGACCATGGTGGCCACCCCACTGGCCACAGGTCGGCCTCAGCTGAGTCACCCTCTCCAGTGCTGGGAGTGACACCTAAACAGAAATCTCTGAAAGAACACAGTTGTCTCCTAATTACTACTTAGCTCATTACACTGAACACTTCCTAGACACCATTACATTATACCCTAAAACTACAGTGGGTCTTAATTCTCTTCCTCTCTGTCTCTGAAATTCTACAGCTCTATTATTCAAGCCTGAAATATTCACAACTATCTATAAATTCAATTGTCAGCTGGTGGGTTTTATTCTAGACTTCAATCTAAAATTAGAGGCACTAAAATTCACATTAACTCTAAGAGGAATGTAGTGAATAAGACTTTATTTCAAAAGAACACCTTTTTGTCAGAAAGAGCCATTTCAAGATGATGGCTTTATCTGTAGCCAAAGAGAATAAGCCCAATTCTACATTGTGCTGTTAATGCAGAAATTTTAGGTCACATTGGATTAATAAAAATCTAAATTTAGTTAAGAAATACGAATAGAAATAACTTGTGTAGAAAAGTGTGGAAAATATTTATTTTAAAGCCTCAGTACACTCGCTTGTATTTTATTATTTGAAGAGAAATGATGAGAAGCACAAGGGAGCAAGACTACAGACTTTCCCAAAAACTTCTGAGGGAACACCCTGAGAAAAAAACTGGAGGTAGAAATAGCTATGTCGAGACTCACAGTTTGTTTCTGTATAAGAAATTAAGTTTGAGGGATTTTACAGCCTTCCTGAGGCCAGGGTGAGCCCAGTTCTCTATCAAGAGGCATTTTTAACATGGTTTGAGATGCAATCTCAGTACTTCTGATGATCGTGCTTCCTAGCCTGGCCCAAGAGTCAGCAAGGGTAAAATTTACCTTTGGTGTTAGAGACTAACCACCAAGCAAATACAACTTCTTAGTTGCTGGACTATTTCAAAATGTAATTTTTGAAAGTTAATTAACTGTGTTAGATGCATGCACGTATAGAGAGAAAGAGAGAAAGAATAAGAATCAATTAAAGTGGTTGCTGTAGGGGGAAACAAGAAGATAATCTGTAAGTTAATATTCAATTTATATTATAATTATCAAGCTTAATTGTTTTCAGGGATTCTACCTAGATACAGGTAAATGTGCGACCTTGAATGAATCGCAGTGAGTTAGAATTTCCACACGCATGCGTCCATGTCCAACCGAGGTTGTCTCATTCCACAGCAGCTCAGCCAATACTTTTGTTAATGTCCCGCAGTCATATATATTATATGCCTTTCATCAACAGATAAATTCGTCAGCGACTATATTATTTGCTACTTTATCTCCCTACTTAAAAAAATGGTGCATGAAATTCTCTTAGGGAACATACTATGCACAGGTCTTCTTTGGGTTTCCTAATTGTCATACTAAGACAAGATTTTTTGAAACTTTTAATATACCCATGCCAAGGACAGACACCTTAATAAGCTAAATAAATGCCAACTAAATAAGTCACTATTTTATTTTCTTCCTTGTCATCCTTAAGAGCCCCCAAAAGGTACCCATCTTAATAATAAATTCCATACACTTTATATCAATTTTTATCCAAAAATTTCAGGTAAGCACACTGAAGCCAGCAAACCTGCAAGTTTACAAATATGAGACAGAAATAAGAAGACAGAGTTCTTAGCTTTCTTACCAAATCGTAGAATTTCAGGGTTGGAAAAGAAGGTGTGCAGGTCCTGCTACCTTATCATCACTATCTATTCAAATTAGGAATGAATCTATGAGGACTGGTCGCTTTCGACCTTCTGAAATCACCAGATTAAATATTTAAGTATTTTTATTTAAATAAAAAAAATAAAAAATATTTTTAAAAAATATTAGCCTATAGTTTTGTTTTGTTTTCATGTGCTCAGAAGGAAACTTCCAAGACTTATGCCAAGCTCCCCGGGTCCCAGGCTTCAGAGCCCATGACCCCAGCAGCTCCCTTTGCAGCCTGAGTTACAACTTCAAGCATCTACTTTACAATGAGCGCTTTTTTTTTTCCTGCTTCAACTAATTGCACTCTCGTAAAGTGGCAAAATGTGAATCACTTAGTAACAAAATGGGCACCAGCTGCTATTGTCAGAGAATGGTGATGCTGAAGAAAAGGGAAAGCAACCGAATGAAGTGTCATGTCAGAAATCAACGGTGCAACGTGTGATTTGAGAAAACATGACTACTTTACAGAGACAGGGTGTCATTATGGCATCACAGTAATACGATGCTTTGACAACTACTGGGTGTAACATATCATCATTGCATTAAGGTACACTGGCTTAGTTGGGGAAGGAAAAGAAAGGATTTTTTCTTTTAATAAGAAATATCTTAAGGCCTGCCTGGTTAACCTAAGGAAAAGAGATCATTAATTGTAAAGGTAGAATTGTAAATCCTGACCCACAATGCTCAGAAAGATTAAAACACACATGCACACATATGCACACACACTTCTGGATAATTTTAGGCTTTCTTTAATAAACCTTGAGGCCCATCTAATGGAACAGATTTCTGCATAACGGGATCGCAATCATTTAGTAATGTCGTTTCTTGATTCTTCCAACAAATCACTTGTGCATTTAGTCTGAAAGAACTTACTCCATCAAGAACAAGCGTAAGCAAACAGCTCCCTGCAAAGCTGGTGCTTGAGATGCTGACAAGAGATGAGGCTTGGCAGTGTGGGGACAGGAAGCTAGTTCCTTAAAACATTATCGGGGCCTCCGTCGAAGCTGAAAGCTCCCCTAAAAGGCTATGTACTACACCAAAAAAGGAAATTTAGGGCAATAAGCAAGAGACTTTTAACTCATTTCTGGACACTCATTGAAAAGCATGTACCTCCTGAAAATAACTGCATAGCTAAAGACAAAATCAAGATCTGGAAGGATCTCGCTGAAATCCCATCTGCTTTTAGGGTTTTAGAGTTCATTGATTCTTTCTTTTGCAATTTTGATCTGACATCATGTTGGGTCGACCATCCTGGTTTAAGCACTGAAATCCTATTTTCTGGAAACCCCTCAGTTCCAGGTATATAAGGAATGGCTGGCCATCCACTGTGACAGATAGACTCTGTCTATCTGATAGACCCCATACCTCCACACTTGTTATATCTAAAACAAAAGAGGGGAAAAGGAGAATATTCATTTTCAGCAATGAAGGCCCAGAAAGCTGGCTGGAGAAATGCACTAATAAGAGCGTGCAGCCTAACAAGACTGGGGGTGTTGTAAGCACGTGTGTTAGAAAATACCTATAAACATACCAGCATCCCATTCCACCGTGCCATGCAAGCTGGAAGCCACTGCTGATCACCTTGTTAAGTTATCCAGACTATTTTAGATGTAGGAAATTGCAGTAGCTTCAATTTGTATTGCCAGGTGACTTCTGGTGCTTCCTGGTTGATAAACTTTATTAATGGGAAAAGAAATGGTCCTGTGATATCACAACGTGCTGCACATTATGATTGCTGACAGTTTCTGTATTTAAGGATTCGATCTGATGCAGAGGCGCTTAGTAGTGTAATTTATCCTTAGCTTGTTTTCTTGGACCTATTTCAACCTAAGGGTGAACATCCCTTGTTTATAGCTCTGAATACAGTAAGTGAGCTACTGGCAAATCAATAAAACTGTTAAATGCATAATAATGCCGGGTAATTGCATACATGATGTTTTGCATAATTAACTGTCTGAGCTTTTCTTTAATATAATGGCCACTCATGTAATATAGAGTAGCTATAGTCTATAAAATATACACAGTTTATATGAACCATGATTCTGCTTAAAACTCTGGCTAATCATCTACATCGGCTTTGAAGGGAGAGCTCTCCTCCACTGCCAAGTCCAAATCAATTCTTATGACATTACTTTATAACTAACATGATATTTAACTGATGATGGCTATTAGCTATTATACAGATTACATTCAAGAAGTGTAACAGTAGGGGAAAAATACCATTTAGTTTAAACAAACTTCTGCCATGTAATCAATATTATTGAGGCAAATTAAGTGTTTTAACAAGTGTGTATATTTGCCCTAATGCAGCTTAATTAACTATATCCTCACAAGTGCCCAACTCCACGACACCAATGGATATTAAAAGAGAATCTCAAGGGGAGGGGGTGGGGGAAGGGGATAGACTGGTGATGGGTAGTAAGGAGGGCACGTATTGCATGGTGCACTGGGTGTTATACGCAACTAATGAAGCATCAAACTTTACATCGGAATCTGGGGATGTACTGTATGGTGATTAACACAATATAATAAAATAAAAGCACAACTCTGAGCCCTAAGAATATTTCCTACTTTACACAAGTTACACTCCCAGGACCAAGAGCTCTAAGGACCAGAGGGCTTTAGAAGAGTGTCCCCTACTGTTAACCCACTTGGGCAGAGACTGCCCATGTGGTGACCAGGTCACTCTTCCCATGGTAGAGTGGAACAGCCTTGGGCAGGAGGTGGGGACCACTGTTAGAAAGGAAGGCTAGTAGTATGGGGTAAAAAACTACATGAGATAAATCATCAAAATGAAGCTGACGATATATGCTGAATGTAACATTTATTCGGTCTTAGAGATTTACTACGCTCATGAGCAGACCTCCTCTGTAGTAAGCTTTCTAGAGAAAAGAAATAGTCTCCTACTTCTACAAATCTCTGGTCTTTCAAACAGAAATATGGATCAATAAAGTTTGCTTGTGTTCAGACAATTCCGTTTTCAAGCAGTCAAGAAGCACACTGAAGAGAAAAAGCAGACACAACAGGAGAGGACTGACAGCTAAATGAAGACCTTCTCACGGCATCTCACTAGAGGAGAAATAAACAGACACTCGACTCATAGAAAGTCTATGCACTGATCTTTACAAATTACAATCGAATATAGATGCTTTACAGACACACTCCAGTGATGGAGTTCACAAATCAAATCCAGGTCAATGAAAGCTCAGGCTGACTGAATTTCCCTTTCCTCTTCTCTTTGCTACCCTGAAACAGGAAATAGGAATGCTAGAATCAGGAGCTGATGCAAGAATATTGAGATTATGGTATTGATGGCACCCTTTACTCATTAAGAAAATGTTTTGCAAAAGCAATTACAATGACCAACAAACACACTGCCTCCATGGAGACAGGCCAGTTCACTTGGAGTGGAACTCGAAAACATACCTTAAACCGGGTGAATTGCAGTAGTGAGAAAATTTAAATACTAAGAAGGAATCATTTTTGAAATAAAGGTTGTACACATATGGACATCTCTACACTAGACAGAGATTCACAGCACAACCAGAGATAATAAACCACATCATTTCCTCTTGGACAAGTGGCTAAACCATATTTATACTTTAACTGAATAGCTTCGTCTGCAGTGGTTAACATCTGGATGCAAATACAGCTGGTCTTGGGTGATCTATGAGGTCACAGGCTATGATTATATTCAGTTGGTATCAGGTGTTCAGCTGAAGCAGGAGAGTGGGGGGAGGCATGGAAAAGGGGAAATCGCTAATTATTAATCCTAACTCTTCCCCTGTCCTCCTTTTTTGAACATTTCCATCGAGCTAGCTGCTTGAAGAGCATTGAAGCTAAAACACATGGACCACCACTTGCAGGTAAGGGAAAATAACATACATACACATATATAACTAATCCAAGCCACAGAAATGACAGTTTTTGTTCTGTGGCAGAATGGGTTTTGTACAAAGGGATTATTCAGCAGTGAGACAGCATCCAATGAAGCCAACGGAAGCCACCAACAAGCCTGGAGTTCAGACAGGAAGGACTTGCTTGTCATTTGTTATTCAAAGGTCCAAAACCAAACATGCAGAGAAACATCCCTAAATCTTTGCAATTCTGAAAAACGAATTAAAAAAAAAAAAAGTACTACACCAGAGTTCCCACAGTTGGCTTGTCTTCTTTCCCCCTTCTCAGGAAACCCCATCCCTTATGGCACTTGACGACGTAGGCAAGTGGCTTCCAGCTCTGCAGGCGGCTCCGTGTGGCCCGGGACAAGTCACTGTACCACTCTGACCTTCAGGGTCTTCACTCGCTCAATGACAGCATTTGCCCACATGCTTTCTAGAGCAACTTCTGCCATTTAAAAAAAAAAAAATATCCTCTTTCACTCACATAAAAGCCACACTGGTCTGTAACTCCGAGACCGGAGAGGAAGGGCAACTGCACTAAGCACGCTCCCCACACTCACATTCCTTGGGCGGCTGCAGCGCGCAGAGACCACCGAGGGCCACGGCCACAAGTGCGCGTGCGTGCTGCCGGCGAAGACAGAATTCCCGAAACAACTCGCTACATAACAGTGAAACTGCAGCAACATTCAACTGTGGAATCATTCCCAGTGGGCTACGAAAGGGCAAATAGAGCAGTGATGATCTGGGGGGAGCTGGGGAGCAGGACTCTTGGTTTTTCCTAGAAATGGTTCTCTTTTTGCTCATTACATTTTTGGTGGGAGGCGTTGGTGGAAAGGGGCAATTCCCTGCAATCAGGGTTTAAGTGAATGTTTGTCCCGGTGTGTGACACCACGCTGTCAGCGAGCAGCAGGGCGCCGCTGAGTTGTTACTACATTTGATTTGACTGCCAGTAGGAAGCTTCATTTCTACCAACTGTTAGTTGCTCGCTCAAAGAATCTTCTCTTCATTTCTGGAGTGATTTTTCCCCCCTCTCTTCTATTTCCTTTTCCTTGATATGTGGTAAGCCCAAATGCCACGTGGATTCATAAGAGAAAACCTGAGTTCTTGTCTCCTGAGCCTGTCAGACCTGAGGACCTGGATGTAAAGGGTCTAAGCAATTTGTTCAATATTTCCAGTCTCTCATTTAGAGTCTGCATTTTAATTCTGATTTCCCAGCTCATCACAAGGTCAACACAGACACAAAACTGGCTCTGCCACACTGTGGTCACATCTTTTCACTTGGTGGGGTTTATTTCAGCCGATGGAGCGGATACTTCTGCAGCCCTCATTAACAAAATAAAACAAAAAAAAAAGGTGGTCACTCACCTTCTCATGCTATTCGGTTGAAATAATTGCTATTTTTGGTGACCGCTTCTCACACTTTTCATAATTTTTCTGATTTGGTAACTTTGCTACAGCACATGAAAGCCTCTCTCCTTAAAAATAATGATTTGGGTAATTATCATTCTCAAATCGTGCCCCTGACAACTTCTGACAATGAAAAGCATCTTTAGAAACAACAAAAGCATGTGCAGGAGTAAAAAGAGTAGGGGGAAAAAAAAAAGCTGAAGAAAAATCCCTCAGAGATATGACGAAAATTCAGGCTGAATGGAAAAGTAATTAACACTAAAGAGCTAAAACTGTAATTAAGAAAATTTTCATTAAGGGGAGGCAGGTGAATCTGCTTTTCTAAATATGACAAGGTGCCGTGTAAAAATAAAATAGAAGCAGGTTTCGGTGAGTGGAGCAGGAAAGCCATGTCTTTAACCAGATCAAATTCTCGAAATTGGCTGTCAAGACAGGATTGTTGTGATTTATACCCGTCTATCAAGTGCATGAACGGGACAGGCAGAGAGAACAGAGGCAAGCTGCTGTCGTTTCCATTCGCAAAGAACCTTTAATTTCCACAGCACCATCTGTTACCAAATCTAATTCACATTCCCCCTTAATCTGGTTTAGTTCCATAATACTAATTCTTCCCCAACCCCTATGAACACAAACCACCAAAAAAAAAAAAAAAAAAAAAAGGCTTTGGTTCTTGGTGAGTGAGAAATTGAATATTATAGAGTTAAGGTGTTAAGGCTCCGGTGACTTAAGTGAAGCATGCTCTTCTCCATTAAAATGTATTCCTGGTAAAGGGATTTGTTTTCAGCCAATGCAGAGATATGAAATTGTTCATATTTGGGGTAAAAGAAAAATGCTGATAAAAAAGTAGGCCGGGGACATGAAAGCAGAGGTTGTCATAAAATACAATTGTTGTCAAGTTTAGTCACTTTCAGAACTGGCTATAAAATCACTTTGTCATGGTTTTCACATAGAGAAAGCCTGAAATTGTATTTTTGTCAAGGAAACTTGAGAGAGTGAGGTATATATATTCAGAAAGAGTAGAGCAGGGTAGAGGAAACACCAGGAGAAATGGAAATGGAAAAAATCGTATATAATTTAAAATAAAGAGATGTGTATTGGTAAACACGCATTCACCTCCCTCGATCTAAGATTCTATTAGAACATACTTCTGATGCAACATCATTTCCACTCTCAGCCAATATAATAACTGGCATTCACAATAATGAGGTTGTGGAGCTATAAAATTATAAAGTGCTTTCTGCATCAGAGAAAGATTAAACTATGCTCAGTAAAGATTTAGTGTTAAATGTATTTTATTGCTTTCTAAGTCTGTGAAAATTTGTTATCTCTAGAGGCAATAGTACATGAAGATCCTCAGGCAAACGTTACAAAATGAGAAAAGATATTGTTTGAATACGGGAGTGAGATATTTTGATTACACGTTCAATCAACTGGCTCACTACCTAACTCTTCTATGAACGTTAGAAGAATTATCCTTTTGTTCTCTACGCCGGTAGTTTAGAACATGAGGTGGGTTCCATGATATCAATCCCTCAGTTTCAGTCAATCATTGGAGAGGTTGTGATCGAAATATTTATTTTCATGGAAGCCATGATTATCACCCATAAATACACTTTTTTGTAGAGAAAACTTTAATATGTAAAGTCCACCATTAAACTAGCACTATCTTAATACCCAATTAAAAAAAAAAAATCCTAGGTCTGTCATTTAGAGATACGTACTTCCAGGAAAGAATCTCTCATTTTACTGATGGACTATTCTGATTCACCAGGTATACGGGTATTTTCGACTATTAGCTACAAGAAAAGCCTGATTCTTAAGAGATTTGGGAGATTCTAAAAGATCAACTCTTTGCAACACTGTTAATAAACGAAAAAATTTGAGACTAGAATAAATATGCTTATACACACATGAACATCTGTCTACGTCACCTATACAAACGTCAGTGGGTGTCATAAATACAAGTCATTAAAGATTATAGAGATCATAAAATGTAAGACAACATTGTTAACGTTCTCAATATTCATTAAGGAACATGCTAAATCTAATACCCTTAAGTTTTGTATAGCAATTTGGATTGTATAATTTTAGGGTTTCTATTACAGCTGTAAATTAAAGAAAAATTTTTATTTTCTTCTCACTCATAAGAATGGCTAAAATTCCTAGGTGATACCACCAAATACTTGGGAGCGTGTGGAGCAACTGGAACTCACATACGTTGCTGGTAGGATATAAAATGGCACAACCTTTTTGGAAAAAAAGTCTGAAACTTTCTTATAAAGTTAAACAGACACTTAGCATATCACAACAATTCACTCCTAGATATTTAGTAAGAATGAAAACGTATGTCCACATTAAGACCTGTACACCAGTGTGTAATCACAGCCTTATTCATTATGGCCCTAAGCTGAAAACAAATCAAATGTCCGTCACTGATGAATAGATAAACAAATTGTAATACATAGATGCAACCAAATCCTAGTCAATAATAAAAGAGAAATGAACTGTGAGAAATGCAACATAGCTAAATATCAAAGACATCCTGAGGAGCAAACCCAAGGTAGATACAAAAAGAGTACATCCTTTCAGATTCTGTTCACGTGAAGTTCTAGAACAGGTAGAACTAACCTGAAGGGATGGAAACCACTAGGGCTTGCCTGGAGCAAAGTGTGGGGAAGACCTAGAAAGGGGCATAAGGAAACCAGTGGTTGTATGCGTTAAATGGATCACACTTGTCAAAACTCTTCTAACTGTGCGTGGAAAATATCTGTTTTGTTGTATTTAAATTTTATGTTAAAAAGTTGATCTAAAATAAATAAATAAAATCTTAAAAAAAAAGGTTGATCTAGGGGCGCCTGGGTGGCACAGCGGTTAAGCGTCTGCCTTCAGCTCAGGGCGTGATCCCGGCGTTCTGGGATCGAGTCCCACATCAGGCTTCTCTGCTATGAGCCTGCTTCTTCCTCGCCCACTCCCCCTGCTTGTGTTCCCTCTCTCGCTGGCTGTCTCTATCTCTCAAATAAATAAATAAAATCTTTAAAAAAAAAAAAAAGTTGATCTAAAAACATTTTTTAGGGGCACCTGGGTGGCTCAGTTGTTAAGCGTCTGCCTTCGGCTCAGGTCATGATCTCGGGGTCCTGGGGTCAAGCCCCACATCAGGCTCCCTGCTCAGCCTGCTCCCTGCTCAGCCTGCTTCTCCCTCTCCCATTCCCCCTGCCTGGGTTCGCTCTCTCTCTGTCTCTCTCTCTCTGTCAAATAAGTAAATAAAATCTTTAAAAAATAATAAAAATAAAAATATTTTTTAAACAATAGGTTAAACTCTGTTACTTTGTATTACCAGAAGTTTCCACTGATTCCCATGTTCTACACCCAGTCTCCAATAACCACATCTAGAAAATCTTTCATCAACACCTATTTTACTTCTCATTTACACACAAGGACAAAGTGGATCAGGGAAGGGAGACAGATGATGTATTCAAGCACACCAAGAATTAGAGTAGAACCCAGTAAAATTCCAGGTTTCCATCTCTTAGGCTAGATCTTTCTCTAACTTACTAATAAAGCAAGGGATAAAATCAAAATTAGACCCAAAGTGAATAATATTCTTGATCAGAATGATAGACACCTTTCTATATTCTGTTTTTAAAAGCATATAAAACATCTGGGGGGCACCTGGCTGGCTCAGGATGCAGCTCTTCATCTTGAGGTCATGAGTTCAAGCCCCATGCTGGGCTTAGAGCTTACTTTAAAAAAACAGAAAATAAAATAAATAAAAGCTTATAACATATTTGTTACTGTAAACAAAAATAATTCCATGCATTCGTGAGGTCATGCACCTGACTTCAATCCCCACTGTCTTCCCCCAAAACATGGCCCATTTTAAAATGGCCTTAGCAAGTATGCAGTATGTGAGTGGCAATGTGGTTATATGTCTTTGTTATGTAATTCAAGGTGGGCTTTGAAAAAAAAGTTTTTCTGGCTTGGTTTTGTGTTTGTGTCAAGGAAGTAAGTATTATGGGAGATAGAATAAAGGCAAAAAATGAGACTTTAAGAAGTGGAAATAAAAGGAGATTCATCTGATTTTTTAAAATATGGTTTGGATATAAGTATAAACAAAGTAAAAAGTGTTAGGGGAGAAGGTGCAATCTATAAAACCTGAGTGGTAAAATTATGCATTTCAAGAGGAATGTAAAATTTCTAAGAAGCTTCCAAGAGAGAAAACTTATAGAGTAACTTAAACAAATTAAAGAATTATTTCATCACCAATTTACCAGAAGACCATCTGTATGACTCTTCCTTAGAAGAGAAGGAAATAAATCACAAAGCGCATTTCTTCCCTTTTTAACTTTCCTACACAGGTTTAGTACTAGTGGGGAGAAACAACATGATTATACAGCTAATACCTATTTTCCCAAAAGGAGGATTGTACAGAATAATAAATTTGTGTGTATTCCTGAAGACGAATCTGGACAAACTTACAATCTATTCCTTCCAATGGCTCCACACACTCTACAGGTTGGCAACCAAGCCCTTCAGTCAGGGAGTCCAGATCTCACCTTCCCTGACCAGCCTTCCTCTTCAGCCCCTAATCTCACCTCTCCCCACCCTGAACCTCCTATAAATGCTGGGCTTCACAATATGTAATTCCCCACATGGACCAGCTTCCCCTTCTTTCTGGAATGCCTCCCCCCGGCCCCTGGTCCATGGCCCCATTAGCTGGCTAGCATCCTACGAGTAACGAGTAAAAACTCACCCGAGTTATTAAGTCTCCACAAGTCTTTCCTGACACTCCTTCCCCCTGATATTCCCATAATACCATAAGCCTATTTCTGCAAATGCACTTCGTACATTGTTTTTAATATACTGCTGACGCTTGAACACGGGTCTGAATGGCACAGGTCCACTTATGTGCAGATTTTTTATGGTACAGTACTGTAAATGGATTCTCTCTAGCTTATGATTTTCTTAACATTTTCTTTCTCTAGCTGACTTTACTGTAAGAATACAGTTATAATACAACATACAAAATACATATTCATCGATGGTTTACGTTATCAGTAAGGCTTCCAGTCAACAGCAGGCTATTAGCAGTTAAGTTTTGGGGACGTCAAAAGTTGTATGCAGATTTTCAACTACATGGGGTGCTGGTGCCCCTAACTCCTGTGTTGTTCAAGGGTCAACTGTATGTTCTTAGATCTGTCCCTCCACTTGTACAGGACTATGCATTAATTGTTCTCTATTTCTAAAATTTCACTCTGTGCCTGAATGGGTGAATAAATTATGCATTCATATACACTCTAAAAGTAATGGGCTTTGAATGTTGGAGCACAAATTCCTAAACTAAAGTGTTGTTCATATCATCTCAAGAATCTATGAGATAAAGCATAGAAAAGCTATTTTTATATCTCCTTAGGTCATAGTAAATCTGCCAAGAGATTTGATTTAAAACATAACAAACAAAAAACAAAACAAAAAAATCCCTGCAGGGCAGGGTAGTAAATGACTCTACGATTTTTAGTTAGAAGACCTGGCCTTGAGTTCACCAACCCTGTCACATGGGCTCTGACATGTTATCTACAAACCTCAGCTGCTGAGTCAGTTAGTGGCAAGTGCATCTCATAGTGAGTGTGGGAAGATCAAATGAAAATTACGTGCAAAGGCGGCACTGAATTTACAAAGATATCAGTAAGCAAAAAGAAAGAGATCATTCTAGGATGAAGAAGGATAGCCCAGAAGTGGGAGAGCACAGGGTGGGCTCAGAGAAGGAAGGATACCTTGGTTGTGAAAATACTATAGGGGATCTGGAATCAGCTGTGGATTCAGAAAGCAGGTTGGAACCAGAGTGTGGAAGGTTCAAAATACTACACTATGCAGAGTCGATGTCATTTTGTAGGTGCTGGGAAGATGCTTAAGGATTCTAAGGAGAGGGGCGCCTGGGTGGCTCTCGGTTAAGCGGCTGCCTTCAGCTTAGGTCATGATCCCAGGGTCTTAGGATCAAGCCCCACGTCAGGCTCCTTGCTCAGCTGGGGAGCCTGCTTCTGCCTCTCCCTCTGACTGCTGCTCCACCTGCTTGTGCTCTGTCTCTCTCTCTGTCACATAAATAAATAAACAATCTTTAAGAATTCTAAGGAGAGGGGCACCCACGTGGCTCACTGGGTTAAGCAACTGCCTTCAGCTCAGGTCATGATCCTGGGGTTCTGGGGATAGAGCCCTGCCTCGGGCTCCCTTCTAAAATAAATAAATTAAATCTTACAAAAATAATAATAACAATAATAATAATTCTAAGGAGAGGGGAGCCCAGATGGCACACTTGGTTAAGCATTGGACCCCTGATTTTGGCTCAGGTCTTGATCCCAGTATCATGAAATTGAGCCTTCTGTCGGGCTCCGCACTCAGCAAGGAGCCTGCTTGAGAGTCCCTCTCTCCCTCTCCCTCTGCTCCCTCCAAATAAATAAATAAATCTTAAAAAAAAAAAAAAAGAATTCTAAGGAGAAAAGAGACAATCTGTGTTTTTATTAAACCCAGGTTTGGCTGCAGCCCTGCCCATGTATTCATTCATCCCTGTTACATTTTAGGCATGTAACTTGATAAAACAAACAGACCAGATCTCTGAACTCACAGGGTGTAAAGCCCAATTAGGAATCTATATATCCATCCAGATAAATGATGAGGAAAACCTGAATGAAGATGGTGGCTTCAGAGAATGAAGAAAAAAAAAGGGGGGGAGATAAATATTATAAGCATCACCAAAAGAGGTTTTTCCACCCCTAGTGATCCATAAATAATATGTAAGAACAATCAAGCTAAAATTGCTGTGACAAACTAGAATTTTTTAATAAAGCGTAATATAAAAACAAATTAACACCATGTGATGAAACGGTTCTTCATCTTGACTGTGGTGGTGGTCACAGGAATCTATGCATATGTAAAATTACATGGAACTAAACACACATGAATGACTATGAAACTGCTGAAATCTGAATAAGGTATGTGGATTGTATCGCGATCCATCTCCTGGTTGTGATACCGTACTAGAATTATGCAAGACGTCACCCCTGAAAGGATTTGGGTGAATGATGTGGAGACTTCATTCAACTGCATGCGTCTATAATAATCTCAAAATAATTTCGGGGGGGGCGCACCTGGGTGGCTCAGTTGGTTAAGCATCTGCTTTCGGCTCACGTCATGATCCCAGGGTCCCGGGATCGAGCCCCACATCAGACTCCCTGCTCAGCAGGGAGTTTGCTATCTCCCTCTCCCTCTGTCCCTCTGCTCATGCTCCCCCCCTTCTCTCTCAAATGAATAGGTAAAACCTTTAAAAATAATAATAGTAACTTCTTTTTTTTTAAGTAGACTCAACACCCAGTATGGAGCCCAATGTGAGGTCTCATGACCCTGAGATCAAGACCTGAGCTGAGATCAAGAATAAGACACGGTTAACCAACCGAGCCATCCAGGCGCCCCTCAAAATAATGTGTTTTAAATTAACATTTTCCTAGGAGACACGGACTATAGCACCCATTTTTTTGACTTTGTATCTTCAGCACTTTGCAATATGCTGAACTCACATTAGCTACCTAGCAAATTTGTCACTTAATAGATTTGTATTAAATGCATAAGTAAATAAACTGCAAGGTATTATGTCAATTGAAGGCATCATTATTTTTTATTAATGTTATTATAAACCTGATCACCTTGGTTTTTATGTCTGGCTCATATGTGTTTATGACATTACTTTAAATAACAAAACTCTGACTGTAGATATCAGTTAGTCAAGGTCATAAAGATGACGGTATAGATGGCCCTCTAATATGCTACTTCTCAGAGAGTGCAGCGAATTCTCAAGATAATGCTAAAAATACTGACATGATTTCTATGCCCCAAGAACATATATGGAAACAATTCTTTTCATTTTTGGTTTAATACTGGGGAAAAAAGTTAGTCACACACTAGTTCTCAAGACAACCTTGTAGGACAATTATGCCTACTTTACAGATGAGGAAACAGGACAGAGATAGAGCCAGAACTTGAACTTGAATTTTCTATGTCTAAACTCTACACTGAATTACAAAATGCTGCATCACAAAGATTTCATAACAATACTTTATAACAGCCAACTAAATATGTAAATTGTAGTCATACCTGTAATTATCAATACTTTAATCTTAAGATTAATCTTTTTTTTAAGATTTTATTTATTTATTTGAAAGAGAGACAGCATAAGCAGGGGGATGGGCAGAGGGAAAAACAGACTCCCAGCCGAGCAGAGAGCCCAAGGTAGGGCTCCATCCCAGGACCAAGAGATCGTGACCCGAGCCGAAGGCAGACGCTTAACGATCCAAGCTCCCCAAGATTTTATTTTTCAATGCTTTAATTTTCTTAAACAACTGTATACTCAAATAAGTACTATGATCTATCTGTGAAGACTACTTGAAACCACAAAAACAAAAATGTGACCAAAATGAAACAAACAAAAGTAGCTTAGTTCTTAAACGACTAAGAACAAAGAATAAGAGTTAAACAGTTAAAATGACTGAGCAACTGAGAAAATACTATATTATTTATATCAGAGAAAGGAGAAGGCTACAAATACTATATTATTTATATCAAAGAAAGGAGGAGGCTAAAGTATGATTATTATTTAATTGCTACAAGGATAGGATTACAGCCTTCCAATAAGGAGAAACTGACTTATTTCACAGCATGGAAAACCATGGCTAGATATTAGGTAGAACTTCCTGGCCAATTAGTTGTTGTAGTTAATTAACTGTATCAATTTGTAAAATTAATATGTATTAATCAGCTCACTATGCCTCAGTTATCTCTTAATTAAAATGAGGCATTAATTAATGCCTATACTAGCTACTACATGGGAATGTTGAGACTCAAAAGAGAAAACAGATATGAAACTCTCCAAAAAACTTTTAAAGCATTAGGCAAATCTAAACTGTTACTATACATTTGTAGGACAAATATCATTTTTTAATCTTTGGAATAATTAAAGCTGAAAGTAAATGTGCACCTAGTCTTGAAATAAAAACCCATACTCCTCTGGGGTTCTCACAAAAATTTAATCAACTTTGAGATTTGTTGTGATTTACGTTTTTTCACACATTGATAATGCATTCTGACTTTTACTGATTTTTCACCGTTAGCTTTACAATATCACACAACATGATTTCCTTAACTTTTTAGTACCTGAGATTAAGAGGTTGTTTTAGCCGAAATTTAAATCAGCTCACAAATCTTTAGTGAGTGTCCACTATGTGCAAGAAATGGCACTGGCTGTGAAGAATAATGGAGTCTTTTTCCAAAGGAAAATGTGAGTTTCACAGAAGGTCAAAATTTCCATGCTAAGAATTACGGTTGTGTGGAAATTACGCAAGAAACTAATGAGGTTAAAGCCCTCCATCAGATTCCATGTGGATAACAATTAATACAACACAGGTCTGGGGGGGAAATGTAGTTAGAGACAACTTCTGAAACCACTTAACTACATTCAACCATCTCAGCCACTAGTCACAAGGAGAACAAGACAAGAGAGTATGGATAAACCTATTACCACTTCGGGGGCAGGGGGCGACTCTGACTAGACGCAGGGTCTTCATACAAGTAGCACGGAAAACTGGAGTTACTCCGAGGCACAGTATTAGTTACAATTGTTCTCAGCCTCAGCACCTGCTGGGTCCTACTCTGAGACCTCAGTCCCTGCCTCCTCCGCCTGCCTCCTCCGCTTGTCCTCTGCGCGAGGCTCTCCTATGACAGTCAATCCATCTATTTTCCAGAAGGCAAACAGACAGGGCAGGAATAGTCCGTTCTTACCCAAAGTCCAGGAGGAAATATTGATGGAAAACAGAAAAAGGGAAAAATCTGTGCAGTCTATCTCATGAAACACTTGACCAATGTTACATAGTAGCTAACTAGTTAGATACATAAGATTTCAAGGATCCTCCAGAAGCATGAATGTCCTCAGGCTTCCATCTGAGTCTGTTTGTTTCATGGGAAACCACAGAACTCACAGTAAGTGATGGTCAGTGTGTAGACATGACCTTTACAGATAAGGAAACTAAGGTCCACAGTGAGAAATAAACTTGGGTGGGTGGCGGGGGAGGAGATCAGACACAGGACCGGAAAGCGGAGTAAGGAGATTGCCTTCATCACTTCAGAAACTCTGAGAGAGGGGTGGAAGGATGCCTCCCTCCCAAGCCTCAGGAGCCCAAGATTCTGTGAGTCAGGAAAATGGAGGCTTCAAAGATACGAATTTCTTGAGAAATGGTCACTCCTGTCCTAGCCTTCCCCCACATGTACATATTTCTTCCCACTCTCCAAAACTCAGCTGACAGATGAGCAGACTCAGATAATAATGCTGACTGATGCTGGGAACTTGATTCATTCATCCATCTTTCTATCCACAGAACCTCACGAAGCTGGGGGCTGCATGCTGAGGTCATAGCCGGCACATAAATAAGGTCATCCGCTTATTTACGTGTATTGCTGTATCAAATATGCTGTCAAGCCTAAACCAGTAGATCTACTAAAATATCTGTCTCAAGAAAACAAATAATGATAGTCAAATGATGGTGTGTGATTGGTTGACTATGTGGAGTACGAGGGGTTGTTACCCTCGTAGTTTTATTAAATATGAAAGCAAAAGATTTATGTTATGGGTGATAAGGGCAAGAATGCTGTAAAAGTGAGAAAATATGGCAACAGTATGCTGTACATCACCAGTGGGATAATTATTTATCTAAAAAGTTGGCATTCTTAGACTTCTAACATGCAGTGTATGAAATTCATATATTCAAAGGAGACATCATAATAACCTGCTGGCTGGTGGTGATGGATATGTTTTTAATCCAAATGACCACAATCTTCAGTCTGCCTGTCATGGAGGGCCAGGAAAAAATGGAATTTTCCTTTCATAACTCTTGATGTTGAAAGAGGAAAAACCTGGAAGCATGATAAGTGGCTCATTCCAATGGACAAATGGACAAGGAGCTGAGAGAATGAGTGTGAATAAAAGTCATTGTTCCCTAACTAATACCATTTTCACTTGTTACACTAAAAAAAAAAAAAAAGAAAGAAAGAAAGAAAAAAAGAAAGAAAAAAAAAATGGAGCCAGGGATGATTTCTGCCTCCTTCATGTCTGGAAAGCACAAGTTCAAATTGCAACAAAAGCTGGAAAATCTTCAACACTGGGTGAGTTCATTTACAAATTACCTCTTGCTAGAAAGAGTCGGGAAAAGGCTGGTATAATATTTGTCTATTAACTAAGACTTACTGTACAAACACAGCAAGAAGAGCTGATGCTATAGTGCCTTATTGACTAGGAAGCCTCGCCTGTGGATTTCCTCCTTTGAGGTTTAAAGGAATTCCTATTTCTCATTTACAGTCTATCAGAAAAGGTATATGACCTGTATTTTTTAATTTATATAAATCCACTCAGTCAATCAGCCTGGGCTGAAATTTAATGGATGTATCAGTCATCGTTGGTCCAGGGAGAGAGAACGAGGTACCAACATCTACCACCTGTCTCTGCTTCTTCCATTATATTCCCCCTCTTTCCTGCCTCACCAGCTCCAAACGCCTCCCTCAACTGCAAGCTAGGGCTCTTTCAAGGCTGTTGTTTTTAAAGAGAGAAATCCGAGTAAAAATAAACTGAGGGAAATACAGAAGACCCTTTGGCTATTTCAGTTTTTAAAAATCTTCATTTTCCTATCTATGTTATGGCAATTTTATTACACATTCAGCAAATTTACAGTAACAAGATGTTCCCCTGACAAATTAATCACTTTCCAAGCATTTTATCATATAAATAAAATATCACCACTGGAGAGTAAAATCAGCTCAACCAGTTGATTTAACCCTTCCTGCAGGAAATTCACCTGAAATAGATTGAGGACCACCTCTCTCTCACTCTCTTTCTCTCTCACACACACCCACATGCACAGACACACACACACACACACACACACACACACACACACACTCATTCACTCACGCTCTTAAAACTATGAGCTGGGCACTCATACTACTGGTAAAAAGGCTTATAGGGACTTCTAACTTCAGAAGCCAGATTGCAGTGTTTACTGGATTAGTATAAAAGAGAGGTATGCCTATGCTTTTTAAAGATAGGAGAGACTGAAAAGAAGAAAAAAAGAAGATACGAGAAACTAAAAACAAGAGAGCCTTTTCTAATCTGCTAAAATCTACACTTGCTCCTTCATAGTTTTATTTCTATATTTCCCAATAATAATTAACTATTTATATTTTTATAGTCCTATTCTTACCCTAACATTCTAGGCAGGGAAGAAAATTGCAAGTGGTTAGGTTTCTGTCTTTACTTTGCTTTCCCCTTTGCTAATTTCAGAAAGTGAATCCAGCAATTATAAGTAGTAGGAGACTGATAAGGAGTCACACATGCACGAGAAATAGGTTCAATTCAAGCTTCCCTGACTAATCCTTATTATGACTCATTTCAACTTCAGAATTTGTCGGTTGAGGTAAGAAGCTAATTTGGCTTTGAGAAGTGAAATCTCAGTTTTGTACTTTCTTTCTAGTGCTACGAACAACCCCATTATTAAGAGCAAAGTAGGAGGGGCATGAAATATTTATTGAGTGCCCACTCTCACCATTTTTTGCATGCTATTTTATTAGATCATTAAACTTAACATATTTTAAGTAACAGCATAAATTTCTCTGGCTTCCAAACCCATTGTTTGTGGCAAAGTATCTTCCATCCCAAAATAAAGTACCATAATATCTTCCATCTCAAAAAAAAGTGCATTATTTTTAAAACCTGTACCCAACATGACCCTCAAACTACAACCCTGAGATTAACAGTAGGACATTCTGCTAGATGTTGACAGGAAATGCTTAGCAGAAAGGCCCTCAGAGAGATTTCTCCTACCTGCCTCATCCCTGGGTGTGCACGGAAGCTGCTCCTTCTGTTTGCACTCATCAGCAGATCTGTCTCCTCTCTTGCCATTGGTTCTGTCCCATCAAATACAACCTAGCTCTAATCTACACATTTTAAGAATCTAAAAAAATTTGGCATCATACCTGGGCCAGTTGTGACACCCCAAAACAAAAGATGACCAGGCCATGCTGACTATCTTCAGTTCTTAAGTAAATGACATTCTATTACTAGCCTTGCTTTGGGGAAACCCCAAATAGTCACCTTCCCTCCCCACTTATAAGCCCATAAAAATACCCATGATTTATTATTACTATCCCGCTTCTTCCCCATGAATGGGGTAATGAAGTTCTTTATGGGAGGCTATTAAGGAGCAACATGGATGCTACTATTTGCTACTTATCCCATATAATTAATAACACCATAACTGTTATTAGAGTGCAGTATTTAAAGCAGCTGCCTTCAGAAATATAGCTGATTTGACTAAACTGTCAATGGCAAATTTCAAGAACCACTAAAAGGAGATTTACTTTTAATATATATAATATGTTACACGAAGCCTTTTATTAACATTTATTTTATTTATTTTTTGGTTCTAATGAAATCATTAGACTTACCAACTGACTACATAATTATAAAGTCAACACTCTTAAAAAGCAAGTAGTAACACTAATTAATTTCCTTCTGGGTATTTTCTTTGACAGCTTATGAAATCTCTCTCTTAAAATTCCTTGCAAATATTTGGGCACAAAGCTTTCTCTAAAAGCTGATATTCAGATCTTTAAGTAACACCTTCAGTGAAAATACCAATTGAATAAAAGTAAAATTAACATCCATATCATGGATCTTTTGGTCTTACGAGAGAGGATGAAAGAAGAAATCCGTAAAATGCTCAAAAGTGATGTTTACAGCAAGTACGACCTGTCAATACATGTTCGGGTACTAAGTTTCCACTGCAATTCATGGAAATAAATATACTCTAAACTCCTCTTTTCGTGACGATTATTTTTATCATGATCATAGGGTAAAGTAAGTTTTTATGTGTTCCAGGCAAAACTAACACAAGCCCATGATCTGACAAAATCACATGCATGTGAATTATTCAAAGATAATATAAAGCTAGTCCTGTCCATACTGGAGGGTCCTTCTTTTTTTTTTTTTTTTTTAAGATTTTATTTATTCATTTGACAGAGAGAGAGACAGCCAGTGAGAGGGGGAACACAAGCAGGGGGAGTGGGAGAGAAAGAAGCAGGCTCCCAGTGGAAGAGCCTGACGTGGGGCTCGATCCCAGAACTCCAGGATCATGCCCTGAGCCAAAGGCAGACACTTAACAACTGAGCCACCCAGGCGCCCCTGGAGAGTCCTTCTAACACCCAAACATCAGAACACAAAAAAAGATAAAACAATACTCAGGAGGAGTCTTGCCTGTAAGTCTTCAATGAAAACAAAATTTTAAAAACAACCAATACAAGTCATGGTAAATAAGAGCAATGAAGGCAATATGTAAAAAGTTTGTGTTCTTTTTTTTTTCTTAAGATTTTATTTATTTATTTATTTGAGAGACAGAAAGTGCGTGCAAGCAGGGGGATGGAGTGAGACAAGGAGACTCTGCATTGAGGGTGGACCCTAAGATCATGACCTGAGCTGAAATCGGTCACTCAACCGACTGAGCCACCCAGGTTGCCCAAAAGTCTGTGTTCTTGTACAGATATATTTTTTTTCTAAAACATTTCATTACTTTGTACGCTTATGGAGCCTCAAAATATCTTTAACTGTCCCCTGAAGTTAGCGATTAAACATGGAGTCAATTCCCACTACCACTGATACATACATGTTACTTCTAATTAATTCACCTCTCTGCTAACTTTGTCCTCTGCCTGGCAAAAGGAGGCATTCCATCAGCAGCAAACAGTATCCAAGTGACTCTGGGAGGAACAGACTGTTTTTCAGGAAAAGGTAATTTAAGAAGAGTAAGTAAAGGTCCTTGTTACTAATGGTGGAAAAATACACTCTTTTGGGGGGGGGTTATTTTTATCATGGCACGTTCTCAAAAGCTGGGGGTGGGGGTCATGTGATTCAGCGGAGGGGAGAGCTAGCTGGGGGATCAAGGGAGGAAATGTGGGGCCAAAGACAGAAAGAGCGTGTGAGGGGATGAACTAGCTGTTGCCTAATGGTCCTGAATTTTATTTAATGCCCTTAAATTTTACGGAGCTACTTGGCTGAGGACAAATACCTCATTTCCTTTGGCACCAGAAAATGGTTTCAAATGCAGATAAAAAGGAGTCATCTCAAATACTTTTTGGAAAGAGATTGGTTATAAATAAATTTCCTTGAATAAAAAGCACTTTATTTGAACAAAGATGAAGTGGGTTACTGGTTCTATTTTGAATTAGCAGTATGATTCATTTTCATGCATATTTTGCTCCAGATAGATGTTGCTTATTTAAGTGCCGGCTAGAGCTTTACTGGCTCAAAAAAGCATATCCATTAACTTCCCTTTGCAACTGAATGGAGTCAAATGGGATGGAGTGAACAAACCCTAAAGACTCCAGTCTATTCTGGAGCACAAGACGTCACACTGCTTTCTGTACATACAGAACCAGGGAAGAAAATATTCCCCAAACTTGCTCTTTTTCAAGCTCTCTGGAGCCCCTTTTTAGGCTTGCAGTTAAAAAATTAACAGGCTATAAATAACATATAACCTTACCCATACATCTGTATTAATCAAAAAGTAAAATACGAGAACAGTAGATAAAGAATCATAAACTCATTTAACTGAAGTCCCCATTCCCACCCTAAATTTATATTATCCTCTCAATGAGTCTCAGTAAAGAAAACAGGAACAGACTGTTTCAAGTCTGGAGACCACCAATTCCATTCATAGTTCTAAACCTTCATTTACAATTTAGAATATTTTTAAATTTTAATTCCAGCATAATTAACATACAGTATTATATTACTTTCAGGTGTACAATATAGTGATTGGACAATTCTATACATTGCTCAGTGTTCATGACAACTAGTTTTTGTTTTTTTTTTTAAGTAATCTGTATGCCCTATGTGGGGCTCGAACTCACGCCCCTGAGACCAAGAGCAGCATGCTCTAATCGACTGATCCCACCGGGCACCCCCACGATTTAGAATATTTTTTATACAAACTAGATCTTCCTACACTTCAGTGACAGCTATAGCCTTATAAGCCCACCTTGTTAGATGATAAGCTTTCCTTATTTCAATAATATATTTCAGTATAAATGACTTATTTGACTCCAGTTTACAATTTAAGTAGTTCATTTTGCATTAATCAGGTAATTCCCCTCCATGTGGTTTATGCAGACCCCAAAATACAAAGTCATACACAGATTTCTAGGACTGAAGTCTTTCATTTTATACTTAGTATATATTCACGTGCATACTGATTTCGGTAAGAGTGTTTTGTACATAAGAGCTAACCTAAATATTTTTGACTGGCCACATATACAAATAAAAATTAACAAAGAAATTTATTCTAATTTTTTCTGTCTAGTAGAAAAAAAAGAGGACACAATATATATAAATCACAATTCACTAAAAGTCAAATGTGTTGCCCCCNGACTGGCCACATATACAAATAAAAATTAACAAAGAAATTTATTCTAATTTTTTCTGTCTAGTAGAAAAAAAAAGAGGACACAATATATATAAATCACAATTCACTAAAAGTCAAATGTGTTGCCCCTCACACACACAAAAATCATCTGTTTCAGAAAGGACACACAGTTGTTTTATTTCTGCTAAATCAATGCCTAAAAATATTACATTTCATCAGTTTCACTTACGCTGAACGTCCCCAAAGGTTCCCTACCTGAAGCTGGCCATATTTTAAGTGCAAAGCAGGCTGAGTGCTATCTAAATCTAGATAAAACTCATAGGTTTGTAATCTGCACAATGATCTATACATCTAAATCTATATGCAAATCAAATGCTTTCCTGCATTTGAGCATTCCAAAGCACCCAGGGCTAAGGGAGCACGAGGTGCTTTCAGACCCTTCCCCTGTTACCCTTCTCCTTTCCCTCTATTTATTTATACTAGCTACCTAAATAATTCACACTGCCTGCTTTTCAGCCCGAATGTTCCTCAGAAGAGGCCTACAATGAGCGATTGCAGTCACCAGATGGACTCAGAAAAGCAGCAGGTGGGGCAGATGGCAAGGCGCCCTGTCTGATGCTGCTTGCTTCGGCATGGACTGCGTTTTCCTTCCAGGTACATTATCATCATCCTAACACTGAGCGGTGTGTAGTTTGGGGGTGGGGTGGAAGTGGGGCGCTGGCAAATCCTTTACATGCGATATTAGAGGAATCATAAATTACCAGCTGCCCTCTTCCTCCCCGCCCCCCACCCCCCAGCAACCCCCGATGTTTTATGCTGTTGCTTTGTTAGTGGGTTTTCTTTTTTTTCTTTTTCTTTTTTTTTTTTAAGACTTTGGTGAAGGTTCCGCAATGTATTTTGGCACTATGCATAAAGAAGGATGCATCCACGGCAAAATTTTACCTCAGCTTAATAAAAAATGAAGAAAGGAGGATTTGAGGAAGTGACACCGGAAAAGTCAAGAAGACCGTGGGGGAGACATGTATTTTCACAAATATTTTGCAAAACCACAAATGAAGCGAAAACATAGGTGAGTTGATGACTCAGCTCGCATCTGCAGTGTCTCACATAAAGGTAAGCTGCCCTTTTCATCTATCTATCGAGTGGAAGAGATAAAAACCACAATCTTATATTTTTTTGGCATTACAGAAAACATTAGCTATACCCAAACTGGGACAGCTCTTTGTCTTATATTCCTGGTGTCATTTCCAAAAGTGTGGCATTTCCCCTCCAAAGTTTGTAATTCTATGGTACTGAAACACACACAAAAAATTGCATTACCTATCACTTGCAATTGGAAGCTTACAACATCATGATGCCAAGCTATCATGAGACAGTCACTCAGTAACATGCAGTATAAATTTTAATTGAGCATAAACACTTGACAAAAATTCTCCGGAGATATTTCTGGCATATTCTGATTGGCAGTGATACCATGATACCATGATTTTAATCCTTCTATAAACTTAACTGATGCCAATATAAATCTTATTACCTAACTTCACTAATCATCTAAATTATAAACACCTAAAAATGTGAAAGACAATAATTTTAATGACCTGAAGTGAACCAATCTGTATCTTCAAAAAAATAAATAAATAAAACACTTCAATAAAAATGCATCCACTGAAGAGAGGCTGCACAGAGACAGGCAAATTGAAATCCCAGGCTTCTGGGAACTCTATGGGGCAGTTTTGCAGGAATTCTGGACAGACAGTAGCTGTGAAATTATCTCAAGATTAAGGGCAAGGTTTCTTACAGAAACTACCTTTCCATAGTCATTTATTTTGATTAGAATGAGTTTACGAACTCAAACCGTTCCCTTAAAGTCAAACCACATAAACATTCCAAAGTTCAAATAAATGCCCCTTGTATTCCCTACGATCTACGAAATGATCTACGAAATATTTTTTTACATGATCTTTTAAAGCATTTACTTCTCTCTCATTTCCACTCCGAAAAACAAACCATATACAAGGAATTCAAAGCATTTTAAGATGTAAAGGCAACTTTGATGATCAAATCCTCAAAGGCTTCACAAGGAAGCAGTGTCAAAATGGCTTTTTTAGCTGAGGAAACACAGGCCAGGCCAGACTTGACTGCTCCAAGACCACCCCCCGCACCCCCCCCCAACCGCAATCACGCCCTTGAAATACTCAGGATCTGAATGTACTCCTGACTGTGTTGATGGTGCTAACTTCATATCAGTCCTAAAAAGCCAAAACCAGAAAATTAGGCTGTACCCTTCAGTATGCTTAAGTTTTAAAACTCCTGCTACCTAAAATCCTGAAATCATTTTCTGAAGATTGACCCAAGTTTAAACTAGAGACACTGGTATAAAAAGCCACATTTTTAAGTGGTTTTTATGCACCCAAGATCATTTTATAATTTTTATCATTTATTTCAGGATCTCAGGCCCCAGGACAGTCCTTGTACACAGTCGAATAGTTTTGAATGAATGATCAAGAAAATGTAGTGTAATGCACTAAATTTACTTTAATGATTTAAAAAATTGCAAAACAATGCATGTCATGTAATCCTTTTTGATGCAACATGAAAAGTTACTATAAGCCATCAATTTGACACCAGAGAGTTGGTTATGAAAAATACACTTCCAAAATCAATGTTAAACTGATACTTTTTAAACTTGATTTTATTAACTATCATTAAACTATTTGCCCACAACCTAATTAATTAAGAGGGTACTTAATAATACTAAACAGAAGGGGATGGACATTTCTAGAAAGAAACGCATTACAAAGCAAATGGCTATAAGTTAACATTTAAAGATAGTAACTGGAATTAAAATATAATTTTAGAATTTATATATTTCATAATGATTTGGATATTCTCAGTGTATTCAATGTGTGTTAAGACTGCCACAATTAAACTGGCAGACAATATTCCTTCTAAAATAAAAAGCAGCAAAGTCTCGCCTAAAAAAAACTGCTATTTTAAAAATTAAAAAAAACAGTAAGTAAAACCAAAGAGTGAAGGAATGAAAGGTAATTTCAATTTAAGGCCTGGATATAAAAGATAATAAAGGTAATATGGGTTATCAGATGTTACTCGAAGTGAATGATAAATTATAATTGTGATTTTTAACATCTCAATATTATCCTTTAGTAAAGTACATATGATATTCTCGAACAGATCCATCTTACATAAATATCTACAGTTGAACATATTTTTGCTGTGTCAGAAATCAGAGTAATGACATTAAACATACACACAAAAAAGCCCTACATTTGTTTTACATGTGTTGAAAGAATAGTGAAGGCGTGTGTTTGTATATGTGTGTGTGTGTGTGTGTTTATGTATCTATATATAATACAATTTCTCTAACTGGCTGAATTATTTTCCAGTTTCAGACCCCCTCCTAGATGTGACCAACTCCTAAAACTCCACAAGAAAAGTCAGTCTAAACCTGATAAAACATAGATAACCAAATTTTAAATTTTTAAATTTTATCCAAACTTACAATAAATACTATAATTAGCAAAATTTAAAAAGAGAAATATATTTTAAGTGCCATTTTTCTCTTTCCTAAACAAAATATTGATAAGGTGACTCAAATGCCATAAATTTGATGCAATGCCCAATTTGTTAAACCCATGCAGTCTTCCTAAATTAACTATGATTTTTTGTGTGTGCCGGCTGGCTTTCTTCTTCATATGTAGGTATCACTGATTGAAAAAAAGATTTGGGGAGAGGGGGTACAATCTCTAATAAAATTACTTATTTTACCTCTTTGTGGTTCACCTCCCTAGGTGAAAAACATAAAGAAGTCACATAATTAAACACACACAAAAATCATAGGATAAACCAACCGATAAAATCTTTTAGAGGCTGGAAATACAGCACACTGAATAACCATCAACTTTATAGTTAGTAAGGACAGTGCCTTTGCCATATTAACTGTAATCCTTGTTCAAGATTTATCCAGCTCACATTGGTTCTGTTTTGTGTTTCCCCTCTGAAAGTCTAAGAAGAATTTTCTACCGAAGTTTTGAGTTTACAGTTTAAAAAAGCACGAGAGAGACAGAGAGAGAGAGAGAGAGAGGACACGATCCCTTGCAGGCCTAGCCATTTGCATAGTTCATTGAACACTGTTTAGTAAACACGGAGTGTACGGGACCACAGTGGCTTCTATCTTCCAGGCCTGCCGTCCTTTTAAAAGCAAGGCAGGGGTTCTGTTTTTAGTACACACTTTGGTTCAGTGTTAATCCTGTTTTATGTTGTTCACACCTGCTGCTGACTAGCAGCCTGCTGATGGGCTGGGGCTCACGCTGCTCAGAGAAATCCCACTCATGGAGAAGCTGGACAAAAGCTACTGTACAAAGCTGCAAACAAAGCCTGACCAGGGTCCAGAAGACGGGACAAGCCGACCCCGGCAAATCTTTCCTCTCGTTTGCAAATAGGCCTCCGATGTCCCAAGTTAGTCACCCAACAAAAAATGCAACCAATTGCTCTTTTTTGAAAGAAAGACTGAACCCCATTGGCTCATTTATAGTCCTCAGCTTTGTATGGCTTTTGGTGAAATTAACACCCATGCAGTTTAAACAAAAATGTGTCCTAATCAGGTGTACGTGTCAGCCACGCTTTGTGTCCTTCCCCAAAGAATCTGTACCCGAAACAAACCTAAATAGGAATTTTAAATGCCCTATGGCTAAGCTCTCTACTCATAGAATTTTACATCCAAAATGAACAGAGATACAAAATATATGTTGCGCCATCAGTGGCCACCATGTGACCAGGACAGTGACTTGGATGCTACGACCGCTCTCCCCCAGCCTCCCACCCTGCACTGCATGTGCCTAATAGCAAACATCAAAAGGAATGACTTCTTTTTTGATCTTAGTACCAGCGATAAATCAAATTCAGTGCCACAGACAGGGGGGAAATACACTACTGAGGAAAAACTCCGAGACTGACAGTGGGACCAGTTGGAGGCATTCGCTCAATCAAGTTTGCAGTGAAGGATGCACACTCTCCTTTGCTCTGAAACAAGACATAAGTTGCCGTGCACTCACCCAGAGTGAGAAAAACTGACCCAGTCCTAACATGACCGTAAGTCAGGGTGCACTTGGGGCTGACATGGCCCACAGCGGCACCGGGGCCCCTCCCTCCTGCCTACAGATCCTGAGCCCATTTCCTGCCTCTCTGGGAGCTGGACTCTGCCTACAGGTGGGCACAGAAAGCCCCTACTGGCCAGCACAGCACAGCTCCAGGACGAGCGGCACATCTGGGGGGTCAAATGGGAACTCTGGGATCGCTTTATTACATCTCCCGAAGCACCTTTTCTACCTGCCACAGCCAATAAAGCATCACGGGCTCCGTGGCCAAGTCAGGGCGTTCTGCGTCTGCCTCACCCACAATGGTGCGGATTTAATGGAGCACAGTTTTAATACTTCTCTGGGGGGAAGCGTGCAAAGTGCTAACTAGCATGTTAAGGTTCTGCTAATGAATGAAAGCGAGGATGAAATGTTTGAGGCGTCGGCATCTTTTCCCCAATTTGTTTCCTATCTACCCTTAGCAATGTGCTCTTTTATGGAGGGTCAGCACGTGCGCCTACTCCCTTGTTTGTGCTATGCTCTTCCTTGGCAGAGGGAAAAGTCACAGGGATTCTCAGAAGCCGCTTAGCTACAACAGGTGAGAAGCCAGATAAATGCATACTTTTTCAGTGTGCATAATACTGTATACTTGGGAACTCTCTCAAGTGTTAAAGAAAACAAATATCGGTGTTAAAAATAATACTATGATATATTTGCCTTAATTGTAGACAGAATACATGTGTCTCCCATAACCTGACACAGCCCATCATAAAATAAAATTTAAAAAAAATAAGAGTTGTCCCTTTCAATCTGTTTACATAATACGAACAGTAGAGGAATAGATTCAATTATTATGTTGAATCACACGAAAATGCTGATAGATGACTATTTCTTGACCTACGAAAATGGCAATTTCATGTGGTTTCATGAAAATATAACTAGAATCCTATTCTCTCACTTTCACACAAAAAAAAAGGCTGAAGTTTTGTCAGGGAATTTCATGATTCCAAACTTGACTTTCCTCCTGATTTTCCCTCAGAGTGCCACCTCTAGTTTCGTTTTGTTCGTTTCGTTTCATTATTATCGAAATGGGACAACTGATCGAAGTATATTTCAAACTTGAACCTGTGACGATCTGGGGTACTCAGGCCCTCGCAGTCAAAATTTCTCTGGAAATCAAGGTTTGCACACTGGATGGGTCACATTTTCAGTGGAGTGTTTCCTATAAGACTCACTTTTTTGAGAGGCAACCCCATAGAACAGAAGGGCACATGCTTCATGCCAAGCGCCAAGAGGGCACCAGGATGGAATAGGATGGAAAAAATCTCTCCCGTGATCCTTCACCGAAGGACTTGAGTTTCTTCCCCCTGGTGACTTTGTAAGTTTGCTCAGAACAGAAACACGGCAGTGTATCAGCAGTCGTCGCAGCTTTGAGATCAAATGATATTCAGTGTTTTGCATGTAGTATTGGCGACACGATGAACACCCCATGATAAGGAGGAGAAAGCGGCAGTGGCTGGTGCTTGATCAAGGCCCTCCACCTGCTGCCTCCCCACAACTCAGCTCCCGAGCATGCCCACTTCTGAGGAAAGTTAAGACTGCCTTATTTTGATGAGAGTGCTTTCCTCGGGCAGGAATTTTTATTTCGGTTTGAATCTTAAACCATTACATTTCCAGTGATGCATTTTTATGTTTACAATTGACATCTTCATAAAAGAATGAAACCTTTGAGCAAAGCTCAAAAGCATGAAGGTTGCCTGCAGTAAGTACTTAAATTATTTTACACCTAAATGGAGCCCAGTTGTTTTTAGTTAAAATTTAATAAACCTTAAACTGATGACCTTTCTTCCACAGAAAGGCCCAGAGTTGCAAAAACGAACTTTCCAATGAAATATATTTTAAGGAACCAGTGCTGAACAAAGGGCTATTTAAAGCTGAACGCTTTGTCAATTTATCAGCTTGTGAACATTCTGTTCCTGAATTCCCCACTGCCGCTGCATGTATAGAACGGTGGTGCCTTGCTTAATCGAATACTATTGATTCGAGTGTGTCACAGTGATCTCATTGAGAGTAATCAATAGTAATCCAAAATCAATCAATCTGCTCTTGCACTATCATTTATCAAATCTGAATACACCAAATTATTTGTAGGCGTCAAATTACAAAGAAGAGAAGATGGCTGCACTGGGAAAGTTAATGGTTTATATTGAGAGCAAAACCAATATCTCTCTCTTTGTAAAGGGAGGTGCGTTAAAATGGGCTGTGCCTTGGACAAATGCATTTATCTGCTCATTAGAGCATTCTAAATTTATAATTAATCTCATTCCATTCCCGAGGAAAAAAACAAGGTTTCTTATATAGGACTTTGCTGGTTCAGCACAAGTGACATACACGTCCACGTGCCCTAACTTATTTAACAACAGCACGCTAGCATTTTACAAGTCTGATAAGCTAAGTTTCAAATGCCTGTCGCCCATCTGCTGGAAAACAAGGGGACTCGACTGACACAGGACAAAACTGCATCTTCCAACATCAGAAATGATGTTTAATAGAATTGGAGTGGAAAAAGGCATATTTAATTTCTCCAGAGAATGTACAGCCTAGAAGCACCTGCTTATCAAAGAAGCTGGTGTTGATGCTGAAGGTTCTTTTATCAACAAATTCACCTGTAATTCAGTCAAGGTAATAAATCCTTCTATTCATTATGGCACACTCAAAAGCACCCCTACTATTTAACTTGAATGAAAAAAGGCACAGAGCGTCTAAAACATTTACTTTTGCTAATGTAAAAGTGTTGGCATTTTACTTGGTTCCCGATAAGCTGGTGCCAGTAACAGAGTGATTATTCTTTTCTTATTCAAAGCCTATCAGCATTTCGAAAAGCTCTCTCAATCTTATCAGGTGTATGAACAGCACAGTTACTGAAAACAGTTTGTGCTTCTCCTCTCTCTTTCTGCCAAGCTATCTGATAAACCCCCAACTAACTAACTGTATTTACACGCAATCACACAGAAGCTGTATCTTCCACACCCCGTAGCCAGACTCCAGTTTGCCAGGGATTTTTGTGCTAGGACATTAACTTAACAAAAACGTCAGCAGGGAGTACCCCAAACTGACAACAATCAAGAAAACACCATAAAAGCACTCAACTAGAATGTACAACAAACAGAAACAAAAGGAAAACAAATATGGAAAGTTGAAGGCCATCTCTTTGGAATTCGAGGGGGGGTTAAAATATATTGTGTATGCAAATACGATGAATCTCGTACTTACCTTTAATCAAAGTAAATGATCCTTTAGCAAAACAGATGAATAGAAACAGAAATTTTAAAAGAAAATATCGCTGCAATTGAGGGGGCTGAGGGAAGTTTTTAAGAACTGAGCAGGCATTTCCCCCACATTTTAGATTATCTCAATGTAGAGGCAGAGAGGTTCTATAATGTAAGCAAAGTAAGACAATAGACAATATTACCGAACTTACCCCATAAACTGAAGACAAGATAGAAAGCAAGGCTGTCACATATGGTGACCACATTCTCAGGACAGATTTTCCAATCATTAAAACCCTCATAAATGCTCTAGACATTAAAGTTTGTTCACTATAAGGAAATAAAAAAAAATAAAAAAAATACAATTTGAGAGTGTGTAACCTCTTGGTATTTTTCTTATTCTTCAGATTTAACCAACTGAACAGTTCTATATAAAGGTATGAGGAAAGAATCATCATCCAGGCTAACCTAAGTAGGTGATCTGCTCTCCATTTCTATTAAAAAATGCTTATACCAGTTCATGGTTCATACGAATTGAGAGACATACCTAATCATTTATGGGTAGTTCTTTGGAGCATGAAAGACAACAATGACATTTATAGAACATAAGAGAAATCTAAAATGTACTTGAACAACCGAATAATAAATTTCTGACCCTGGGGAAGAATCTCTGCTTGGGCTTCTGGGCATAAATTGGCCATTTGTTCCTCACCTCCCTTTGCTGAACGGCTAGGAGAGAACAGAAAAAGGCGGCCACATGCTCCCACCTGAGCCCAACTCCTGATTCTGTCTAGACTCCAAGAATAGTATGAGCCTTTCCTTAAATGCGTAGAGCAATAAGATGAATTAGCCAAGTGTGTCGTTCAGTACAATTCAGCTGATGGCTGCTTTTCCATCTGTGACACTATGATCCCATGACTGACGAGGCAGGTCTCACTTAAGTCTATGGATAAAGGGATGCTTCCGTCATTTGTTGGACCCACCACCAACTGTATACAGTCACTTTCTCATAGGAAAAGACAGGATTCTCATCAACCATTAGGTATCTTTCCCTTTCTTTGGTCATGAATAGTTGGTTACAGGCATGATATTCCTCCTCAAAATATCTGCACTACTTTAATAGATTAGTGACGATGAAGAAAGCATTGTCAGAGAATTCCTTCATTTATGGAAAAACAAACATAATTCAA
The DNA here is from genome assembly GCF_002007445.2 of Ailuropoda melanoleuca. Lineage (NCBI taxonomy): Eukaryota > Metazoa > Chordata > Mammalia > Carnivora > Ursidae > Ailuropoda > Ailuropoda melanoleuca. The sequence goes on from NC_048225.1 coordinate 114,604,036, forward strand.
CACAGCCAGCTTACATTTTTGGAGAAGTTAAAGTTCTACGGTAATTTGGAATTACGGAGGGCAAAGGGCCATTGATTAAACAACCCCATATTTGGATTCTTTTCTCTAAATGAGTACCTTGGTCTCTGTAATTTTTCATATTACTCACAATTTTTGCTAACTGAGGATATAATTTTAGACACTTTTCAAAGTCAAATAAATTCTTATAAATATAAAATGTAAATATAATAACTGCCTTGGAAAGAACACCTTTTAAAACATTTTAATTCACCTTGGGAGTATTAAAAGCAAAGTAAATGTACTTATGTAATGTGCCTTTTGTTTAAATTCTCAAAAGCCATTATACATAAGTAAAATCTTCCTAGAATCAATGAAAAATCAATTTTCATGTACAAGGGAACCATCTGATCATGGAGGAGAAAAAAATTTAAATGCGTCTGTCTGCCTATTTTCTATGCATAAGCTCTTTTTCAAATTTCATTTTTCTTTTTGCATTTTGAATAAGCCACGCAAAAAGAAAGCACAAGTTTTTTTTTTTTCTCCCTCAGAAAATGTATGCAAAGTGCAACAAAAAGAGATGTCCCTTGTTCAAGATGGATGGCCCATGCTCCTTCTGAGTCTCCACTTCAAGTCTTTATTTACTTCACACTTAGAAGGAACTGAGGTTCACCACCTCAGAGACTTTTTAAAACAAGAAATCCCTTTGTTACTTCCAAAAGAGTAGAAAGATTTGAACAAGTTTAAGCTATCCTCCCTTTTTTGGGGGGTACAAACTTCATTATTGTCTATGCGGTCTGTATTCCCACAGAGTTTTAAAGAGAAGTACGCAAGCAAGCTGGTTTTCATTACACTGCTACCAGCCATCCATCTCTGATACAGTGTGAGAATTTATCGGTAGCTTCCCTTTTACTTAGCACCATCTTAACCAATTGTTTGCGGAGAAGGTGTATGATGAAGCAAAGTTAAATTGACACATCTGTGATATGCCTGACAGCCTTCAGTATGCCTAGTATTAATTTGTTTTCTTTGGCTAGGTAAGTGCTGCCAATGCATATTACACACAATGTGTACTTCCAATCAAAATGATGAAAAGTGTATATGCAATTCTGTGTCACTCACAGCAGTATGAGAAGGCACAGAAGAACGTTATGACAAAGACTGCCTTTTATAATTAAAATATAAATTTACTTTTAAGTTTTTTTTTTTTTTTTTTTTTTACAACGTAATCTAATCCTAGGTAGGCTCTCCATGAGGTTAACACTTTAAGTATGAAAGAGATTTTAAATGCCAAAGCCACAGCCAGAGGCTGCCTTTCTGATGGCCAGGGCTGAATGTTGCATATCTATATTCATATGCACAGCTAGAGCTATGCCAGTATATTGAAGTGCCCTTTAATTGACCAGTGAGAAGTCCATTTATTTAAAACAGCACCTTTTTCTTTTAATGCTTTGCCTTAGTGACTTATCTTCCAAATACAGTTTGTTGCCATCAATTAAGATGACATGCATCTGAAGAAATCAAAACATAAAAAGCAAGTTTCCTCCAAACATTTTTAAAATGTTTTCATTAAAAAGGGGACTGAGGCATGCATGTGTACACAGGTACATACAAACACACACACACACATGCACACATATACACACATATACACACACACACCACACCACAAAACCTAAATCCTCTCAAATTGATGGTTTTATATAATTGATTAGAAAATACATTTGGAAAATACTGAGAAATATTGTCCAAATCAGAGAAAAAGAAACACCTGGCACTTCTGTAAAGAAAAAGTAGAGAGGAAAGATGTGTTTGCTAAAACTCTGAATGGAAATTATTTTTAGTAGCTGAGGTTTCCTAGATCTTAGAAAGTAGAAGTCTAAAATGAACTTGAAACAAGAATGTGATGCCAGGTAAATCCTTCAAAAGGCAAAGGCTGTCACTTCTCACCCTCAGATAATAAAGAAGCTAACTTTGATCTGATGGTTTGGCAAAAAGAAACAGTAGGATTTAAAAAAAAAGAGAGAGAGAAACATTAAATTTGTTTAAGTGCTATACATACAAGTAAAGATAGGAAATGAATCTAGGAATTTAAGCAAGAATATAAATAAGAACAAGAATTACAACAGAAGGAGCAGTTGACTAAGCGTTCTTTCTCAACACTCACTCAGATTTACTAAGCAAAACCACAGATCTCTAAACTCATCCCTTAGAGTAAAATTCAAAAATTCTGAAATCTGTGATGTACTTTACAGAAATAGGACACTTACTAGTTTTCTAGATTTGCTTTCAGTAAAAAAAAAAAAAAGAGGAAATGACATATTTATGTAATGCAGATAAATAAAATTCCTATTTATGCATTTATCTGAGAGCTATCATGTTTACATTCAGATATATTTGTCAGGCTCTTGTATTAAAAAAAAAAAAAGAATGCAGCCAAGAGCTGATTCAAAACTACTTCTTGGACATGGGCCCAAACCATTATATTATGCATTTAATATTAGTAGCTTATTTCCTATTTTACAAATTATTTATGATACCAGCTTTTGAATTTAGGAATGATAATAATTAAAAATTCATAAAATCAGAATCAAATTGACTTATTAGGTTACCTGTTACCTGTCTTTCTATATAATTAAATCAATTTAGTTTAAAATCAGACCTGGCAAATACCCGAAACACTAATTCCAGGTTAAAATCATGCCTGGCAAATTGAACTGGCAACTAATCGATCAGAAAAATACTTGAGATTCACTTTACTATATATATGTAATGAACACTCTGAGCAGCCTACCTATAATATTCTGCACATACACCTCTTCCCATATAGGTACATATTTCACGTGCATACTATACATGCAAACACACATGTGTGTGTATTCTATCGACTGCTTCGGATTTTAAAGCATCATACGGTATTGATGTATTTATAATAGTACAGACCATGTATATCCATATACACATGGCGATGAAAATAATCAACAGCAAAACATACAAAATGCAGTGAGGAGAATGCGAAGCGGCAGAAATGGCTGGTGTCATCCCTACACTATCAAATATACACATAAGTATGATTGGAGAAAGAGAACCTAAATATTTCACTGTCAGAGAATGTAGAGAACGGCAATTCATTTCTATCTCATGTGCTTTAGGACAATGACAATTTAATACAAGGCCAGTGGATGTAAAAGAGATAAAAACTGAACAAACTGGGCGAGTGTAATCAAAGATTTTCTCCAGAGAGCTGGCTAGGGCCGGAGCTCATATGCACTTAGAACAGATCAGCGTTGTATTGTTTCTCTCTTCCATGAATTTGCTATGAAGCAAAATTCCAAGCCAAGCTTATCTACTGCAATGACTTTAAAGTTCTATAGAAATACCTCCGATGTCTTCTTTTATTTCTAAATGCTTAATAGGCGGTTCTAAAAAGTTTATTTGATATTAATTGGTTTCACAGAAATCATTGCTAATAATTGCCACTTGTCTGACAAAGTATCAACCATAAGCACAGATTTGAATTTGTTTTATGAAATCATATAAGCAAAACCTTCAGTGCTGCACAGCACTTTAAAAGTAAAACAAAGAAATATTTTTTTTTAGTCACTAGGCTAAAACAAATGTTGAGGAATTTTTTACAAGTGATACGGACTTGAGACTGGGCATTACGCCTGCCTTCCAAAAGAAAGGTCTCTTCTTTGTCTGTAGTTCTTGCAGGAGTAAGGTATTGTGAAAGTATTGTTAAATTGACTCAGAGAGAAGTTACCTGCCCTCTTTGATGAATAGCACCATGTATCTAAAATTAATTGCAAAAGTATGGCCCAGCTAATGAGATGGTCCTTATCTTTTCTCAGCACAGGAAGCACAAGTATTTTTCTGCTGGCTCAATATTTTATAAAAATGCCTAAAGTGTTATTAACTAAGTAAAAATCTGATTAAAAGACCTCAAAGACCCAAATTATCGTAAATTCTAAAACCTGGAAAACCTGGAGTTAAACCTGATTTCCTGTATTATTTCCTTTTTCAACCTTAATTTCTTTTCTTTTTTACTTTGAAAAGAAAACCAAAAAGGGGGGGGGAATCTTTTCTCCAGCTTCTATTAGCATTTTTAAAAGCTGAATTACAATATCCTTTTTTATAAGGTGGTCAATATATATTACAGGTCAGATTAAATCAAAGAAATATATCAAAGGCCGTCAATTTAGAATTAAAAAAAAAAAGAACAATGATACCTTATTGGGGGGAAAACACTGGAAAAATGATCATCCATGCAAGAGAATTAATGGATATCCACATGGGCTTTGCTAATAACATGGGTTAATTACCGCTGCAACACACAAGGCTCAGTAAATAAAGCAGCAGTGCCATAAACACATTAAGATGAGAAACCATCACTATAAGAACCAGCCAACACCATCACCCTTCCCTCTGCCCAGGAAAGGGAAAGCTGTTTTCCAGCCCCTTCTGCAAAAGGAAGATTTCTAAACTTAATCACCAAATGTATATAAGGTAATACATAAATACACTGACACAAAGGGCTGGTGAAACATGGGGTGCCCATCATTTATTCACCACTCCCATTCCACATTTATTCCATTAACTCAGGAACACTTATTTTTGCTTACTCCAAGGAGAAAATCACATGTTACATAATATACACTATCTGGCTATTTTGACTATCTATAGTTTGGGATATGTACAGTGGCTATTAAATTTTCAGAAAAATAGAATTAATCTGTTTGCTTTAGTGCTGTGATGGGCAAGGTTACAAGATTCTACAGCTCAAGAACACTCACCCCTGAGTGCAGCTAGTTGTCACTTGCAGCAATTTACAAAGAAATCATCTGAAAACCCCACCTACACCACCTACCTTTAAGGCTGCAGGTGTTTTCAACAGATATACAGAGAAGAAACAGGAGGAAAAGTAATAGGAGCTCCAAGTCTGAAGTTTAAGTGTTCTTAGAAAAATAAACTTAAAGTGTCTGTTCATAGTTTCCAAATAATATCACATCTAAAGTGATTTAGGCAAGCTCCTATCTTTAAAAAAAAAAATTGTATCCACTCAGATTTAGGCTTTTTGTTGTTGTTGTTACTGTATAAATTTTTCCTTCCTGCCTATTTTTATCTCACGTATTTTGACATGATAGTATTACTTTTGGATAGTTGTGTTTCAATTTACATTAGCTTTTAATAAGGAGAGACAAGGCCGAGAAAAAAAAAAAAAATCAAAACCCTGACACAGAAAGAGTGGACCATACAAAATAAAACTTGCCTAGCTCCAAAGAGGAATTTTAAAACACAAATCTGTTTCATCTGCAATGCTTGGATTTCAATGATCAGGCTGAATTTACTAAACTGTTCCCTCCTCGCCTTGCCTGTTTTGGAGTGTTTCAACTGCCTTTCCTTCTTCCAACAGCTGTGACAACTGTTAAAACAGTCAGTAAAATTAAGTCCGCTCTATAATCCTGTAGTCAATGTTACATTTTAATCAGAGGTTGAAAGGGATTCGTGTGATGAGCACACTCATTTAGAATGATTAGACGGACACATATGTCAAAATGAGCAGATATATTATTTTCACCTATTTATGCTATCAGTTATTACTGCTATTAAATGTGAAACAAGCTTTCAAGTATTATATTCTTTAATGTGCTGGCACATTTCCTAAAATAAAAAAACACATAGTTATAGGTTAACATTTTGGGCTCTCCTAACGGTGGTCAATAAATTGCACGCATCTTTTTAACAGCCTCCAAAACAGAAATTGCCTAATATTTTCCTCTGAAACTGCATAACTCTGGTTTCATTTCTATGTATACACACACGTGATAGGGTTTAACCCAGTACAATTACTATGAATATTAATAGCATGTATAAATTCTGTGGCTTATTAATTGAGACAGAGAGGCAGATGCGTTGCTTAGCATTAGATCTTTCTGTCTGTCCAGTGAACCACGTAACCATCAGAACTGCATCCAGACAATAAATCTGTATTTTTTAAAGATGACTTTTAATTGAGCCAAAAAGAAAGCTAGTTTGAATCTTGCGCCAAAGCCAAAAGGACATGTGCCCTGATTTCATTTAAATGCATCTGCTTTTAGAGGCTTATCTAAACTAATTATTCAAATTAGCTATAAGAAGTTAAATTCAAGAAAACTACTTTAAAAAGAAGCCTCTGGGGGATTTTTAAAGTTCGTTTTGTTTATTTATTTACAGGAGAAAGTTCAGAATCTGGGTGAGCTTGGATAACGCCTACTTCCCGACATGAAGACATTTAGACCCTCCAATTCTACAGCCCCAGGTGCACTAACCTTCAAGCTACACTTGAGTGGACAGTCCTACCTTTGTTTATTTTTCATTTTTATTTTCACACAATTTAAGGTTGTTTCTTGTTCTGAGTGTTTCAAACTGGATACAACCTTCCAAGCTCTCAGTTCCTCCTACGTCCATCTCTTGGAGAATATCCCTTGTGAGGGTGTGTATGTGACTGTGAGTGAGTGTGTGTGCGTGTGTGTGTGCACGTGCCAGTGTGCATAGACATATATACACACACTCACACTCCTACACACACGAGCAGCCACTGAGACTGCAAGTCACTTTTCATCTCTTACTTAATTACACAGCAAGGCAATATGCAGTCACTAAGGACAGCTAGTGGACATCTACCTATAATGCACTACCTCATCTTCAAGAGTTTTAGATTTTCTTCACAATCTATAGAGAGACGTTTGCCAAGAGCACTCTTTTCAGAATTATAACAGCTGATATTACTGTAATGTGAAAGCAAAGCAATATAACTGACTCAACAGAAAGATGATCCAGTGACAGCTCCCGTGGTATTCTAATATTTTATCTTAACAGTGGGTTGAAATTAAGTTTATGACCTACTCACTGACACAAGAATGCCTAATTTACTTGTCCTACCCCCATCCACTTCTCCCCCACCTTTAGTGTTCCGAAGACATGTATATATATATACACACACACAAATCCATGTGCATAAAGATATTCATAAATCCGAATGAAACTGCATATAAGAACAAAAGTACTTTTCTATATTTTCTGGACATGATACATGACACAAATCCACAACCTCAACGTTGTCTATTCAAGGGGAAATTTTAAAAGTCACTACTGTTTCTTCTTCAGTTTTTTCTCCCCTTAAATATTTATAATGTGTGAAAATCTCATGTTACTTAATGGACTGATTTGTCAGTTAAGTGCTGACTTAATGCTAACCATGCAAATAACATTATTCTAGCCCTGAATTGCACAGGGCTAGTTTTTAAATTGTTCTCTGAAGGAGAATTAGTAAATGTGCAATTTTGCCTCTAACTCTGCGCGGTAAGAAATGACAGGGAGCTGAAAATATCTGTCAAACTGCAAACACATAAGAGGCACTCAATAGTATAAATCATTTTGAATATTGTATTTTAAAACATCTTTCCTTGGGAAAATGGGTCCTAGTAAAAGATGCATTTTAACAGTTCACTAAGCATTTGTGCCAAGTGCCTATTCTTAGCACCTGAATAAGAAGTGACTGTCACACAGCTGTTTTACTGACAGTCACTGAGCTTTGCCTCAAAGGTAACACTGTAGTCAGAGAACAATTCTCGACTTACTGAATTAGGAGATCACCCTCAACACAAAAGGCACAAGACAGACACAAACAAGCACTCGTGCACACAACATACCCAGGGCATTACCTGAATCCGTGTGCAAAGATTCTAAGTCCACCCCCACACACGCACCCCCACGGCGAGTTTTAAAAAAGGAAAGAAAAAGGTACCTACTCTTCCTCGTAGTGCAGGGAAAAAGATTCAGGAAGGCAAAGTTCTACCGAATCCATGTGCGACCGGCAACCATTATTTGTGCACCCCCGCTATAAATCAAAGTTTCCTTGACAGAGCACGGTGCAATTAACACAAATGTTCTTCTAGTGACAGGCCTATAGGCACAGCCAGTTGGGACCAAAGCTCTCACACTCTCCTAATCAAGGACTTAAAGCCCCGATTGGAGCTTATTAATATGAAGTAGGGCTTTACATATGCAGTCCCACCGGCCCAGCCTCGCAGCCGATTGGGGGGCCTCTGCCCAATCAGGAGGGAGGCGACGGGAGGCTGCACGGAGCGAGCGGAGCCAGGCAGGTAGGAAGGGTGCAGAGAGCCGAGGGGACTGAGAACCGCGAGTGGGAGAGAAAAAGGGAGCGGGGACGACAGCGATCGAAACGCTCCCAGGAGAGACCGTGCTTTTTCTTTTCTGTCTGTCTGTCTTGCTTGCTTGCTTGCTTTTTCTGGGAAGCTACAAAAGAAACATAACTAACTTAACTCTCTAGGCACTGGAGGGATTTGTCTTTGGTGTCTAACTTAAGACCTATTTTGCCTTGAAAAGAAGAACTCACGCACACTCTGAGTTAATTTGGGAAAGGATTCCGCGGAAGGTAGAGAATTAAGTTTGTCCTGCCGTTGTCTGTGTTTTAAACCCCCGGGGACCGCTTCTTATTTAGTGCTGTACTTCCCCCATTTATTCGTAATCGCGTCTTTTCCTGGTTTCCTGATACATACTGGGCATTTGAAAAATCAAAGACATTCTTCTAAATTGTTCGGGCATGTGAGCCCTTGGGATCGTCATCTCTGAGGTGGAATGCAGTTTTGCACAACTACAGAAGAGGAAATAGTGCGTCAATACAATCTGAGAGAATGCCTATGCAAATTATATGTGTAAACATTTCTTTACCTGCTGTCTCTCTACATATAGATATACAATGCATAGCTTTTCAAAGCAAAGGTAAACAACTGCAGGACAAATTGGCTTCTCCAGTTACAGGGGTGGGGGTGTGCGGGCTGTAGGGGAAATAGGACATTAAATCCATCTCAGTGCATTTTGACAAAATAAAGACTGTTTCCTTCCCCCCCCCCCCGCATAGAGAGCATTACTACACAGTGCACTAAAAGTGTTTTTAATCATATACTTATTTCAATACAAGCTTCCAAACTGGGAGGCATATACAAATCTATATGATTTTACCCAAAACATCAGTTTCCAAATGAAATGCAGTGTACATATCTGTTTCTCTACATAACACACCCTGAATGCTTTAAAAAAATCAACCTAGAAACATTTTGTAAATCATCACACAGTCTGGCCATTATAAGGATTAGTTTCAAGCAGATAATAATTTAGGAAACTAAGAATTCTCCATCAAAAGTGTTTTTTTTTAAGGGTATAAGAAGAGCAGCTTATTTTTCCTCCAACAATGCAGAATGTGTTCTTAGTTTTCATGTAAAAAAGAGTTTTCTTAGGTTCTATTTTGAACTACAAGTTATTTTATACTAGCAAATATATCCAGCTATTTTTGGCAAACTGCTCCCTTATGGAGAGTGGAAGACCCACAATTTTGATATAATTCAGCTCTACTGCTACCAACCTTTTGCATCTTAAGTGTTCCACGATATAAATAGTATAATCTTTGAGATCAAAATAAATTAGTTCAGATATTCAGAGTGTGTTAAATTCACTAAATCAGAACTCAGCTCTCTCTCTCTCAACCCTTTCAAATTTTCTAGGTCTTTAAAAAAACAAAACACTAAAATAGAACAGCCACATTAAAATTCAGAATGTAAAAATGACAGACATGATTTGGTCCCCCCACAGAAGAAAGCAATTTTCCTGCCATGTATTTGGCCATATCTAAGATATGGGCCTGATTCCTTTTATTTGTGGTCTAAATTCATACAAGTTTTTAGATGAGAACTCACATAGCAAACACTGTGCCTGAGAATACTGTATAAAAGCAGGTAGTAAAAGCTTAATTACCAGTAGCATTATGCTGTCTATATTGTTAAATGTGAACTCTGCAATTAAGATGTAAATTTGGTTGTGAGCAGTGAATTAAAAGAGCTTTGAGATGTAGAAGAAAATCCAAGCATTCTGCAGACACCGGAAAAAAAAAGAAGAAAGATTTGTCTATTCAATCTAAAATGAGACATGTAATCATTTTATAATTAAAAAAGAAATAAAAAGGCATTTGAAATAGAAACATGATTTTTCTAAAATGGAAGCTAATACTGCATTAGAAAGAAAGAAAAACATCTTTGGTTAGAAGATTACTATCTTCATTTTTGAACAAACTAAAATTCTCAGGGTAATTAATAGATCCAGTTGTACACATTTTTAAACAATATTCCAAAAACAGAGCTTCTTTTTTATTTTTCCTAAAGACTCTTTTTTAAAAAAGAAAGGTTATTTCATGTACTCAACCCAGCTTAAAGCACTCAATACATTCAGATTTTGCACCTGTGCAGAATCCTGCACTGTATTCAGTTTCTCTGCATTATCATGCTGTGACAGAACCTGTTTATTACTCCTTTGAAATGGCTTTTTAAAGACAAGATTTGTAGTCAATTATTTACCAATGGACCTTAAGTCACCACATTTCATAGGAGTCATCGTTTACTTCCCAGAATTTTCTTATTTACTTTTGGGTACTTATTTGCCCCACCATGAACCACCGGATTTCATTGGTATATATTTTAAACATATTTAGACTCTTCCATGTGTAAGTCTATTCTGCGATCACAGAGCCACATGTACAAACACAGCGTATCGTCCCCACTGATCTTTCACTAACCATATTTCTTCAATGCAAGGAACAGTGTCCACTGAGCTAGCTGCTTTCTGAATGACCAGAAGTATGCTAGTGTATAGACATACATGGATCTGTATGCTTCCCTTTGGGATCAAAGTGTCACCTTTATAAGTCAAGGACCTAAGATTACACCCCCTGTCTTGAATCCAGTTTAACCAATTTAAAATGTAAAATAATATCTACCGCACTAAACTTGCAAGACAGCTTCCAGAATATTTTATAGACACGCAGCTTAGTCATCTCCAGAATCTTCCCTAGCCACAGTTTTCTCACCTTGAAGGAGGGAACAGTGGATAATCACAGGAGATACACATATCATGAGCGATACTGAGCATAAATCTTTTAGAATCTCAGTGACAAAGGATATGGGGAAAAAATGAAACAAACAAATAGATAAACAGCCTAGAATAAACACATATTGCTATTCAGTCAATACACTTCACAATCTTACCACAAGGAGTCTACCCAAAGCAGGAAAAATGGAACTAAATAAAAGAACCTCTTAGGTCTATTTCACAGGGAATATTAATCAATTAGTTAATATCCATCTATTATGCACCAGGCCTTGGGTCCATGCATAGTCTCAATTTCTTGTTCCTTAAACAAGGCAGGCACGTATATCCAGACAAGTTCATCCTCAGACCCCAACTCATGCACAGACACCAGCAGAAAATATACTTCATTTCCATTTGAAAGAACAGAATGGCAACAAGCAAAACTCAAGTGCAAACATAATGTAGCTTCCTGTTTTCTATACCAGAAATTTTACTGTATTTTACTTAGAATCCTTTCCTAAGACATTCTAACAATGAATTCTTATGTTGCTAAAAGATGATGCAAAATGTTTCATCTTGCCATTATTGCATATTAATAGCTACTTTTAGTTCCCATCTTCCTTTTGTGAAAATTAACAGGACTAATCTGTATCAAAATGCTTCTAGTTGTCACACTATTTTGGAAGCAAATTTTTATATTATATTGCACATCTGTCATTTGTTAAATATTTAAAACTAAACAAGGCATAACAAATTTAGATTCTCAAATCATCTTATAATCTACCCTTGTGGATTTTTCCTCAAGACCATAAACCCTTAAAAAAGCTGTTTAACTCTTTGAACCATCTTGCCTGCTGTCTTTGATAGACTGTGTATAGTATAACGTACCATACTGCAAAAAGCAAGTCAAGACTATTACGAACTACTATCTGTAACGCTTAAAAAAAGCTACAAATGGGGGCGCCTGGGTGGCACAGCGGTTGAGCGTCTGCCTTCGGCTCAGGGCGTGAGCCCGGCATTATGGGATCGAGCCCCACATCAGGCTCCTCCACTATGAGCCTGCTTCTTCCTCTCCCACTCCCCGCTTGTGTTCCCTCTCTCGCTGGCTGTCTCTATCTCTGTCGAATAAATAAATAAAATCTTAAAAAAAAAAAAAAGCCACAAATGAACATCCCTGTGAAAAGAACCCTGACGGGCATGCAGGAGGCTTAGAAACCAGGATCCCTTCTGCATCCTCTCGTGACTTGGGTGGCCTTGAGCAGATCACCTCATTTACCTATCCCTCTTTTTCTCATCTGTGCACTGGGATTTCTTTTATGCTATAAACCTGCTTAAGAATACCCCTTTCCCACTGGGGACATGAAGACTGCTTTTGGAATCAGTATGACTACTTTTCTCTCTATCACCACCAAACCTCCATCAATTCATCATACCTCATCTTCTGTTGCCTTTCATTTCTAGGGCACAGGCTTTGATATTTAAATTATTGTCTCAATTGGCAAGAAGCAATCATTTCGACTGAAAGTGATCCCTTCCACAGGAGCACTAATAAAAACCTTGCCTTTTGACAAACCTCTTGTCCTATAAATCCATCCCATTCCCAAATTACCAAGTCCATGTAAAAAGCCCATTCTCTGGGGAGCAATTACTTCACCTCTATAATACACCAAACTCTTTTCCCAGTGTTTGTGCAAGTGGGGGGATGCGGGGGTGGGGGGAGGAGAAGAATCAAAGGAAGACAGAGAAACTAATAGAGGCAATTCATTTTCTGTTTGATTAATTCAGGATTATTTCACTTTCATTTCATCAAGCTAATAAGATACATAGTAAAATATCAGAAAAGATTAAATTATAAACTACAGTAGCTCCAGTGGGAAAAGTGACTTTAGTTATGCTGTATTTCCAACATATGTACGTACCCTGGTGAAATACCAGATGCATTTTCTAATATTCTATGAGCTTTCTATAATCTGTATGGCATGTATTTACAAAGCAATAGTTAACATTTTGAGATTATACATTAATAAATGAATTGCAGTTATATTCTTTCCTGAATGTTAAGCACCATGAGCTAAATGCAGAAAACATTCAAGGTCAATGTCCCGTTTTAGACCTTTTCAGGCAGCTGTAATATTATGATAATCAAGCTTAAAATATTCCTATAGAAAGAGTAAATTAGCCTTTTCACTTGAAAGATGATTATGATAAACAATAAACCTAAGAGAGGACAAAATCCCTATTTTTAAAAGCCATGAATTGTTGACTCAATCATGTGTGTGATAGTGTTGTCCAAAATAAAGGGTAGCTTAACTCTGAGAGGACAGGGGTTTGGGGGGGGGGGGGTAGTGGAGACGG
>NC_048225.1:114617334-114655808 GCF_002007445.2 Ailuropoda melanoleuca
GGCATATGGCTGTGAAACATCAAAAAAACACAAAGTATTTTTTTTCCTGACTTAGAGAACTCTTCAACACTATTTGAAAGTTCTCTTTTCCTATTGTTTCCTTTAACCCTTTCGTCCAAATTTTCAAAGGACCACTAAAAAAAAAGGAAAGTGAGCTATATAGCATCTGGTGTCCATATAAACAGGCTTAGAGGCTGTTACTTTTTTCTTTTCTTTTCTTTTCTTTTTTTGATGTTAAAACTGTCTGACACACTCTTCTAAGGTTCCTTTTTATAAATGAACACATTTGATAAAAATCTGCTTCCCCCAAGCAGGGCAAATTAATTAGGGGTGTGCGTCTGTCATGCCTGGACGAAGTCAGGAGATGGTGGAAGGCCTCAGCCACTGGGAAGGCCTCACAGCCTGCTCTGGAGTCAGGCCTTGGGCTTGCATTCCAATTGTAAGGGACGAGGCTTCGGCCTTCGGCCTAGGGTCATGCCACGGATCAAACTCTCAGTTTCCTTTGCTATTAAATGGGAATAACAGTAGGAACAATCTTGTAAAACTGTTACAGGGATTAACTGAGTGTAAAGTAGTTTAGCACCTGTGTCTGGTCCCAGTTGGGGCTGGGGGAGGGGGTACCGCCTGACCGGGTGGGCCAAGACATTCTGACTTGCGCCAGCTGTCCTAGCTCAGTAATTTACAGTACTACCCCTTACACTCTCCAGAGTGCCTCAGTTTAGATAATAAACTTTACTGTCATCATCCACATAGTGAGCCTCCCATAAATGTTAGCCATGCTATTTTTAAATCTCACTAAATGAAAGAAAAATTCTAAAGAAATGGCATTATCCGCTCATTTGGCCTTCATCTTTGAGTAGGAGCTCAAGGTGCTTAATACAGAAAAGGAAATGAAGAGCAAGTATCCCCCCCAGTGAACAGAGCAGTAACCTTGGCCCTAAGAGGATACAAACTGCTTGCTAGAACACTGCCACGCATATATGGACTCAATATAATGAGAGGGGATGAAAGAAGATGTCCTCCTTAAAGCTAACCATTGTGTTTCGTGCATGAGTGTGAAGAAGAAAGATCTGGGAACGCTCAATGATTCTGCTGGCTCTCCAGAGCGTTCAATTGTACATTGTTTACCAGAAAGAAGGGGAGAGAAAAACTGTGCCTACTCCTTTTCTCTTCCTTTAAGACATTCTTCCACATCCCTCTACCCTAGCAGTTCCCTCAATAATGCTGCTGATTTTATTATTATCCCGAGCACAAGCTCATTCACCCAGGAGCTCCTTTGATCAGATATCCCAAGAACTCCATTTCTTCACAAGGCTTCGCTCTTGTTACACTGAATGGCCACTAATCTACGGCAGAACACAAAGTCTGGCAACAGGGAATTACAGAGGGCGAAAGGCCATGGGGATTATGAGTCTGACTTGGTTACCTTACAGGTGAGGAAAATGAGGCTCAGAGTGGTTAAGAGTCTTAACCCAAGTTTCACACTCAGGTAGTAGAAAAGCTCATATTAGAAAAGATTACATGTCTCCTCTTTCCAGTGCTTACTTAGTAACAAGCTACTAATGTTAATCTCACAGTTGTTGACGATATACTAGTGCACGGACCTCCAGCAGAGAGATGAGCCCTCCAAGGACAAAGGTCCCAAGTGAGAGCTAAGGGACCTCAGATCGCAAGAGATAAATACTCAAACTGTATACCAAACTGTCCTTTACTTTCTCCAAAAGCTTAGAAAGATAAAAAGAGTCACCTATTTAAAAAGAAGTAGGGATGAATTGGTAGAGAGAAATTCTCTCTCTCTTCTCCCCAGGGAATTAGGTGTCCTTTCATAAACACATTTTGACTATCGTTTCTTTTAGGGACCTGGTTTCCATTAAGCGGCCACTCCTTTCCCCACCTTAACCCCTCCCTCACGGTAATCTGTGAAGTCGCACCAGCTCTGAGGGTATCCCTGGATACTGAGTGCAAGGGCACTCAGTCAATAGTCCCATCAATGTTACAGAAACACAATGAAGATGTCTTGAATGAGTGAATGAAGTAATGGCCTATTTTAATACTCAGTGTCTTGCTGCCATATTTAAAGTTTATAATTAGGTTAAATTATTAGAGCAATATAGGAAATTTTAAAAGATGATATGTATATAAAAAAGAAGTCAGTAGAGAGGAGGAAGCTGATAGAAAAAGAGAAGGCAAATGAGAAGATGAGGTCCACCGTTTTAAGTTGCTCCAGGCCTCCTGGACCATTTAGTCTTCTGAGAGATGGCTTTCTTCCTCCACTATTTTTCCGTTTTCCAAATATTCATATTGACTAAGTATGAGATAATGAAAAACAATACTTACTATTAAAACAATGATGCCACATCAATACTTAAATCTATGCCCCTCACCAGGGTAACACGAAAACATTTTCTCATTTAACCTGACAGCTTTTTAAAATCACCATACCCCAGATATGTCCTGCAAACCAATACTTTTTTATAAAAGCATTCAAAAATGGCTCTTGTATACAACACAAAAATTTCTATATTAAGGATTCTGGGATTCCCTTGGTTAAATGTTGACAAGGCTCCCATGAAGAATGGCTACAGAGCTCCATTTTTCGTGGCATTATGCTGGAACGGTGCTGAATACTGAACACTTTCAGAAAGGAGGTAGATTTCTCTTCTTATGGGAGAGGAAGAAGGGAATTAATTAATCAGCAGAAAAAGACAAAGGGCTTGCCTTCAGGCCACTCTCTTCCTCTCTTTAATACCTGTAATTCTTTCACTGAGTCCTGCATATTCTGTTTGGTGGTTTCATTCCAAGACCAAGACACTGATGAGAACATTTCACATCAAGGAGAGACAAAAACATTTCTAGAAAACCAGACTCTGGATGCAAAAGAGAGTGAGACAAAGAATTCCTTTCCCCTTTGCCTGGTAGATTAAAATAACAGGAATGGAAAAAAAATAATAAATAAAGTAACAGTTACGGTGTTGGGGGAGGGGACATGAGGACAAGAGTCACTCTGAAACCCAGGGGTCTTATCTCACCTGTGGTTTGTCACTAAACACACAGCTATTTGTGTCAGGAGCTTTATCCAATCAAATTTTGTGTTACAGAAAAGCAAATAACATAATTAAAGACCCCCTTTTTTTTTTTAATAGTTCAGTTACCACTTGAATTAGAACATTAAATAAATCAAAGCCAATTTTCATCAGTGAGAAAAGAAAGAGATTAATTCACTCTGGGGTAAATTGAAACTCTAAACAAAGAAGTAAAATTTAGCAAAGGAAGATTTTTTAAACTTTATATTTTTAAAATATAACCAGCTAGGAAAGTTTAGTGATTTAGGAAATTTTTTAACTATAATTAATAACTAGAATACACTTTTTTTTTTGGCTATAATTTGACATTAACAATGCAGTTTCACACATGCATCTTTTGTTCCTCACAACAATACTGTGGGGCATTTAGAAACTATATTATTATTATCCCCATTGTATTGATGACAAAACTGAGGTCCAAGAGTTTATTTGCTTGCCCAAAGACATTTCCGTTGTTAGGTTGCAAAATCAGAACCTGAATTTCTTATTTTTTAAATTCCACTTGTCTTGCCCTCCTAATCTTAGGTGGTTTCCCTTAAGTTTTGTACGTCCTCTTAAAAACACACAAGGGAGTACAGCAAAGCATTCACCAGTACACAATTTTGCTCCCCAAAATAGTTTTGTTTTAGGAAAGTGAAATAAAGCTACTCCTACCAGTTGTACACCTTATCCCTTCCTTTCTTGCTGAAGACACACACACTTTTTGGATGTGTGATCTGTAAGTTTCCCAGGATAAACACATACCTTAGTAGTGAGAATGTAAAATACAGATAGGGAACCTGAGGTCTCCATTTCCCTTCTCCATCACTGATTTCACAGAAAGGTTGGTACAGCTCTCCGTTCATTAGTTTCTCTTCCCCAAGTTTCAGAGTAATATAACTATAGTCTAATTCTAGAATATCTAAGCCAAGGAACAAAGATGACTAAGGAGGAGCAAAACAGAAGCAATGGCATTTTTTAAAATTAAAATTTAAAATCAACCTATTTGGAAAATTTCCAAGATTTCATCATTAATAAAAAAGAACTATAATCACTCATATAACGTAACAGCTCTATAAACATCAGAGTTCTCGTCAGGATTATTCTATTTCATCTCTCCAATCTTTCCAGAAGTCTGCAGAAGGGGCGTGCACTGCATACTGCCAGGTGTCTTGGTCCTGGCTATATTACAGCTAGGAAGATCTTGAAGGAAGCATGGCCACATTTTGTTTCCTCTATTAGCAAAGATGATTAAATGAGACAGTATGAGCTTTAATGGGTTCTTTCTGCGGTCAGAGCCTCCCAGTTTGGCCCCACCATTGGCTTCATTTTCATCGATTGAGCAGTTAGGCCTATTCAATTATTCAATCTCAATCAATACTTTGAGATGTATAGTATGTAAATGTAAACATTTCGTTTATTTCTACCAGATTTAATTCATATGCTCTTACTGTGTGAGAAAGTTAACGTATTTATAAATAAACCATGTGGCATTGCAAAGTAAGTATTCCTTTCTTTGTAATCCTGTCTGTCACTTAGCTACAATGCTTAGCAACACAATTTACAGAGTACACAGAACACCCTTCCGATCCTCGGAGGCCAGGGGAGATGTCTCCTCTTTCCAGGGGTCCCCTGGCTGAATCGGTGGCTTGCTCCTCTGTGTCCCATAATGCTTTGCATAATGCTTTGCACTATCGACATTCGCTAACTGGTTTATATCAAAGTAGATTGGTTTGTACTCTCTGTGTTCTCTATTTAGTAAACTTTTTTTTTTTTTAAGATTTTATTTATTTATTTGACAGACAGCCAGCGAGAGAGGGAACACAAGCAGGGGGAGTGGGAGAGGAAGAAGCAGGCTCCCAGTAGAGGAGCCCGATGTGGGACTCGATCCCAGAACGCCGGGCTCACGCCCTGAGCCGAAGGCAGACACTTAACGACTGTGCTACCCAGGCGCCCCTCCATTTAGTAAACTTCTTGATGGCTTTTATTCATCTGTGCAGTGCCTAATACTGTAATCTGGACATTTAGGCTCAATAAATACTTGCCCAAGAAATTGCTGATTTTGGCCAAAATCATCACATTCATGCTGTTTGATTTTTTTGTTGTTGTTGTTATTGAGTTTCTGCATTTCTCTGAAGAAATCCTGTCAATATTTTAATGGGTCTAATATATTTAGTCTTTCGGAATTAACTATTCACTAAATGAAACTGTATTTAGACTTATGAGAAAAGAAGTGTTGTTATTTTTTAATTCCTGTCCCTCTCTTGCCCTGTAGATAAGGAGAAAATGTTGACTGTGTTTCTCAGTGTTTGTTTTATTCTTTTTTTAAAAGATTTTATTTATTTATTTGAGAGAGAGAGTATGTGAGCAGGGAGAGGAGCAGAAGGAGAGGGAGAGAGAGAATCTCAAGCCGAGCCCCTGCAGGCTCGATCTCATGACCCCAAGATCATGACCTGAGCTGAAATCAAGAGTCGGATGCTTAACCGACTGAGCCATGCAGGTGCCCCAGTATCTGTTTTATTCTTAAAAAGGGGTTGCACAGTCATGACAAAACCCTGCCCTGTCCCCACCCTCACCACAGAAGACGACGTCTAGAACGATTGTTTCCTACTTTTGAATCATATTTAAAATCATGTTCATAGGGGCACCTGGGTGGCACAGCGGTTAAGCGTCTGCCTTCAGCTCAGGGCGTGATCCTGGCGTTATGGGATCGAGCCCCATCAGGCTCCTCCGCTATGAGCCTGCTTCTTCCTCTCCCACTCCCCCTGCTTGTGTTCCTCTCTCGCTGGCTGTCTCTATCTCTGTCAAATAAATAAATAAAATCTTTAAAAAAAAAAAAAAGAAACAGTGATTCTTCTCCNTCCTCTCTCGCTGGCTGTCTCTATCTCTGTTGAATAAATAAATAAAATCTTTAAAAAAAAAAAAAAGAAACAGTGATTCTTCTCAGTCACCTGTAACCTTGCCCTTAGCATTTCATCTTCAATGAAGAATGGTATTGGACTCGTGCAGGAGTAGAAGTGTGGGTCCCAGATTAGCAGAATGTGCATCAACTGAAAGCTGGTCAGCAACGCAAATTCTCAGGCCCCACAGGCTGGAGGTTGCCAGTGGGAACCAGCAATCTCTTTTAATAACCCCTGGAAGAGATTCTGATACTTGCCAAAGTGTGAGAACCACTGGGCTAGAGAATCACTTTTTTTTTTTCCCCCTAAAATTCTTCGGCAGCAGCCTCAGGAACACACAGAGCTTCCACTATAACAAATTGCTCAGAATTCACTTTGTTATTCACTTGCTGCCAGCCAGGTTTTTTAAACTTCGTGTGTCAATGCACTGAGTCTTATGAATCAAGTCCTACAACAACAAAAGCCACAATAAATAAATAAATAAACTGCCTCGGACTACTATGGCTAATTTATTTATTTATTTATTTATTTATTTTTAAAGATTTTATTTATTTAATTGACAGAGATAGAGACAGCCAGCGAGAGAGGGAACACAAGCAGGGGGAGTGGGAGAGGAGGAAGCAGGCTCATAGCAGAGGAGCCTGATGTGGGGGCTCGATCCCATAACGCCGGGATCACGCCCTGAGCTGAAGGCAGACGCCCAACCGCTGTGCCACCCAGGCGCCCCTACTATGGCTAATTTAAAGATACGAATGTGGCTCCTGAGCATTCAGAAAACTCTAAATTTGTGTGTTGTTTTTCTTCGTGTATGCTCACTTGTTTCACTCAGCTCTTCCTGATTCAAGATCTGAAGGAAAAACCTAAAAATCCTGAGGGACAGATATGGTGACGGGACGAGCTATAGACACTGGGTTCCTTCCTTGGTTCGAGTCTGGCTTCGACCATGCTTTAGCTTGTGGGCTGGTGGGCTGACCTCTTTTTTAACAGGGTGATGATTCTAACCATGTGTTGTTAAGAGGATTAAATGAAATGGTCTATGCAGCCGTGTTTCAACCTTTGAAAAAGCGTGATCACCAGGCTGCACCTCAGCCTATTAATTTACAATCTCTATCATCAGGAGCTTTTAAATCTCTCCAAGTGCATTCAATAGGGATACTTCTTAAAACTACAGAAGCCTCGGTCTCACCCATCCCTGAGTCAGAATCTGAGGATGGCATCCACACAGTGGTGTCTTGGGGGAAAAGTCCACTGGTGATTCCAAACGGCAGCCCATGTTGACAAAAAGAGAAAAGAAGGTGAAGTTGAGCATTACCTCAAGTGGCTTAAGTCAACCTGAAAAGCATCCTGGGCCTCAGCTTTCATGTGATATTTATAAAATTTAATGAAAATTAAGTCCATTACATTCAAGCATCTAGGAGAAAAAAAGGGACCCATACAATGTTTATCACTGAGATGCTGAGTATTATTTAAAAGTATATTCTAACACTGTGCTTCAGAATAAAAACAGATGTGAAATGGTTAAACAGAATATTAATACAGTATCATGAACAATAAAATTTAGTTGCTTTTCATTTTCTTCCCTATATTCTTATACATTACTTGCAAGGTTTTACAACGAATGTGGATTATGACTCTAACAGATAATAACAAATGGAATTAAGAGGGTGTGTTGGGGGGGGGTGCTAAATGGATATACCGGATGCCAGATCTAAGAGAGGGGGGAAATCAGCTCATTTATAAATAAAATTCTAGAACTTTCAAACTGCTGGCAGACTCCTGAACACGCATGCTCACACTTCACTTTTCTCTGCTTTTCCCTGTTGCTTCTGCTTAGCAAAATCCTACTTATCCTTAATACTTAGTTCACCCTGGGGGGTCAGGGAGGCTTCTTGTAGAACAGGGACCCCAGCATCTTCTCTCATCGCCACTAACCAAATGCTATTGACGTTTTCCTCCTAGTTGTCTGATTCTCCCAGGACTATAAGCTTCTTGAGAATAAAACTGTGTCCTGTTCATCTTTATAAATAATCCCAGCTCTTAGGACAAGTGCACAAAAGGTGATCTCCAAAGACTCATTAAACTGAACTAAAAAGCTGCCTGGCTGTGGAAATAGAAAGGAATTCCTAAAGAGGCAAGAATAAGATGTCATGCGATTATAGCTTTATTTTTTTTTAAATAACACTTGGCGAGGAAGATTCCTATACATAAACTGTCTCCCATGATCTTCCGGACTTGCTCCTTGAGGTTAAGCGACGACGGAGCTGCCAAGGACCCTTGCCCAGTGGATTTCCTGGTAGGTGCTTTGAAATGCTAATATCTGATTCTCTAGGGGCTGACCCCGAGAGTCCACAGCGCTGGTTCTCTAAGGAAAGCGTCAGTATTACCTGGAAACTGTCCATATAAATTCTCAGGCCCCACCGGGGGAAACCGTGAGGGTGGGGCCCAGCAATCTGTGTTTTATCACAATTTCCAGGTGATTTTAATGCATGCTCAAGTTTGAGACCCACTGGCCCAAACAAAAGGATTTAGAAGAAAAATGAAAAAACAATCTCCGTGTTCCACCTCTTTGCAAAGTCGATTTCCCTACTATGGCTCTTCTATATCGATGGAAACCCCAACTCATGAGCAAGTGAACAGACCAAGACACAGCTAAACCTAAAATTCCCACCTCTGGCCCCTCCGGAGAATGAGGTTTAATGCAAATGGCAAACCCGTCCCTTCTCTATCTAGAGTCTATCCAGACAGACGCCTTCATTCTTCCCTACTTTCGCTGCAGATTGTCTTGTAAATGTGGCCACAGCCACATCTTCAGTCCTGAGTCAGACTCCTGACCTCGGGAATGTTGGCCCTTCCCTGCCAAAGAACAACCCCTTGGATCACTGACTTGCTATTATTTTATGCTTAATAGGCCTGACCTGTGCAATATTTTTTATCAGGCTACAGTCCTATCTCTAAATTCTCTATTTTGAATGAATACCGATTTTGTGACACGAAGTCTGCTATATAATGAAATGCAAACAATGAAAAGGCTAAATCAGTTTACAAAAAATCTATTTGTCAAACAGCGTGGAGATGTTCCCAATTTAGTCTGGGCAGTTCACGCAGCTCTTGATAAGGGAGTTAAAATGTAGCTGTTCGCCGAACGAAAATAAAGGTCTGCACCACAGATATATTTTCCTTTCAAAAGTCTTTGTTGTAACTTGTAGCTAATTAAA
This sequence comes from Ailuropoda melanoleuca, assembly GCF_002007445.2. NCBI lineage: Eukaryota > Metazoa > Chordata > Mammalia > Carnivora > Ursidae > Ailuropoda > Ailuropoda melanoleuca. The sequence goes on from NC_048225.1 coordinate 114,626,512, forward strand.
TGCCTTACACCAGAGACGTACACGCGCAGCAAAATGGGAGACTTTTCTTACAAGGGAGCTAGGGTTAAGAGAAGAGAGCAACCCTAGCTTCCCACAGACCGTTCCTTATATACATTTACATTTCTATACAGCTTCATCAGCCTGACAAAAAAAAGCACAAGGGGAGGCCTTTTTTGTTCAATTTTGGATTTAGAGAGATTTCTAAGGCCTGCAAAGGAATGTACTTAACATTATAAAAAAAGAAGAAGGAGGAAACGGTAGCCCTGTCTTAGATGCTGTGGACAAATAATGCTTTCCACATACCTTCCTATAAAACCAACAGAGTAACTAAAAAATTATCAAGAACTTAAAGGGTTCAAATGTTTATTTGTAACTATCTTCCTTGCCCCAAAGATGATTTGCAGGCAAAGGTGTTCTGTATTAAACTTGACATTTATTGGAATGGCTTTGAATTTACCATCTCACATTTATCAACATGAGATTTTATATAATTGACACTCCTTAATTTTTCCACCTTCTGAATTAACTTTTCACTGGACAGATTTTAAAGTGTTAATTTTCAGTAGAAATTTTTTTAATCATATGAGAAACTGATTCTCCACCGTAACTGGCACTGACTTATCACACTGTGTTTTTTCTCTTCTTTCACAATCTTGTCCCCAATATGGGAAGACTGTCCAACGTAATAAAATCGCATTGGAGAGAAAAACAGAACACTGTGTAGAGAGCGAGCCGTTCCTAGAGAACTAAAAGCTGTCTCTGGGACCAGTGTAATTTATAATTACTTCTTTATACCTGTTCACAATCCTGTGTCACTACACACATGGATTTCCACAACCCTGTCCCAACATGCCCGCACACCGTCCTCCCCCATCATTTTGTCACTTGGAAACTCAGAAAGCTCTTCTCCCCGGAGGCATAGCTTATCCTGTCATCCCTTCGTATTCTCATTTCCGTTTGTACCTAATTTTATTTCTCCCATTAAACTGCAAACTCCCTGAAGGCAAGGAACCGTGTCTTGCTCATCTGCGAATGCTTGGAACACAGCTCAGGGCCAGACAGAAGATGTTCGATAGCTGTTTACTAAATGAATGAATGAATGAAAGTATAGCAGGGCCCCTGCCAACTGAGCTTTGAATTATCACTACTACGAGGAAGAGTCGGCTTTACAACTCTTCAGTCATCGAAGAAATAACCACACTTTTGCAGATAAGTGATGAAAATAAATATGTAAGTCTTTGTAAGACCTACTGGTTCTATCATGAAATCATCTCTATATTCTCAAAGTTAAATTCCAAGTGCCCGAATCCCCTAATGAGTGGTTTAACTGGTCTCCTCTCTACTTTTCTGCTTCTTTCTCTGTTCTCAAGCACTCTGTCCCATGTTTTCCATTGCTACGGAACAAAATCACGATTCTGGTAACCCGAAATTCAGGTCTGTTCACAACCTGACATAATCCTCTTTCCTGGCATATTTCTCATAATTCTGCTTCAAAAAACCTAGGTATACCAACCTCCACTTAACCTGAACGTCTGGTAAGCACCCCTACTTGCGGGATTTTTAATCCAGCTACTCCCACTACCCCCATGTAATGCTCTTCGTAGATGCCATAGGTCTTTACAAAGCAGGTAAGAGCCTTAGAAAGGACGGAACCAATTCTACCTGGAAGACAGGAGGAAGGAGACAGGTTTTCTGAGCTAAGCCTTAAAAGATGGTAGGAAAGATTCAGGGTAGGTGAAACAGTCTTTAATGACAGAAGAGAAGCATAGAATCACCCTTCTTCAATGGACTGTAAGCTCCTTGAGGACAGGAGCTGTCTGATTCATTTTAATTGTCCCTGTCAGAGTGCCTTATATTTGCCAGTTGACCGTAAATATTGGTTTAATAAGCCTTTACCCATTCTTGCACTAACCCTCTCTAAACCTTTAATATGCTACCTTGCATATATATAGTAGGTACTCAATAAATACCGTTTAAATGAATGGCTGATCTCTTAATCTCTCAGTTGTTGGAAAAATGCAAAAATGAGAGGTGTGAATAAAATTTCAGTTACTAGGAAAAAAAAACGCATGAAGAAAAATTAATGGTTGGGAACACAAAATATGCTTATTTTGTTGACACACCAAAAATAAACTCCATTTAAAAAGTAGTTAAAATGTTGTGTTCACATCGCCCTCTGGTGTTGGACTCTCCCAGACAACAAAAAAACCTCAAACTTAGAGTTTTTGGGAGATTTCGCCTCAAGAAAAGGGAGAGTTCTACCTTTCCTGATAAATGCAAAATGTAGCACTGAATGAGAAGTGTAGTGTGTCTCCGCTTTGCTTCAGTTGTTAAACACTGAATTCTTAATTCCCACAAGGTATGGAGCCCCCAGTCTACGTGCTGCATGGCATGATTTCCTCCTCTGGTCAAAGTCACAGCCTCACAGGGAAGAGCCATTAGAGACCCATGCACTGAAGCTGCTAGCTGTATTACAGCTACCTGTAAAAGGTGTGCTTTCAGACCAAAGACATGACTTTGCACCGTAGCATACAGTGAAAGCTCATCGCTTTGCCAAATTTGCTAAGTATGAGAGAAGTCGTTGAGCCCCGAACTAAAGTTCTAAAATGGGCACAATCTAGTCATTTGCTATGAGTGGCAGGCATGTGTGCCAAGGTGGCAAACCATCCTCAAAGTGACTCTTAGTATCGTGGAGAGAACCCCAGAATAAATAGCTCCCTCACAAAACCGTTTCTCTGGTATGGCATACAATTTTGTAAATCCCTCATATTAAAAATACAAAGTTATTGGTCTTCAGGGTAATTTAATTTAAAGGGTTGGCTTACATTTTCCAAAAACAAAGAGGGTATTTGAAGGAAGTCTTAGATCCAGAAACATAAACTAGAAGCAGATCTTGGCACGATTCCTGTTAAGAGTTTGCCTAGCAGGCTGTTAGCCACCCATTGCCAGCATCGTCTCCATCCTCCTCCTCCTCGTCACCATTCATCACGGGCATCGGGATCATGGTCAATGTTGCGAAGTGTCACGAGTTTATCGTATGCTCGGGCTGTGCTCAGCATTTCTCAGAGTTTAGCCCTCCTGAACTTGACAATAATCTTAATAATATTCCAGTTTTATTGATTAGGAAACCGAGGCCTCATCCCACTCCCGGGACACTTGACCAGTGCTCTTAACCATCCTACGTCCAACTACTAGGTACCAGACCTTCCTTTACTTGCGATAGCTCTGAACGTGGTGCCCCACGGAGCGTGGGTCTGTTCCATGATTCTGCATCCCTCTTTTCATCTAAGGTGCTGATAGGAAGGTTTGAAAGGGTTAAGGGTTTAGGAGAACAAAGCTGAAGGGATCAATCTCTGCTGGAGAAGGAAACATGGTGGCGTATGAAATGCATTGTCTGCTGGAGTCGCCTTTACTTTGTGCCTAAACAAATGGCAAGAAAATAAGGAATACCAAACTTCAAGGCATCAGATCAATTTATTTATTTATACTATACTTGGCAAGCATTTATCACATTGTTGTTAGCACTGTACTAGGTGCTAAACAAAACATTTACACACAAGAGAAATGTAAGCCTACATCTTTTCCTTAGAAAGTAAACATCAACTGTACGATATTCACAGAGTAACTCATTCGATGTTTTAATCAAATCTTTTACCTCATCTGAATCTAGCCCTTCATGCTTGCGTACGCATACAGACACAGACACACCCCTCTGAACGCACTCCTGAAAGCAAAGGCTCAACACTGCGAGGAATCCACAGATTTTAGCCAAAGACTTCCAAAATACAGGCAACAATTAACAAGTAAGTTTAAGAAATGCACACAACATAGGACTTATAGAGGTTATTTCCACGTCTCACCATCTTTATTCCTGGCAATGCACGCTGTGTTACCTATGAGTAGTCTCTTTTTGGCTACAAATGTGTCCCATCTTCCATCTGTTCTTCTAGCAATATTGCTGGCCTGCTGCCACTGGAGCTTCATCAGCCTTCATGATGTCATTTGACTAGATTTTCTCTAGTACCCATTTGTTTCACTCTCCAGGTGAGATCAGGCAAGTATATTTTTCTGTAGTTCCCCGAGCAGGTTTTAATTTTGGTTCCATATTAGCAAATGTCTCTGTTTCTGCTCTATTTACCAAAGCTTGCAGCCTATTTTGTTAGGGTCAAAAAGAGAGTCTAAAGTTCCTCCAGAAATTGCTGGCTGGCCTGTCTGAGGACTTAGTACAGGACCTTACTTTCCCTTTTTATAACTGGATGTCACTTAGAGGAAGGTCTGGGAAAGATAGCACTCTGTGACTTTTCTCATCTGCTTTTGAAGTTTGCTTTTCCTTCTTTCATTCATTTCATAAATATTGACCCAGTATCTGCTCTGTTCCTGTCGCTGGGCTAGGCAGAGGAATCTTGACCCTCTTGTGGTGAAAGCTGAGGTGTTTCCCCTTGCCATGTGCTCTAGGCCCCTGCAAAAAGTCATGCAAGCTGCTTGGGCTACTGGTTGGGAGGCTGCATGACCTTCAGAGGTCAGCGTTGCCCTTAACTAGGAATTTGTCCTTGGCTGAGTTGCTGAACCTCTCTGTACTTAGCTTCCTCATCTTTGAAAGACAGAGTCAAGAGTGTGGCTATTATTTTTTAATTGTATTATGGTGACTTATAGTTATATTTCAGCCTTTGTTATAGGGCAATTATCTGTGTATTAAACTCATTCTGTAAATTGCAAAGAAATATATAAATATTAAGTGGTATTATTATTTGATATAGGGTTCAATAAGTTTTACAGTGGAGTTTTTGTCAAAGAAAAACAGAAAATATTTGTCAAGCTCCTCCTGTGTCTCATGCGCTATGCTGTGCACTTTACATGTATTATTTTGTTCCTCCTCAAAGAAGTTCAATGAGATAAAAATAACAATAGCCTTCTCTTACTGTCTAACTAATTTAATATTAATAATATATATAAATAGATTTTATCATGATTCCATCTTGTGAAGAAATGAAAAGAAGGAAATGAAACTCAGACATTAACTTACCCTAGAAAACCCAGCCACTAAGTGACAGACCCAGGATGTGACCCCAGGACCCTCTGTCACTAGAGGCTGTGCTTTTTTACTGTGACACATGCTTTGCATGGAAGGGAGGAATGTAAGGTGGGCCCCAGGGAGGCTGATTAAAAGAAAAAGAAGACCAAACCGATCAAGCACTGCTACTTACAGGCAAAATCATCTACTGGACAGAATATTAATTTCATGTGTACAATGTTGTACATCCCACTTTGGTATCCACAGAACTGCAAGCTCAAGAGATGTCAAAGCCAACTTTTAGAAGAATTCTTTGCTTAAAGTTCTTCATTTTCACAGCAGTTTTTTCTTGTATGATAACAGAGCAAGAATTGGATCAAATTGGAAAATGCAGACAGATTTTATTAATTTGTAAAGGAATCACTTGGAAGATGACGTCATTTACTTCTACTCTGTAGCTGACGATTGGCCTGTATAAATAGACGGGCCTGGGGTGAACTTCTGAGGAAAGACTAAAATTACCCACCAGGTCTTCACCCCCTAACTTGGAGTTCTTACAGAGTGTCACACGCTAAGTAAACGAGAATTGGTCCCCGATGCCAAAAACTGCCTACTTATCAAATAAATGAGCCGCGTGTACGCGCGCACGTGCAAACACCATGCCCCCCGACGCCACACAAACAGACACCATTCTGCTTTCCTTTGTGTCATCCTTATTTGCATAAAATTCTGAACATTTCCCTTAAAACAGCTTCATTTCACTTAAAAATTTTTTCTTCAACATATCTAAAAGGCCTTGGATTATCATCAGTAATTATCAGCAGGACGTAGCAAAGGAAACCTCATCTAAGAACCCATGAAACTCGCTTAATGGGATTGATACATTTTATAGGCCTCCTTGTTTTATTTTGTTCATTTCTAGCACACACATATTGCTTTTAAAGCTTCCAAAATCCTCGTACATGCATAATCTCCTTTAGCCCCTTTAACTATTTGTGAAATAAATAGTATTAGTTTTCCAGTCCCATGGATTCTGAAACAAACACCCTGAGAGGTTAAACTGCCTTGAGCGTATCAACTCGTAAGTGCCACAGACAAACTCCGAAGTCATGGCCCCAATTCTACCACGCTTCCTCTTTCTGTTCCAGCGCCTTCTTCATTCCCCCTGCCCATTGTGCGGCATGACCACAGATAACATGACACCAGTGTTCCCATACCTTTGTCCCAGGGCTAGGTCCTCAGGAGATCATTGGCACAGCTCTGTTCTCCCTAGGCTCCTTTATATCATGGTAACATTATGTAACGAAAGGGCTGAATCCCTGTCCCCTCCCCCACCCCGCCCCCACCAGCAGAGTTTCTCTCCGATTTCTCCAGCTATCCCTGATCCGGGAATGTAAAAGAACTGGACGTAAAGGCACAACGACTGCATTTCCTTCTAAACTAGGTTATCATGATTTTGTCAAACCTTTTATAGACACTTAATACCAAAATATCTAGGGGTAGTTTCTCTTCAGTCCCACCTCTACTATGAACAATTTGTGTGGCTTTGGACCAATCATTCAGTCTCTTTATGCCTCAGTTTACTGATTTTTACAGTGAGAGAAATGAACCAACTTATACAGAGTCTTTTTAAACACGACAACATGACTAATTTATGAAAACGGTATTTGGTATAATTCAAGGAACATCAGTGTTCAAGAGGCAGGCAAACAAACAAACAAAAAAACCCATTGAGAAAACCACACGATTAATGACTGGTGTCCTATCAATTTCACCCTTATTTTGTATATAATGTTGCTTATTCCATCAACTCCATTTGGCTTCAGTTTCCTGCAAATGAACTAGAAAAGGGATTTTATAAAGATTAAATCTATGATGTTGGTAATGTGCACTTTGAATAATAAATACTCCTGAAATAGAGTCCTTATTCTTAAAAAAAAAAAAAAAAACCTTAAATATGTGTGCTCCAATAAGACCATATTGGGGTATAATTGTTGATTTTCAAATATAGTTTAGAAAAGAAAAGGCTTTTTGAAGCAGAGGGTAAAGCTGGAATTTATCATCAAGAACAGATTCTCAATTCACCTGCAAATGTACACCCTTGATCAAGGCCTGCTCAGAACAGTTACAAGTATCACATTTTTAAATCCACATTACCCAGACAGGAAAGAAATGGACATTTTGTGATACCAGAATGCCTAACTACTCTCATTTGGTGGCGACCTCATTTTTTATCCCGAATTAGAAGAATAGGGAAAACATACAAAATGGTCAAATGTTTTCCCAAATGCAGAAGCAAACACTTCCCCTGTAATTTCCAAAAACTTAAAATGCAGCCTTCTCTCTCTCTCTTCTTTTACTATCAGTACCAAACCAAGAGTCTGAATATTAATAGAACTATTTATATAGGCTGTTTTCCACCTTAATGCAGATTTTTCAAATTTCTTCTGCAATTTGCTCTATCTAAACACACAGGACCCTCTTAGTTTTTCTCTGTTGCTTGCTCAGAGCACACTGTAGGTTCGCGAACTTTTTGTCAATTCCCAATTTCCTACTCCTTACGGGGCGATATAAGTCATCCCTGTGCTTATAAAGTGATAGGATTTAGAAGGGTATTGTAGGGTCAGCCAACTTTTTCAAACTCACTTGATTCGAGTGTTGCTATTGAGAAGGGCGATCCAGAGCGTAGCCAGGAGAGCAAATCTACCACTGAACAAGGTGGACTTCACAAACTAGAAATAATCATGAGATGTGGCATCCATGTATGGTCCGCTGGAGTGTGGATATCCTTGCAGACAAGGACAGTGACCCCTCCAACTATGTGTATGCTTATGTGGTGGCATTCATCAGTTGATTATTTTCAAAATAGGAAAGCACCTGCTTCCATCAAATCTTTCATCCATCCCTTTTCATTCTAAGCAGGTACACGCTCTCCACCCCCCTGCATTCTGTTGCTGGCCCTTATGCAGGAGGGGGAGCAGACGAGAGACATCCAACAGCAGTCTGTTTGCAGGGGACTTGCACAGCGAATGTGTCTAATTTTTTTTTCTTTTTTGCACTGTTATGCCATCACTTAAGGATCAATTAAGCAGCCTCTGTGGCAAACTGCTGTTCAATGACCGGTGCGGTCCTGTGCACCAGGGCATACAGATGCTGCTGACCAACATCGCCCATTGTTTGTCGTGTCTCTCAGGTTCCCTAAGACCTCACCGATGGCACCTGTTAAAGCCGCTTCTGCTAAGCTGTTCTGCATTTGTCTGGCTGGATTTGGACTTCCTGGATCTCTGACTGAATACAAAGTGATTAGAAAGCCCAGTGTTTGGCAACAAGCACGCCGGGGAGGAACTGTGTGTGGGTCTAAAGGAGCACAATGTGTTCTTCATAACTCCGCGCAGGAAGCGCCCCTCTCCATCCCCGGGCTGTGGAGATCAAAATGGTCTCTGTGGTCCTCAGCTGTTTAACGGCAGCTGGTTAATGTAATTCCAGATGATCTGCTTGAATGAAGTTGTCATTCTTGCAGCGATCTTTAATGTAGTAAAGCACATAACTGAGCAATGTTAATTTTAATGTTACGTGAGTTTAAGAAAAGTTTCCACTGCCTTTTCCGCTGTGTTTTCCATATTGACAACAGAGAAAAAAACATCTCTGAGGAATATACATCGAGCCGAGGAGCATGCGTTTTTCTGTCAAAGTTAAATGCTGATGTGTAAAGAGAGGTTCGCCAAAACCAAAAAAAAGGAAGCATGATGAAGTTAGTAGAACTTTCCCATTATGAACCTTGTCTTCATCATTACTAAATTTACAATGCAGCTTCCCTTCTGTGGGAAGAAACTCAAAGCGCTAGGCCAGAAAAAAAAAAAAACCATATTTAATACATTTCGTGTTTTACATATTTGGACAATAGTGCTCTGATGTTGCAAAGGTGACCGCAAATCAATCAGTTTCTTCCTCCCCTCCTTCTTCCCTCCCTCCTTTCCTTGTTCTTTCCTTCCTTTCTCTACTGATTACCATCAATTACAGTTTGTACAGAAGTCTGTGTACGAGGCAAAAACGCCTGGTCTGTTCAGGCAATTCTGCAGTTCTCTTGCTAACAACAGAGGGCAGTGATGCTTCTAATCTGGCAGACATATCACCTCGGAGAGAACAAAATAGCTCCTCTACTCCCGGCTTGCCTTCCAGCCCGCCAACCTCTCAGGACCACATTCCATTTGCCGTAGACATTCTCTCGCTGCCCGAAGAAAGCTGCCTTTATTCTTTGTCTATTAGTCTATATTCTACTTCTAGTTTTCAAAGCACTGCTTTAAAAAGCTGTTATTCGGTAATAGCCTGTGATCTTTTTTTAATATCTCTTGGCTTTTCTGATTATGAATAGCTGTTCTCAAAGCATTTCTTCTTACCTTATTGCTCTTCTTCCTAACCCCATTTAAATGCAATTCATTCAGACATTATGCTACTGCTGGTATCTTGGCTTAAAAAAATGAAAGCTCCATAGGCTGTGACCCTTTAATATATGTTCCAGCAGCCCACTGTCCAGTGAGATAGTGGTTACCTAATGTCAGACACTGACAAGTCGATAGGTGCCCAACCACCACCTGCGGAAGAACACACTGTAGGTATAATTCTTTACTGTAGAAGCTATTTACCTCCTTTTTCTTAGACTCAAAGCCATAACAATTTAAACTGTTTCAATTGAAGCAAATGAGATGCGTCATCCATTTCCCTGATGTGCTTTCAGTAAAGAAGAAAAGCCTTCCTAGACCTTAAATACCTTAAGAGCGCGCTCTATGTTTAACCGTTTTCTCACCATAAACGCTCACATCGCCTAATCAGGTAGGACTCTTATCATTTTGCACTGAATGGTTCATAAAAACATAAAATTCCGTTTAGCACCACTACCCGCCCTCCTCACCCACCCCTGTAACATGCTTACCCATCGTTCTCGTTGCTATTCAAAGAAACAGATTTATTTCTCACCCTGGAGTTGGGAATTTTGGCATGCCAGATTGAAAATGTACCCAACACCAACTAGAGGATGGGTTATTCTTAGTCTCCTTACACGCTCAAGAGAAAATGGGGCAGCTTACGCCTCTAAATCGAGCAAAGTTCTTTGGAAACTATGACTTCAGCTATAGCTAGATCAGCAAGGCCTCTGTCATATTATAAAAAGAACTGGGATCACGAACGATAGGAATCATACCTCCAGTACAAGAGTCGAAGGGACAAGATCTTAGGGATTGTAAGGAGGGGTTCCAGAGTTATCACCGTATCCATTGTGTGTCAGATTTTTTTTTTTTTTAAGTTTTGCTCATGGAAATGAGAGCAATTCTTCCAATGTCTTTTTGATGTCTATGATTTGTAGTGCAAAAGGCAGCTACTGACATTTGGTGGGGGTATTCTGTCTCAGCCCAGATGTGCAAACCCCTTTCATGGTTTCTGTCCTGTTCCTTTCATCCACTCTTCATTCTCCCTCCATCCCCCCGCCCCCCAGGCCTAGGCATCAGGGCCTGTGAGAGACAAGTGATCTCTAAAGACACAACCTACAAGCGCAGCTAAAACGGTTGCTGCCCCCTCCTTTAGAAAGTTAGGGGGAAAGGTCTCCCTGACTAACCTATCCCTATCTTCTTTCCTCAAGGATTATGAAACAAAAATAAGAATTGTCTCTGATAATCTTCTGCTTGAGACTGTTTATTATATTAGGTGGAAGAATATTAGGTTGATGATCTTTTTTTTTTTTTCTTTCCTTTTTGGAAGAAGCTGTCTCCATACTGTGGCAGGGCTCTCCAGCAGCCAACAGCGCCTCTGATTAGAAGGCGACTTCATAAATTACAAACCACCAGAGTGAGAGTCATTACCTAGAATGGGCTCTGCCATCTGGTCATCCACTCTCTACATGCTAAAGGCCATCATCTTTCCTCTGTGGCTTGGTTACTTCAAGGAGCCCTCAGCCACAGCAAAAGAAAAGAGGTATATTTTCATTCCAAACTCATTTGGCCTTTTAACCCTAGACTATCCAGTCACTTGGAAAGGTGACTGCTCCCATTTAACAGATGTAGAAACTAAGAAATAAGAGTTCGGAGTTTTATTGACAAGGAGCTTTACAAAAATCAAGTGGAAGAAAAAGAAAGCAGGATTTGCTCTTTGTTTCAATAGCAAGAGAACAAACACTTCTCTTTCTTTCTGCCTTCTCTCCGTATAAGAAATTTCACACACACTTCATTTCCATTTTCTGAAAAGTTCTATCAATGGTAGTTGCAGGCTCCCGTGATAGGAGGGAACCGATTTCTTATCGAACAGGTAGGCCCTTTGCAATAAGCCATCCCAGCTGTTTCTAGAGGAAAAATGATACAAGTTTTTAGTGAAGTTGATAAAATGCCAGACAGGAACTAATGCTTTACTTTTATGTATGTTTCTTTCCTGAAGCAAACAGGAGAAACACACCTCTCTTTACCCCTGGCAAGGGGTGCAGAATACACTGCCAGAGGTCCTCCTCTCCTCAGAAAGAGCGGCTGACCAGTAACACTACCACCAGCCAAACCCAAGAACAGGTTAGCCCAGCACGGGTTCAGTATGATGAGAATTACTGGTTACTTCAGTCTTTCACATTTCCTCCTTTACAGGTATCTTTCCTATATGGTAGTATTTTAGAAGCACTTCAGTGCAGTGTTCGAGAGCATGAATTCTGGAACCCGTGGCCGGGTCCATTTACGCCTCTTCTTAGCTGTCTGGCCTTGGGCAAGTTATTTAACATTGCTGTGCTTCAGTTTTTTTGCCCGATAAAATGGGTTTTTAATGGTGGCCACTTCACTGGATTTGGAGGAGAACTAGAGAGTGAAATTGTTAGGGTGCTTGAAGATTTATTTATTTATTTGTTTGTTTGACAGAGAGAGAGAGAGTCCCCATGCACTTGAGCTGGAGGGTGATATGCGGTAGGGAGACACAAAGGGAAAGAATCCCAAGCGGACTCTGCACTGAGGACGGAGCCCAACGGGGGGCTCTACCTCAGGACCCTGAGATCACGACCTGAACTGAAACCGAGAGTCAGCTTAACCGACTGAGCCACCCACGTGCCCTGTTATGGTACGGAACACAGAATTGTTCCAGTGAGAATCCTTTGCTATCTTCTCAACTGTACTTTTATCTAAAGATTGAAAATACCAGAGAGGCAAGTTTAGGAACTAGAGGTAAATTTATACCAAGATGATGTCTCACTTTTATCAGTGGCAATACTACAGTTGACTTTGCTGTCTTCATAACCTACAGCCATTACCAGTTGGCATGGGCAACTGAAACCTAAGGCAAAGGATACACACACACACGCACACGCACACACACAAACACACCCACAAACACCCCCCCTACACACCATGGTATCATTAGAAGCTCCTGTGCATAAATGAATGTTACCTATATTAAGAGTTTAAAACTGCACACTAGTGCTTATAGATACGTTTCCTCCTTTGCAAAGATAGGACAATTCAATTGGATGCTTTCAATTAATACTCAGAGACTTTTGCTTGGTCTGTGATACCAGACTCTTCTCATGATCAAAGAAAGTTGGTAATTATGAGGCATGACAAAAGAAAACCATCAAAGAATATTTTTAAAATCCATATTAACTATTACCACCACCTTCCTTCAAAAAAAAAAAAGTGAAAGAAAATATCAGTAAAGGAGTTCAATAACCTAATATTACTTCTGCTTATGGGTCTCCTTTTATCTGAAGTCTAAGTTCCATTAAAAAAAAAAAATCTCAGAGAAAAAGAAAAAAAAAATCTCAGAGGTACATTTGGGCTTTCTGCATATTTTCAAATAGGCGTGCAAATACATTAAAGTGTATATATCCTCACATTCATGCACTGTAGTCCTTCAGCAAAGTCCATAGGTACAATCTAAATAAACTTAAGGCACACAGGGGGGTGTGGGGGGCTCAGTCGGTTTTGCCTTTGGTTTGATTACAGCTCAGGTCATGATCACAGGGTTGTGAGATCAAGCATGATGTTGGGCTGGTGCTGGGCGTGGAGCCTGCCTCTCTCTCCCTCTCTTCTACCCCACCCCCATCTCTCTCAAAAAAAAAAAAAAGAAAAGAAAAGAAAAAGAAAAAAGGCATACATAATTTCCTAACTGAAAAACAAAGCCTATTTGGGAATATTAAATATGTATTGTGATTTCATATCCATGTGTAAGAAATCCCTGTTTCAAATATCACACGCGGGGGTGGGGGGCGTAAGAAGGAAGACTAGGTGTGCATGCATTGTCTACATTTTCTTCAGAACTGGCATAAACTCAGTCACCATGACCGTGCACGCCACATAAAACTGGCCTCCCTGGGAACGTGCGGCTCAGCCCCAGCTCCGCTGCTGTCGTCAGCTCCCCGTGGTACCTGCCCATCCTACCCTTCTTGCTCACAGAGCTGAGTCAGAAACCATGCTGATTTTACTGCCACCTTTTTCTTCCCAAACCATAAGAGCTTTCTAAAGTAACTTAATGGGAAGCAGCTAGACATTTTCAAAGAGAAGGAAAAAAAAATTCCTTCGTTCTAAATATTCTGAATCACAAGACCAAGAAGGTATGTGACCTTGACGCAGCCTATTCATTTTTCCAAGGGATCCAGGCCCTAGGGACTCCCGTCTTTTCTCCAGAGCATGCACGCACACACACATTCACATAGGGCAGTCCTACGTCAGGATTCGCTTTTTCAAAAGGACAGAAATATCTCACATTTTCACTCCAGCATCTGAAAGTACTCCCTAGAACATTTAAATTGGGTTCTCCCTTCTCAATCCCCTTGCAAAAGTGACAGTCAACTTTCTTTGTTTAACATCCTTTAGGGAGCAACTATCTTCCTTCTCTCTTAGTGTACGAACAACTGTTAAAAATAAAATCTTCTTCTAAACTCTAGACAGGAACAATGAATTCAGCCTAACCTATCACTATGTTAATTCAGAGGCAGCCATTCAGCATCTGGCCTCTTTCTGGATATTTGTTTCAATCCCTAGACTAGAATCTTATTCCTTAGTATTTAAGTTAGTAGAACCAGGACACAGGAAAGAACTCACGTGGAGCCATTTTTGCCACATTTTCATCAAGTTGGGTAAAAGATTTGGTGGGAAGCTTTGAAAGTAGTGGCTCACAGGAACTTTCTCAATGATTTGTGGATTTCACTCTCAAACGCTCCTTTCCTATTTCAACTCCATTATAATGGATAATTGAGAACTGACGACACAGATGGGAAGGCATCCATCCATTCATTCAACGAATATTTCAAGACGATGACAGGGACATCAAATTTGCTAACATGTAACAAGGCCTCCTTAAAAGAGGCAGATGATGACAGAATGTGGAAGAAGGATAGTATATCTTTTTTTGTTTACATATTTCAGGTATTCCATACACACATTTACAAAAAAAAAAAAATAAAGAGAAGGGGGGCTACACAAAGGATATTTTATGGGTTCCAAAGCAGTTCATATCTTTAACTCTTCTACTGTTTTCTGAGGTATTCTTCATAACATTTGACTTTACGTTTTTGAAAGCAATAAATTGATAAATTGTTGATGTTTTATAACTTCTTAAATTATGTTTTTCTATCAAATTTCAGCGTGGTAGCAAATGACGTGACTTGTCTTCCAAGCAGAAATCAATTTGGAAATTTCAAGTCATGGTTTGTCTTTGTTCCATCCAGACCAGAAGCTTGTATCTCAGAGCCTCCATGACCCAGGTATATGGCATAGTATGTTATGAAAAGGGAGCGTCTGGTTAAATAAATGGTTGAACGAATTGTCAAAGTAACTGCATCATTCATCTTTTATGCAGAATTTCCTATCCTGAATTATTAATTTTCTATATCTAGAAATATATATATATATATATATATATATGTATGTATGTATATATATTCTACAGAACAGCACGTTATACTGTTGTTGGGGAAAATAAAGCTCATTGTTAGTCGTGGTTACTTGTATTTACCTCACATGGTCCTCACAGATGAGGGAAGAATGACCTTGAACTCAGCCAGTGCAGTCCACTCCCCCCACCCTGTCTCCCAATGCAGTGGATTCTCGGGTGGCCCTATCGGAGAACAAACTCATGAGATGTTTATGAAATGGAATCTTTTCTCTTTAGTGTAAATGATCAATGGCCTGAGACATGGAGAAGCAGCATGCAATTTTATGCTAAGGATTTACTTTGCAACATATAATGTTAAAAAGCCTTTCAACTTCTTCTGTGCCAGGAGCTATTTGCATCTGCCAACTTCAAGGATTCTGGTTAAACAAGGAACACTTTTCCCCTGGATGATGGGCCCCTGTGAGTAGCAATCCAGGGATGCTGCCTGACCCTGCCTGGTCCACTGTGGGTTACAGGGAATCTAAGGAGAAAAACTTGTCCCGGAAACCAAAAGTGGTTTGGATAAGGTGCACTCCCAACTCTGATATATCCAGATAAATCTAGCTTCTTGCTGCCAGGTCTTAAGAAAGCCTGTGTACTTTAATTTTCTCACCTGAAAAATGTAGATAGCATCTGCTCTGTCTAACTTGCAGGCTTGGGTGGGAATAGATGCAATAAAATGAAAAGCCGTGGCATTCAATAAAATCCATTCTCCCCCACAAACCCCATCAAAATCAAATGACTAAAAAAAAAGTGATATATAGAAAGGGCTTCCCCCTTTTTTCCTCTATATTGTAGGATATCAGAATGGTGCACTATGGCAGACAGGTTCAAAGAGCCTGGGAAATAGACCCTTGATTGGTCCTGGAAAAAGAAAGGAATGATCTGGAGTGGAGGAATTTAGGAGATTAATTTGAATCAGCAAAGCAATCCCGGTCATTTCTCTGCACATTGCCACAACTTGGACACAACTGCACCTTCAACAAGAGGAATTTGTACTTATTGGAGTCAAGAAAATCAGGTTCCTCCTCCCTGGCAGATACAGCTCTCAGAATGGGTCCTGATAAAGGCTTCCCCCACCCCGGGAATTGAAAGACAGCTCCTTTTAGGTGCTTTAAAAGAGGACAAGGCAAGAGAAAGGAAGTTTCCAAAGCCAAAGAACCTGCAAATATGTAAAACAGCCAGTATTTATGTCAGATAATTAAAGAGGGAAATAATGCCAACTGAAATAATATAAAGTCAGAAAAAGAATCCTTATTATATTCTGTCATCACCTTAAATGAGTGTAGCAATTTTCTATACCAAAAAAAAATTGTCACCATCATTCATTTTGAAAGTATCTGTCGGGTGCAGGAGGAAGGGCAGGTATTAAGTAGAGACTGAAAAATACTATCCTGAACTCATATCTGGTAACCAGTAGGTTTCTAGGGTACCTATCCCCACCTCCCCAAGAGCACAGGGAAAGAGGTAGGTATCCCAGAGCTCTCCCCCTCCTCAGGAAGCCACTGTCACCGCTACCTGAACTCCCATCCAAAGGTTGTCATTGCAACTTTGTGCAATGCTTTGCTCCAAACAATTCGCTAATTCAAACTGTAAATCTTTATTATAAAGATTTCCTTCTTCTAAGCAGTAATTCTCTCTGCTCTGGTAGGGAGAGGAGTGATTTGTTTTTTCGTTACTGGTTATTTCTAAGATATCTACTCTAGATTAGTCCTGCTTGAGTGACATCCTAAATGGCTCCATTCCCCAGCAGTACTCTACTTCTGATGGGGGACTGACAACCTCTACTTAGAATGTCTTTCATGGGACACAATGAAGTGTAAAACTGCTGGGAAATAGCCTATGTTTCAAAACAAACCATCTCTATAATAAGCACTTAAAACACTTTTCATTAATATATTTCTCTGTGTATAACACAAAAGCTTAATGCTGCAACATGGCCTTTGACAAATTTTTTTTAAAAAATAAACACTATTTCAATTTTGAGCCGGACCAAAATAATGAAAACGCAAGTGAGGCTTGTTTGAGATGTTCCCCACACCCATTCTCTTAATGCTGCTGCAAATTGTGTTGTTTTCATCCCAAATACTGAAAGTTCAATAAAAATCCAAAGACGGAAGCCTGCATTAGTAAGTAGAGAATCTAACAACCTTTCGGTTGCAGGTATTAGCAAATACCTTTGGTCTAGAGAGATACAGTCCTGTCTAATCCTTATCTGAATTTGCAATTAAGACTTCAGAGCTGCAGATAACTGTACACAGTTCTGCTCTCGTAATTTTAAATGGCTGGACCTAAATCAAATCAGGCTTCAAATACATTGAAAACTAAATGTGTAATGTCTAATTGAACTAATAGATACCACTCTTTTTAATACAGCTAATGCTTAGTGCCAGCTCTAGGCTGCCAGGAGCTGTCCAGGTAAGAGAAATGAACAAATGAATGGTAGGTAGGTAGGGAGGTAGGCAGGAAGGAAGGAAGGAAGGAGGGAGAGAGGGAGGGAGGGAGAGAGGGAAGCCGGGAAGGAAAGAAGAGAAAAAACCCTCCTTGGAAAGCTTGTCATGAAATTATGATTACTCAGTTCCTTAATATAAATATAAAAGCAAGCAAAGTCACATTGATTCTTCACTGGCTTACACCCTCCCTCAACGTACGTGTGCTCTGAATTAGATTCCCATTCACTGCCATGAATTGTCAATTCCAACAGAATATCGTAAGAGCCTCAAAATGAAGCACTTATGAGTTTTCTTTTTCAATCTCTTGTGGGCTTCTCTCAGTTTATCGCAAATGAACAATCATGTTGGAAGGGGCTCCGTCTGTTTAATGTCATTAGCGATTGTTTCATAAAACAAACAGCCGTTCCACCGTTCGGCTGCAGTTAATCTTAAATCTAAATGTGGCGGCACTCGGGGAGCGCCTCGGACGGGGTTTGTTCTCACCAATGCAGGTCTCTTAATCTATTGCAAGTCAAGGCGCTTATCTCTCTGCTCAGTGCAGGGATTTCTTTGTCCAAATACGAAACCAAACCCAGTTAACATTGTACGTCCAGAATTTTTTTTTTTTTTTACCCCCTGGGTAATTTTTTTAAAAGCAACTCAAAGTCTACAGTATATTTATTTATTGACTGTACTATTTTACAAATATATTCCCGATACTGACAAAGTCAAATTCTTTCTTCAGGTTGGCGCCTAAGAGCCAGCCTAATCAGTGAGTTTGGGAATCCTGATAAAGGCTCAACTGAGAACAAAAACACATTTACAGAACTGGGAATGATGGGTCCTGGGAAAGTCAAAGATTTCAAGGGGTTATATACTCTTGGAAGGGTCTGGGCTCTGCATACATTAGGCTTATTATTATTATTACTTTAAATGACAATAATATTATTCAGTACATATTTTGTCAAAGGCATGGTCCTAAGAGTCACTGGATGTTAATGCTTTTCATTGTCTGGGTCAATAACCCTTAAGAAAGTATCAATATACCCATTTTCAGATTAAGTAACTGAGGCTTCCAGAGGTGAAGAAATCTGCCAAAGTTCAGACTGCTGGTCCCAGGCAGACCCATCATTTAAAATAAGGTCTAGGGGTTAGGGCACCTGGGTTGCTCAGTTGGTTAAGCACGTCTGCTTTCAGCTCAGGCCAAGATCCCAGGATCCTGGGATCGAGCCCTGCATTGGGCTTCCTGCTCAGTGGAGGAGTCTGCTTTTCCCTCTCCTTCTGCCACCCCCTGCCCCTGCTCATGTGCTCTCTCTCTCTCTCTTTCAAATAAATAAATAAATAAAATCCTCAAGTAAAAAAGAACCTTAAGAAAAATAAGGTCTAGGGGCCCCTGGGTGGTGTAGTTGGTTAAGTGTGTGAGTCTTGGTTTCAGCTAAGGTCGAGATCTTGGGGTCCTGCGATCAAGCCCCGGGGTTCTGTGACCAAGTCCCACATCAGGCTCCACAAGGTCTAACTGGCTTTAAGCAAATGTTCTAGCCATAAGGTCCTATTAAACTGGTTATCACATCAATATGAAAATTCATGTTTATAATAGTCATATATTCTGGAGTTCCCAGGAGCATCCTTATTTAACAAATTTTTGTACCTCTGCCAGATAATGCACCCCAAATTTTTAGTGGAAAATATTAACCATGGTTCTAGGCTAGAGGTCCCAGGAGCAGAAGGCTGCCTGTTGTTTCAGCTCCAGATGGTGAAGGTCACTTCAGAGTTACAATAAATAACTACCCAATTTCCTCACCAGAGCTTAACAGAGGGGCTCTGGCCAAGATGACTTAGTCTCCATTGGTAGAAACGTTCAAGTACCAGTTACAGCTCTGTGTACCTGCCCCCCCAAGTATCTCCTCTACACACCACTGGGCCACCCACCCACTCATTGGCCTTTAAACGCTGCCTGCTCTTCTGTTGACTTCTTGCTTAATTTTAAAAACCATGTTGTTGATTTTAAATTTTTGCCAGTTCCATAATAAAATGAAAAAATACTGAAAGGTAGAAGTCAAAGTATTAAGCTCATTCCGTAGTCAATCAGCCAATCATCCAGAAAATATTTATAATATTTATTCAATACCATTTGTGTTCCAAACACTAGGCTAGGCACTGGGTATACTTATAGAATATTCATTTCCTAGTACACCTAATATACTAATATAACAATTTTCTCTTGATCTAATAACTTGTTAAAGAGAACCTGAAGTCATACCTCATTCATATCTCTCTCCTAGGGCCTTTTGGAATTACTTTTAGCTCTTCCAAAGGAACAAACACTTTTACTTCCAAGCATTTATACATACAATTTCCTCACCTAATTGTATCATCCCTCCTCTCACTCGGCTAATTCCTGCTCAACCTTCAGAACTCAGATCAGATGTCCCTTCTTCAGGGATATGTCCCTATTCACTGCAGGGTTTTCACGTGTCCATCACACTGACAGCCAGTACAAATACCCCACCAGCCTATAAACATCATGAGAGACACGGGCTGGCCTATCTTGTTCAGTGCTGTCTCTCCAACAGGGGAGACAATGCCTGGTACAAAGGTGGGGCTCAATGCATATTGCCTGCGTGGATGGATGAATGGATGGATGGATGCGAGGAAGGGTGTCTATCTTAAATTATTTTATTCTCTTAACAGTAAAAACAGCTCAAACCTTTTTAAAATGGAAATAGGAGATATATATATAGTCATATATTCTATCAGAGAGGTGTCACCTGTAGAATGGCAGTTAACTGATAGCCATGCCTGGAATTTTGTTGTTTTAAAATTAGAATTAAGAATAAATAAAGAACATTCTGGATGGAGTTTGAAACTTGCCAGAGAGGGTAAGGGTAGACTTCAACAGAGGGATAGAGAGATCAGAAGACAGGATGTGTACCTTTTTCCCGTTTTGCAAATGTGACCAAGGAAACTGATATTGTATCAAGATGTGTCAATTCAACTTAACAAGTCATCACTGAGCCTCAGCTGATAGGACAGGCTCACTGGTAAGTTTTATGAGGTGGTCAAAGATGATTAAAACATTGTAATTCTAAGAAGGTATGAGCAGAGGAATTGAGGGCTAGGGAAAGACAGTAAGGCACTTGGATTTTCCTTGGAAGGGCTCAGTTGCCCTGTCTCCATTGTTCACACAGGCTCATTCTAGCAGCTCCAAACCAGTGTCCTCTTCCAAAGTCCACATAACCTCTTGCTGGGAAGATACTTTTAGGTCCAGGAGAGGGAGGGGAAAAAAAAAAAAAAGGATCTAGAAAGTGAGTTCCACCACTGTATGCACTCTTTTCTATCAATACACGACATTTCCTTTTGCAAACTCTAGATCTTTCAGCATCAGCTATGAGTAAAATGATTAATTTATGCAATTAATTCAAAGAGTACACTGGTCTTCAGAATCAAACAAGATTTTAAAGTGGCAAACTTCATTAACGGCAACTAGGAAAAAAATTAAAATCTTACAGTCTTAGTTCCTGACTTAAAGTAAATGTTTGTTGAACGAATAAATGACCCATGATCTTTATTCACCGCAAATATCTATCCCAGCAAATCTTTAAAGCAAAGGCCACAAATAACTAAATGGGCTGACTTGGATTCACACTGTCCTCCCTGCCCCTGCCAGTGCCTTCTATCTAAAAACAAAACACTTAAAAACAATAACGGTAACAAGAAAGCACTTTGAAAAGAAGCAAAATTAATTTTTACCTGTATTTTCAATTATTGAAAAGGCCTGTGCTTTGTGCAGTGGGGCCACGATTTGCAATACCATAACATGAGTTAAGTAAATGAAAAGAAGCACTGAGCTCATTTACAAATCCTTTCTTCCTTTGAACCGGTATGCAAACTGGTTCCTGCCTTGAGGTTTACAACTTGGAGCTGTCCAGCTCTTGCATGCAATGCTCGGTTTTCAGGGAATCAGTTTCGTGGTTCACAGCCCAAGGGTAAACCAGTCTTCTGACTCTCAAGCACTGTGACAATGACACTTAGTAGTGGCTGCAAACAATAACAATAATAATACCGTCACTCTGCCAAGTGCCTTAGACCCAGTGTTTTAATTCTTATAAATAACACTCTAAGATGGTTGCTATGTTATTCAATGCCTCTTTTTCCTACAGATAAGGAAAATGAAGCATAGAGCTATGCAATTCCCCAAGGCCATGAGCTAGTAAGCACTAATGCGCTACAGAAACTAATCAGGCCAGGGAGCACTGTTTCTACAACAATTCTTAGTCCTACAAACTTGACATTAGTTCTTGAGCTCAGGATGCTTTCCCAAAGGTAGATACTCAGTGACAATACATAGTATAGAAGTACCTTACACAAACAGATCTGTGGATTTGAGTGAAACTCCCAAGATTGTAAATTTTTGAAAGCATATGCAATAGGCATTTAATAAATGCTTTTGGATTAAACTCACAAACTACTGTACCCAACAGCATAACTTATAGAAATTCTTTTCTAGTCTGCTCTCATCATTTATAGGCTAAGGAAAGCAATTAAAATGGATTAGCAGAGGCAATAAGGGGGGACAAGTATATTGGGGACCATTTACACGGGAACACGGCATTTAGGTGACAAAAATCAGTTGAGTATTTTCCTCACATCTTCATTTTGGTTTCCTTCCTAAATGTATTGAATATACTTTCATATGATAACTTCATAAAAAATTTGCTAGAGTGTGAATATTTTCAGGCCATAACATGTTCTTTATTGTTCATGAAGCCTCTTTGGGAAATACTACAATTTTCAGTAAATCACTAAAAAAAACCCAGACTCTTTATTTGAGAAAAAAAAAATTCCCTTGCTCTCTCAATTGCAATGATTACGCTAATTTTGAACACTTTTTTTTTACAAATCACATTTTAGTTCATATTGTTGACCAAGAAGGTAGACTGGAGTGTAAGAAGGAAAAAGGGAGAGTGAGGGCAAGAAATAAGAGAGGAATCCGAAAGGGGCACCTGGGTGTCTCAGTTGGTTAAGCAACTGACTTGGTTTCGGCTCAGGTCATGATCTCAGGGTCATGATCTCAGAGTTGTGAGATCGAACCCCAGGTAGAGCTCTGCGCTCAGCAGGGAGTCTGCTTGAGGAGTCCCTCTCCCTTGTCTCTCCCACCACTTACACACACACTCTCTCGCTCTCTCTCAAATAAATAAATAAACCTTTTTTTAAAAAAAAGAGAGGAACCTGAAAATAAACCATCAAAAAGAAAACTGGTAACAAAATTAATGTATACCTAGCATTTTGACTAGTTAACATCAATTACTCCTTCCTCTGATATTCTGAGGCTACTGTGTTCAATTCTTCTTCTTCCTCTTATTCTTATTCTAATTAGCTTCTGGAGTAGAAGTCAGTGATTCATCACTGACATACAACACCCAGTGCTCATCACAAGTGCCCTCTTTAATCCCCATCACCCATCGAGAACATCCCCCACCCACCTCTCTCCAACAACCCTCAGTTTGTTCTCTATCGTTAAGATGAGTCTATTTTTTGATTTGCAATTATGCCTAAATTCATTCCAACATGAATTTGTTAAGGTTTTCATCATGCGTGGGTAGTAATGCATGATGAGAAGAACAAAGGTTCTGGATCCCAGGAAATGTAGAGGTGTACTGACCTCAGACAAGTACCAGCTCTGAGTATAGGACTCAAAGTGTCTCTGGTTTTGCCATTTATAAAATAAGAATAATAATGTCTTACATAGATGGGTGATTATTAACTACAATAAAGGTAAAAACTAATACATAGTAGGCATTCCCTGTGCTATAGTCTTGTAAAGAAGACAAATCTGGANTCTCTGGTTTTGCCATTTATAAAATAAGAATAATAATGTCTTACATAGATGGGTGATTATTAACTACAATAACGGTAAAAACTAATACATAGTAGGCATTCCCTGTGCTATAGTCTTGTAAAGAAGACAAATCTGGAAAAAAATGTAATAAAATTCAGAACAGATCGAAATAAATATAAGGACAGTTAAAAGCAATGTCTTACAAGCCATCGTACTTCTATATCTATCAGAGTCCCCTGGAGGCTCTTGTTAATCAGGTAAATTTCTGGGTCCCAAGTCAGACCTACAGAGCAGAATCTCTAGGGTTTGGATTCAAGAATCTTGTATGTTCACTAAAGTTTGAGAACCTCGACCAAGAAGAAAGAGAAAATATATCAGTAAGAGACCCAAAGGAAACAGATGGCACACTTAGCCTGGGCTGATTTTGGGAGGGTTTACTTGTAGAGGGACCAATTGTGTGGAGACTAATTATGGTACAAGGAGGAACCACAAGAGCTAATGCAAGAACTGTCACCACTCCAAAGCCCAAGGGACTGATGCAGAACCTGGGAGCAGGAGAATCCTGTGGAAGAGCCTTTCTTTCAAGAGGCAGTGACCTTTGGTTGAGGAATACAGCCAGGACAAACCTAGAGGGGTGGTCATTTGGAGAATAATACTCTGGTCTCACTTTTCTTTTCTCCAATCACCTACTGAGCCTCTGCATTAGCTGAAGCCAACTGGAAGGCAGAGAACCTAGGAGTCCCATTGATGTGGTTTCCAGAGACCACCTGATGGGATAGAAGCCAGCGGGAAAGGTTAGAGCTTGACCTGGAGAGTCAGGTGGAAGAGAATTTGTATGGAAAAGCAGCAGCAGGGATGAGAAGACTTCACACATGAAGTAGTTGAGTTCTCAGGTTGAGAATAACTAACATGTTAACACGAAGACTAATGATAATAGCTCTACTTANCTTCACACATGAAGTAGTTGAGTTCTCAGGTTGAGAATAACTAACATGTTAACACGAAGACTAATGATAATAATGGCTCTACTTAGGGGCGCCTGGGTGGCACAGCGGTTAAGCNGCGGTTAAGCGTCTGCCTGCGGCTCAGGGCGTGATCCCGGCATTATGGGATCGAGCCCCACATCAGGCTCTTCCGCTGTGAGCCTGCTTCTTCCTCTCCCATCCCCCTGCTTCTGTTCCCTCTCTCGCTGGCTGTCTCTATCTCTGTTGAATAAATAAATAAAATCTTTAAAAAAAAAGTTAAAAAAATAGCTCTATTTATTGNCTGCTTGTGTTCTCTCTCTTGCTGGCTGTCTCTATCTCTGTCAAATAAATAAATAAAATCTTTAAAAAAAAAGTTAAAAAAAATAGCTCTATTTATTTAGTTTGACTTTGTATTACTGTTCTAAAGACTCTATAGGTATTATGTTGTTTCCTTCTTACTCCAGTCTCTTAAGGCAAGCCCTACAATCATCCCTACCAGAGATGAGGAAAATAAGACAGGAAAGGTTAGCTTTCCTGCCTAAGGTTATAGAGATAGTTAACAGAAAGCCCAGTGTGACCGAGACTGCGCTCACAGTCCTTCTGCTCCACTGTCTCAGAAGGTGCTCTCGGAGGGAAAATGGGCTACATGCTGAGGGAAGAACAAAGGGATAGGAGAGGTAAAAAATGTCCGGCGTGTGAGAAAAACATGAAGAGGGTGATGTGGCCAGACACGAAGGAATCAGGAAGGAGAGGAGAAAGCCTTGAACACCATACATTGCACGGAGTTGTTTTTTTCATGCTGGGAGTGGGGAGCTCTGCTGCCTCACAAAGCTTTTCAACATGCTGTTCCTACAACCTGGACACTGAGCTAATCCCTGGGCTTTAGCTGAACTCAACATGCTGAGGTGGAAGATAGCTTTATTGTTACTCACAAATGGAGTATTACAGATCCCTGCTTCTTTTTCACCTTTCATTTCTTGCTACTGATATAAAAAGTTATATCAGTAGCAATAGAAACACAAACTCAAAATATCTCAAGGCAGTGGAGGTAAAAATAGAATGTAATAGTAAAGCAAAGCAATCTTCGTAACAAATCTTGTAAAGTGAGCCTGTCGGGTTCTGCTCTCTTCATTCAGCCTACTTGTCCTCACAGAGGAGCACTCACATGTACAACTGGGACAAAGAACCCGATCCTCATTATTCTCTTAGTGTTATGGCTCCTGCTCTTCCTCTCTCTCTTTTGCTCCATCATCTCAACCCCCCACAAGGATGCAGACACAGCACCTCCCATCAGATGGTGGAGGTGACAGCGGCTCTTGTTCAGGGCGCTGGGGAGGCACAATTATTCAGAAGAGATGTATGTGAGGAGGGAACAATACACAAGCTGGACTGAGGACAATGTGACAAACAACCACCCCAACTTTTCCTTCTTAACCACTAGATTCTTACTGACGCTCCCGCTCCTTCTATCTTTCCCTTGCATTCCCCCAGCCCCGGTTCAAACGTGAGGATTATTCAGATTGAAAAAAGAAATTAGATCCGTGCTATGTGGGACACCTGGGTGGTTCAATCGGTTAAGTGTCTGCCTTTGGCTCAGGTCATGATCCCAGGTCCTGGGATCGAGTCCTGCATCAGGCTCCTTGCTCCGCAGGGAGACTGCTTCTCCCTCTGCCTGCTGCTCCCCCTGCTTGTGCTCTCTTTATCTCTCTGGCAAATAAATAAATAAAATCTTAAAAAAAAAAACCCTGCTATTTCATGTACTGGATCTTCTCCAACACCATATGACTTGCTTTGGGACAGGCGCACATTCCATGGGGTTCAGTGCTAACATATCTAGTAACTTTGAAAGTCTTTGCCTGACTTAGTAAGAAAAGTGTGATATTTGATGGGATGACCATGAGTACTTCATGAAACATCAAGAAGCCATTTATAATTTATATCTGAGGTTACGCCATAGACACTGATCTATTGTCAACATTTATATATAAAGGGTGTCAGAGTCTCCTTGGAAGCCCCTACTTTATCGACCCTGATCTCAACAACTGTTCTCTCGGGTCAGACGTGACTCAGACCAAATGCCTCTGCTGTGGATCCAGTGCTGTCTTGCCATTGTTCAGTTAGTACAGATGCTATATATTTGATTGTGGTCATCACATAATCTCTTTTGTGATCTCAACCAATTTCTCTTCCCCTACAAATAAAACTTGATGAAGCTCAAATCATTTATAATCACTGAATTTAAGAATGAGAAAAGGATCTTCACGTTGTATAATCCAACTCCTTGTTCTAACAGACAACTAAGACAGAGCAAAGGGAAAGACACTTGTCCAAGGTCATAAGAAGTAGTGAACCTGACTTAAATTGTTTCTTGAGTCCTCTCATCATGCTGACTCAGCAAAGCATCTGATTTAATACGGTTTTCCTTTCTTTCCCTGTTCCTTATATTTTTAAAGTCACATTGGCTTCTAAAAAAAGAAAAGAAAACACACACAAAGGAGTGGGTACTGGCCAAAATTTCAAAGATACTATTTCTGAAAAATAAGGGCAAAAGGAAAGAGGGGGGAAATTTTTTAGCCCAATGCCTAAAATGCCACCGAGATAGGTTAATCATAATCTAATCACCTGCAATGTTTATCATGGGTTATAGTAACAATGAGTTTAAAGCTATTTGAATTACAAGATACTGAGTTTTTGTCAGCTATAGCTCCATGATGTCTGTAATTTTCAATATATCTCATGGTGGAAAAATATAAGCAATCATTAAGCCTTTGATTGCTGCTAGTACAGTTTACTTAAGTAGATACATAACGTATACAACACAAAGCAGATAGCTGAGTAACTAGAACGCGGTCACATGCCCGCGGCTGTGTGAATGTCTAAATGCACATGAGTCTTTTGCAGGTTTTTCTTCTTCAGGTGGATTTTCTCATTATGATGGTTTATATTTATTCTGGCCTTCAAAAATTAAAGATGCACTTTGATTCTGAGACAAGATAGGCAGGAAAGGTGTAGTCTATTAAAAAAAATAACTGATTAAAATGTCAGTTGACTTTGTTCACAAAACAACATTTCCATGAGAGGATTGTCAACCATTAAAAAGCTACACTGGAGATTACGGACTACAATAAAATCTTAAAAGTCAAAGTAAAAAGTCAACAAAGCCTTTGCACCTACCCAAATTGCTGGCACGCTTTATCATCGAAGGTGGCCCATGATACGCTTGCCATGTAATGTATATTGTCTCTAACGCTCACAAAAATCCTGTTGGAAAGGTATTGTAAGCCCCCTTTCCAGATGAGGAAATCAAAGCTCAGAAGCTCAGATGCTAAGGTCAGGGCAAGGCCACACAACGAACAATTACAGAATCTAGCTCAAATTCAGGTCTGCCTTGCTCCAAAGACCAAGCTACATCCTTGAACTGTGCTGCGCTGTTACAGTCTATAAAATACCAATACAGCACGGAGGAAGGGTAGGTGTTCAATGACTTCAAGCTAACACTACAATCTCCCAATAATATCGTGTGATATCGTAATACTACCCTTCTTCAGAGACTTTTGTTTTGGGAAAGGAGGAACCCATTTTATTTACTGACTGCTGGTAATTATCCTATGAGATAAATATTAGGTAAATAACTTTGACACACAGGGAAGCTCAGTTTTGGTAAAGCTCCTATCGTGTCTAGGATCACACCGTAGAAAGCTCGGAAGCCAGGATTGAAATCCCGCCATGTCTGGTTTAGAGCTTCTGTTGTAACTACTGTATTTTAAGCCGCAAAAGCTAGCTTCAATACAGAACCACCTAGGAGCGCCTGGCTGGCTCAGTCAGTGTTGCATGCATTGTGAGTTCGAGCCCCACAATGGGCATGGAGCCTACTTTAAAAAAAATAAAAATAAAAAAGAACAAAATAGAACCACCTTATTTTAAGCCACATTTTTATCAAGAAATACTTCAAAAAATGCTCAATATGTGTCAGTGACATGAGCAGCATGAAGTAGATGCTTTGAGAAACAGAGACTAAAGAAATGATTCAAACATTGCCTCCTGTTGGCTCCTGATCTCAGAGTGCTTAGAGTTCAGCAGGGGAACTGAAGAAAGTGACGAAACCAGTAAGGTGGACAGTGTTTGATTAGTATCCCCAAATAAGAACGAACAGAGTACAGTTCCATTTCAGGGGAAAGACCACTTCCAAACGGAGTGATCAGGGACTGTTTCCCAACGGTGTCCTATAAAGTGGTTCTTGAATAATGGATTTTGACAAGACATTTCAGGTAGATTGAATGGCATAAGTCACAATGGGTAAGAGGGAAAGAGTGATGAGGCCAAGTCAGTTTCAGTATGTTGTGTGTGCAGGAAAATACTATGAGATGGCATCGGAAAGATCATTTATGACCATCAAAAGTCTCAACTTCCAGGCTAAAAATTATGGGCATCATTGTTCGACGAGGGGAGCTGTTAAAACTATTACGGTATGGGAGAGGAATGATCTCGGTTATACATAAAGTAGCCGTGTGTATGTTGGCCTAGAGTGTTTAAATATTAGTCAAGAAATCAGTGATGAGGCTATTGGAATACAGCAAGTATTAATGCTAATTACAATTCCGTGTAGGTATGTAGACTAGCAGTGCAGATGGAAAGAAATGACAAAATCAGGAAGTAAGGCCAAGGATAAATTGCCGGGAACTTCAAGTGACTAGCAGTGGAGGTACAGACTTAGATACGCTTAATTTGAACTGCTGAAGGGACACCTGCATTCAAGTTTCTGGTAAACATTTAAAAATACAGCAACTGAGTGAGATAGTAAATGGACTGGAAATTATGATTTGGGATTTCTCCTGCATAGAGATGATGGATAGATAATATCATTGAGACAGAGAACAGAGAAATAATAGAGAGAAATATAAATTACAGATGAACCCACTTTTAGGAAGTAGAAAAAAAGAGAGCTACCATCCAAGGAAAATTCACAAGTATATTGGCGTAGGGCAAAAAAAGCAAAGGGAACCCAGGCAAGAAAGTGAAAGAGTATTAGTGATCTATATTACTGCAGACACTGAGAGAATGAGAGAGAAGATGTGACTGGGCATGTTCAGGGTAGAATGGCCATAGGCTGGATGAGGAACAACAAGTGAGTAACACAAGGTCAAGGTCACCCAGTGTGGCCA
>NC_048225.1:114657112-114682112 GCF_002007445.2 Ailuropoda melanoleuca
AGAGAGGGAACACAAGCAGGGGGAGTGGGAGAGGAAGAAGCATGCTTCCCAGCAGAGGAGCCTGATGTGGGGCTCGATCCCAGAACACCGTGATCACGCCCTGAGCCAAAAGCAGACGCCCAACGACTGCACCACCCAGGCGCCCCAGAAAGTAGGATTTTTAAGTAAAGAAAGTTTGGACTTAAAGTACAAATGTTTTTCTGGAACATTCATAGTAAAAGAAATAATTTTTTTTTCAAGAGATAGGAATTAGAAAATTGGACGGTTTACCAAGCAGATAAAAGATTCACCATGGAATTCATGCATTTTCCACAAAGATATAGCTTGCTTTGGGTTTACAACTTGGACTAGAAATGCAATGATCTGATGTAAGCAAACAAATAGTTTTATTTACACCATGGACTGCCTTGATATAGATTCAGTACCTTACTTAGGGAATTTATTTCTTCACTCCTCACCCCACTGAAGTGCATCAAACCCTTAGGGATCTCCCCGCTCTCAATAAAATTGTTAATTGTGGCCAGCTATGAAAATGCTTTTGTAAAAATGGTATTTGATAGATCTAATAATCAGAAGGAAAGAAAGAAAAAAAAGAGATGATCTCAGGGCCCCAGTAAATACCCAAAGATAGAAAAACATTCATAAATCTCCATCAGGCAGCCTCTAAGTTCTTTCATGAAGAAAAAAAAAAGATCCATCTAAGGGAAGATAGCCAGACTTGAATCTTTCTGAGAAAGCAGCCGAAGATCAGCTTGTGTTGAGGCAAAACAAAACAAAACAAAAACAAGATAAAATGAACCAAGGGGCTTAAAGGATAGGAAAAGGCTTATGCGCTTTAAGAAATGAGGCCTTTACAAATCAAGCAGTCAGACCATGAGACGTTCCTCAGCATAGATACTATTCCTGTCATAATATGGAAAAATACTGAAAGGATTTTATACCTACAACTTAAATATTAGATAATTATAATAATAAGGAAACAGTAATACTGAAGTATGACACATCATTTACACTTCAGTTAGTCTCCAGAACCGTTCTATCAAAGGGACATGTAGCCACAACTTAAAGATGAATGTATTCACGGCTGTAAAGACCATACAACTTATGAGTGGCAGAGCCAAGATCTGAACCTGAACACAGGCTTTCTGAGCTAAGGACCAGTGCACTGGGGCCCAGTGCTTCCTCAAAGAGCTGAGTCAGACTTTGCTCTCAGGGTCCCCAGACTGGTATTGTGCAGCGCTCTCTCCTTGGCTCCCATTTCTCAGTACTCTGTTCTTTGGTTTTTTTTCGGTTTTGCATTTCTCCGTACCTTGGAAGCTGTGTCGGGAAGCACGAGAAAACATTTAGTTGCCTTTCAAGATGATGATTTACCCCGGGTCATGAGCCTGCGGGAAGGGCCACGGTCTCGGCCGCCTTCACGCGGGGCTCATGTGTCGGATGTGAGGGCACATGATGTTCCATTACACACTGCGGGCGGGGCTACGAACTGCAAAAGCAACACGAAACTCTAAACTTCAGTCTCCTCTCGGCACCAGTCATGCTGCGCCATCATCATATGACTCCCTCACTTTATGAATGAAAATCTTTGTTGCTAAACCCTACAATTCTGTCTTTTTTTGGTCCCCTCCAAGTAGAGTACCGTTCACTTTCCTAAAGGCATCGGCAGGCTTTAAAGCCATTGTTCGTAAAGGAAGACGGCAGAAACACAAAAAATGTTGATGATATATTAATGAAAAGCGCCAGGATGTAGCACTAAATCCACACTCTGATTAGAAGTGTGAGGAAACTGTAAATACATAGGAACGGGATCTAAAAAGGAATGTGGAAACAAGGGAGGGGGACGCTGCGTGAGTTCTTTTTTTGATTTTTTTAATTGTTGTTGGAAATGTTATTTGCACTGTAGTAAAAATGTGAACGTGGAAATATTGCCCTGTCTTCAGTTTGCCTCCTGCCATCTGTTGTTCATCTATTTATTGTGTAACAAGCGTGTTTTCTCAGTTCCAAGATCAGTCGCCTCTTTGCGTCCCACTCTCCCTGTGGGAGTTCCTCCACCCCCCTCCCATTACTCTGTGGTGATGGGAATGGCCTCTGTCTCTAGCTCTTGAGCTCTGCAACCATGTGACCCGTGGCCTCATGGACAACACATCTCAGCGGTCCCAGAAGCACCACAGCTTCAAACAATGTCACCCCCTCCCCACACCGGTTCCTTTCCTCAGTTCCTCATGCTGGTGAACCATACTGCTCTCCTCCCAACTGCTCAAAGCTGGCACCACGTAGTCTTTCCTACATGAAGAAAATGTCTGGTCTTTTTAAAAAATATCACCCCGGGGGCGCCTGGGTGGCACAGCGGTTAAGCGTCTGCCTTCGGCAGGGCTCAGGGCGTGATCCCAGCGTTATGGGATCGAGTCCCACATCAGGCTCCTCTGCTAGGAGCCTGCTTCTTCCTCTCCCACTCCTACTGCTTGTGTTCCCTCTCTCGCTGGCTGTCTCTATCTCTGTCGAATAAATAAATAAAATCTTTTAAAAAATAATAATAAATAAATAAAATAAAAAATATCACCCGAACTATCACTCATCCCTTTTCCCATCGTCACTGTCACAACGGAGGCTGCCCTCACCAACCCCACTGCATNAAATAAAAAATATCATCCGAACTATCACTCATCCCTTTTCCCATCGTCACTGTCACAACGGAGGCTGCCCTCACCAACCCCACTGCATAAGGTCCAACCTCACCGTAACTCTCTGCAGCGAAGCCCGGAGATCATCTTACAACAGAAGCTCCTCCCGCCACTCTATGTAAATCCCTTTAAAAGTTCCGTGTTACTCTTAGGATTAAGGTCAGACTGCTTACTACACTTGATAAGGCCCTTTTGGACCTGGCCTGAGACTTCCTTTCTCCCTGTTGTCACCTCCCGCTTCCTTCATCACCAGTGACCACAGTCTTCCAATAATACTCTGTTCTTCGAGCAACATGGCAACTCCTCCCTACTTCGCCACTGATACAAATTTCCCCTAATTCCAGTGTCAGTCCTTCCAGGACTTTCCAGCCTCCCCAGGTTGACTTAGATGCACCTCAGTAGATCCCGAGGACCCTGGGTCTATTCTTACTCTATCACTCACCATACTCTATTGTAATCGCTTGCTCATGGGTCTGCATTCCCTTACTAGACTTCAGACTCCTTGAGGGTCTGGACTGTGTCTTATTCATCCTTGTGTATCCCTAGCACAGTCCTTCATATGATTTCTTACAGCGTAAATAGATGGAGAATGGCTAAACTCGACTAAAAGTCAAGTTCTATTCAAACGTGTCAGCATAGACAATATTTATATATACTTTGTATTCTATAGACTTAGCTAGAGATTAATATAGAACCCCCTTCAAATATGTTGGTGGTAAGGGATTCTATAGCATTCGGAAGATAAAGGAACACTTCGTGACTTTGAAAAAATATTACAAGAGAAGGGGATAAATTCTCCAAATCCTGCTAAAGCTAAAGGAGCAAGTGGTGGTGATCATGGTAGCTATTGAAAGATGAGAGGCACTGCTAGGATTATGACCAGGTGGGCAATGAGGAAACGCAAGTGTCGACAACAGCTGGGCAGAGCATGTCCCATAGAGACAAATGCAGAGCTGAGAGGTTACAAGATAAAAGAGGGCACTTGGAGGCATTTTTAACTGTAGATTTCTCTCCACACCCAGGCATCTCTGAACCTCTTGAAGTACATCTATCATTGTTTGGGATTTATCCTCCTCTCTTCCCAGCCAGGTACTACTGGCATGATCTATGGTGAGGGGCATAATTCACCAGTGTAGCTTGCCCATACAGACTGTAATCAGCAGTGACGTATTTAGTGACAGTTCTGTATAAAAGATGACTAACATAAATAAAACGCATTGTATATTATGGGGTAATAGAATATAAAGCGCCACAGATATACTCCTCCAGCGGAGAGGATCCAGGATTTAAGTCTGTGAGAGATGGCATTCTGAGGGACAGCTAAAGTCGGCCTGGCAGCTCATCCTATTACCCAACGTTATCCCAGCAGTCCAGCTATCAGCCAGCTCCACATGAAGACCTTCTCCACAAGAGCTAATGAGGAGTTTAAACAAATATTTATGACCTCAAATCAAGCATCCAGTGTTATTTTAGTCTTCATTCTACTTGTTTGTCACACAGGCTTTTCTTTTTAATATGTTACAGACCACTGAAAACAATTGATAAGAATCAACAAGGTAGTGTGTAAAGGACAACAGCGGAGTTAAATCTGAGTCTGAATTCTGACTCCGAAGTTGAATAATTATATTCCTATTGGATAATCATGAACCCTCAGTTCCTTCATCTTTAAAATGGGGGTCTTGGGGCACCTGGGTGACTCAGTTGGTTAAGTGTCTGCCTTCGACTCAGGTCACGATCCCAGAGTCCCAGGATCGAGCCCGCATCGGGCTCCCTGCTCAACAGAGAACCTGCTAATCCTCGTGCTCTCTCTCATGCTCTCTCTCTCAAATAAATAAATAAGTCAATCTTTAAAAAAATAAAATGGCGTCTTGTCTCATTTTTATAGTCCCAACATCGAACACAAGATAGTAGTCATATAAATGATTCACATTCTCTCTCTCTCTCTCTCACAGACACACACAGACACACACACAGACACACACACACACACACACACACACACACACACACACACACACACTATTAGGCTTCTACTACTCTGAATGCCCAGACAGGAATGTTCCCAGAGATCTCTAATTGTGCAATGATACATGTACTCTCTATTCCATTCTCTCTCCCATGCTGACTTATGAATACAACCAGGGCTGCTTATCAACAGTCAAACCTAGAGTTCCCTGCTGCCTTACATTTGAACAATAGCCGCCTTTACCCTCCTGGCACCTGGCACTGCACACTAATTATCAGAAGAACAACGTTCAGGGACTAATATTAATGAGTAAGTATTTAGGAGACATTTTAGGTATCTGGTCTCAGATCTATGGAAATTATAAAACTGACCAGAGAAACATGTTGGAAGTTGTCACAGGCTGATTCCTTGAGAAACAGATTCTCAGATTTGCGTGCAAGAGGTCTATTAGGAAGTGCTCTCAAGAACTGAGTGGGAGGGAGGCAGGATGGGCAGAGGCCGGAGAGGGAGTGGGATGCAGTGGACCCCACCAGGGGCTCTGGAGCCCACATGTTCTTTCGGAGCCAGCTCTATTTGAAACAAGGGAGCCGGGCCTTGGTGCCTCTGTAAGACTAGTCATGCGGCCCTGCGAGAGGCAGATTCTTTGGCAGGGTCTAATTCCAAGCAAAGATTCCACTGTGAAGCATCACCTGTGGCAGACGGGAAAATGAATCTCTTGGTCCTGGGAGGAGATCTGGGCAGCATCACAGCATTCCCTACAGAGGTGTGAGTCAGACCTCGACTATCAGGCCTGACAATTCCTGCAGAGGAAGACCAGTCTCCAGTTACTTTTCTTAGCCCACTCCAGAGCTCAGAGGCTGGGTTCCCAATGACCCCGACGCAGTCCCTGACCAGGAAGTGTTCACCAGACCCCAAGAGACAGCAGCCATGTAGGACAGGCTAACCTTAGGCTGAAACGTACAGTACACCTATTGAAATTCCACTGCTTGGATTAAAAATAGAAGTCCTCCTCTGCTTTGAGGTACATCTAGTTGGGATTATATCCATAAGGAAGAAAAATCTGACTTCAATGTTCTGAGAAGAAGAAACAGCAAGAACAGAGGATCATTTCTCAAACCTGATGCACGCTCTGGAGTTGGGACAGCCTCCGCTCTCGAATAGGAACCTGACTGTGGCAATGGGTCCCTGGAGGCCCACAGTGAAGAAGCAATGTTCATCTGAACCATGGGCCTTGCCCTCAAGGTCACTCCACTCAATTGACACAACATTAAAACCGTGCCACAATGCAAACCTGAACTGTGAAGATGATCCCTCTCTTGGTGATTTTTCACAGGTTATCTGTATCTCTGTTATTACGAGAAGACTTAAACTTTTGAACTATGTGTGTGTATATATAAACTGCCAGGGCAATATGCTTATCTAGTCCACCTTTGAAAGAAGTTCACTATCTTTAAAAAGTTATATATGTAATGAATCTTACTTTTTGAACCATAATAGATTTAAAATTATTTTAACACATCTTTCTAACAATCTAGTCACAAATGTTAAGGCAATTAGAGCAGCTTTGAGGTCAGAAAATGGCAGGTAAGGGGCGCCTGGGTGGCACAGCGTTCAAGCGTCTGCCTTCAGCTCAGGGCGTGATCCTGGTGTTATGGGATCGAGGCCCACATCAGGCTCTTCTGCAATGAGCCTGCTTCTTCCTCTCCCACTCCCCCTGCTTGTGTTCCCTCTCTCGCTGGCTGTCTCTATCTCTGTCGAATAAATAAATAAAATCTTAAAAAAAAAAAAAAGAAAAAAGAAAAGGGCAGGTAAGATTAATACAGGCAGAAGTTTGAAGAACATAATAGAAGGTTAGGGTATAGTATTTTGGAAAGGACCTTGGCCAATACCTTTCTGAGACTCAGTGCCTTCACCTGCACAAGGGCCGTAATGATGCCCTGCTGGCTAATCTGAGGCATCAATGAGACACCTGTAAAGTGACTACATGCTAGAATCATGTTAGTTTCCACTGGCACATCATCTTCTACATAAACTCGTGGAGAAGTTTTCTAAGATGAGTCTTAAAAAAAAAAAAAAGGGCACATGATGTTTCCATAGCTCAGATCTATAGCAAAAAAAAAAAAAAAATGTGCATCAAGAGGGCAAGTGCAAAGAAATTGTGACTTGTGCCATAGCCAGTGATTAAACCTTAATACAACTTGACAGTTTTAATTTTTACATAAATACCACCAGGGCCTATCATTCACATTATGGATTTCAAGCTTAACATGTAATTTAAAAACAACAAAGCTGCTTTTAAAGGAGTACTGTCAAAGCGCTGACATTTTCAAAATTGAAAATGCTCTGTGTATAAGATTTGAAATGGAAAACCCACCAATTTTTCTCTTTACCTGACAGAAGTTATCAGGATGGACCCTGAGAATGCCCGGACATTTTTTAAGCTGAGTTATTGATAGGTTGGGACGATTTCTCATGGAATTATATATATTTAGACATAGTACAAGAGCTAGTAATTGCTGAAATTTGCTAAACCCTTACTGAGACAGGCACCGCGCATAAATTATCTCTTTAATTGCCACAGAAACTCTGCAGGTCCATTACTATCATTACCTTCATTTTACCAAAGGCAAAACCAGAGCTGAGGGAAAGCTGGGGGTTCTGTGCCACTGTTTCCAAATCTCCTCTCACTTATATTATCTGAATGATAGGACAAACCACANCTGGACATTTTTTAAGCTGAGTTATTGATAGGTTGGGATGATTTCTCATGGAATTATATATATTTAGACATAGTACAAGAGCTAGTAATTGCTGAAATTTGCTAAACCCTTACTGAGACAGGCACCGCGCATAAATTATCTCTTTAATTGCCACAGAAACTCTGCAGGTCCATTACTATCATTACCTTCATTTTACCAAAGGCAAAACCAGAGCTGAGGGAAAGCTGGGGGTTCTGTGCCACTGTTTCCAAATCTCCTCTCACTTATATTATCTGAATGATAGGACAAACCACACGGTGGGAGGGAGGCTAACAGAGGTCCTAAGAGAAGAGATTTCAAAACCCACCGCTAGCCAACGACAAGGAGAAGACCAGAACTCAGTTCCCAGACCCATGTTCTTCCTCACATATCTCACGTCCTTTCTGGACCGTGGTTCTAGCACACGAGATTAGTGTGTATGCAGCAAAACGAAGCTTTGTATGTTCAAGATACAGAACTAAGTATCGCGACTCTAATGCAACACACCGATCTGTCAACAACACGTGTGGGTCCCCTCTCTTTGGACTTCAGCACTAAATTCAACTAGTAAATATCAAAATAAATAATTTTGTGATGCACCTAAAACTGCTAACTATGTGAGTTTTTAACCAAATTAAAAATAATAAGCAATATATTATCTTATCCAATGCAAATAAGAAATATACCTGGTCTGTGGGTAATAAGTCTACAGAAGAGGACAGTACATTACTCTTTTCACTTCTCCACCATTTGCATAACACACTCATTCTTTCATTCAGCAAATATTTAAGTATCTACTATGTGGCAGACACTGCTCAGCATGGGAATGCATCCCTGAGTAGCAACAGAACAATCGCTTCCTTCAATCTCTGCTGGAGAGGGGGACCAGAGAGAAATCAAGGTGAATTTTTTTAGTCCTTTTTGTTAAGAGCAGNAGTATCTACTATGTGGCAGACACTGCTCAGCATGGAATGCATCCCTGAGTAGCAACAGAACAATCACTTCCCTCAATCTCTGCTGGAGAGGGGGACCAGAGAGAAATCAAGGTGAATTTTTTTAGTCCTTTTTGTTAAGAGCAGTAGTGAAAACAGTAGAAAATACATACGATTTTTGCAAACTTCTTGAAATAGGCTTCAAATCTTTTTTACTTCTCAATATCTAATAATGGATTTTACCATGTGAACATATGCAGAAAAGGTCCATCAACAAAGTCAGCCAACATTTATTTAATATCTTCTACTTTCCAGATGCGAAACCAAACATATTGTCACAGTTCAAAAGAGCTTATATTTTAGTGAATTAATCAAAGCAAACAAAAAGTAGTCAGCCAACATACATACCACCCTGGGTGCCCTAATGCAGGAAAGACCACCTTTGCGCGTACAAATATCCCCCTCTTCACTTCTGTCTTCTTGTTTCGTTGCCTTGTAAAGCCAGGAATGTAACCAGGTTAAGACAGAAACCACAGGAGAGTGGCAAACCTAACCCTCTAGCTCATTTCCAGACAATTCCTGGGAATTGTTAATGTGCAAAGTAAGAGCCAGATTGGCCAGATTCACATTTATGTCCTGCACGGTAGTATACAGACATTCCGTGTGCAAATGCTGGCGATTTCAAGGTGACAAGCCTCTGACTGAAAAGTCTAGAGGTCGATAAGTCTCCTTTGGGGTCACCTAGCCTTGCCGTTACCTCAGCTGACAAAGAGGAAATTTTTAGAAAATAAACCTTAATAAGTTTTAAACAGCAAGGCCTCCACTTTCAAAATAATTATGAGACACCATTTCCTCCGGGTTAAAAAAAAAGAAACTGATTTCACATTTCTGTCTGTTATTTGCAAGTCTTGTGTGAGTAAACCGGTACAAACCAACTACAAAGACCTCAGTTTTCAAGCAAAACACAAGAGCACTTAAATATAATGATAATGGGTAGATGCCTTTTAAATACACACCCCACTTTTTCTTTTCTTTTCTTTTTTTTTTTGGTCTGAGAGACAGATTTGCACTTGTTATAGAATGACTGAGTCACTCACTCATAGCAATGCCACTTGTGAGTAATGGCACAACTGCTTCCTTTTGGGGTGTTAAGTATTTTCTCTTGTCTCTGTCTTTCCCTGTATATATTAATACCTAATTTTCATGTTGGTCATCAAAATGCAGGCAAACATTTTCTGCTATTGGACGGGACAACAGAGGGCATTTTAGAAACTCCAGAGCAGTTTAAGCCTCAATCATGTTCTAACTTATTGATTTATGCAAATCGATATGCATTTTTGCAAACTATCTTTTAGGGTTCTCTCTCTTTTTTTTTTAAAGTTAGCACTTAGCAGCAGAATTAGGTCATTTTCATTAGAAAAGAGTTCTAATTAACTAGTTCTTTATTTAAAAGAATACAAGTTCTCCTCTCAAGATTCTATAACATTTTGTCAATAGTTCAGAACAGGGCTAATGATCATCATTAATGAAAGCCCAGAGTGAGTGTGAGATCTTTATTTTATTCCTTTTATCAAAGCGTAAGATCCTAGACAAATACAGCTTGACAGCAATCATTTTCTACCTCACAAATAAGTAAAACAAGCATATGCCACAGAAGGTGACAGAACGTGTGTGGTTGAAAATAAAAAATATCCCTTGCCAATTTTAACAGGTATTCAAATTTGGGGAAATATTTTCTCCTGCTTTGTTTCGCCTCCTCCTTAAAAAAAAAAAAAATTCTACTCAGATGTCCCATGTTCATTATAAATAATGTCTTATATAGATATCAGAAAGACAGAATAAGAGGCAATGAAATAACTCCAATCTTCCATTTCTCTTAAGAATAGAGGGTATATTAGAATTTCACAGGCGGTGGGGCTGGGGTTTCAGGGAGTTGGGGGATGGGCTTGTGTCTTTTGAAAATGCTTTTCGGGTAATTCTGATATATCTTCTGGTTGAGGACTTACAATTCATTTCCTTGGTTTGCCTGATCATGTGACAATGACATTATGAATGGCTCCAATCTCCAGTCCCGTAGAACAATACATTTACTAGGACAGGCCCCCTGCACAGTGACTCTGTCTGAGGAATGGGGCTAAGTGTAACTACTGCATGGGTATGTGGGGGGGAGGGACGCAAAGAGAGAGATGTTTGTAAAAGCTATACTATTTTATTAGTTGCACATGTACTAATATTAATGTACTTAACAATAGCACAATCTGCCTTACAACATCTAGCTCCTTCAGAAATGATCTTTTATAGGCCCAACATTTTCCTCATTAATCTTTAATTAATGTTTAAAATAATTTGTTTTACCTCCTAGGAAACCCTATGTCCTGACCTCCCTTCAGTTTCTGTTACGCATCTACAAATGCCTCTCCTTGTACTAGAAGACTAGTTGCTCATGCATTCCAAGTTTCCCAACCAAAGTCAATCTATTCCCTCTTCAATTTCTCACAAATTCCAAAGGGAATTCAAATCCTCCTGTGTCCCTTTCCACTGTCTGGACAATACTGTGGTGACATCTATGGTGACAAGACTGCATTCCAAGGGACCTCCCAAGACTGTGTTGCCATCGGACTCCTGCCTAAGCTTTGCCCTAATTCTCCTGATGTTTCCTAGTCCGGGGTCAGTCTAACACATTTCCCCCTGTGGGTTTATAAAATCTCTTATATCTTCTCTCAAAGAATAAGAATAAAAATATATTTGTTTTTAAAACTCAAAATCACATTCTCTTGCATTCTTCTGAAATACTGGATGTTTCCGCCATAAACTGGGGTACCATCATTTACTAGGTTTGCACCCAGCCTTTTTGCTTTTGTTTCGTGATCTCTTAGTTAGTACGGTTCTTCTGAGCTAATTACAATTCTGTTAGACGAAGCAAGGCCCTTAAAGGCAGTACTCATCCACTCAGTACACTAGCTAAAAGTTCCTGTCACCCCATCATACTCCTCCGAGAGCTTCTTTTTCATAATTTACACCTTATGCTTCTCTCTCTCCAATGTTTAGTGTTTTCCCAAGGATTTAACACCTTTGCTCATTTTCCATTCCTCTTCTAACCTGTTTAAAATATCCATGATGTAATAGTTAATTGTAAACAAGATTTTTCTTTTTCTTTCTTTTAAAGATTTTGTCGGAGAGAGAGAGCAGTGCACGCATAAGCAGGGGGAGCAGCAGGCAGAGGGAGAAGCAGGCTCCCCACTGAGCAGGGAGCCCTATGTGGGACTCAGTCCCAGCGTCCCTGGGATCATGACCTGAGCCGAAGGCAGAAGCTTAACCAACTGAGCCACCCAGGCATCCTAAGATTTTTCACTTTTTGGAGAAGAATAACTTTTGCTTGAGATTAAAAAAAGCTTGCAGAGGCCTTCATTCTATCCCATAGTGGGTCCATATCTAAGTTATACCTTAGGAACCATAATAAAAGAGACTCTTACATACTTCGTTTCTACAAACACAGGAACACACAAACACTTATCTTACTTGGAATTTATGTTAAAAAACTACATAGGGCACTAGAGTCAAATTCTGAGGTTCAGTAGCGAAGAAAGTTCATAAAACGTTACTATTACTCCAGACAATCTGTAAACAAAGATGTACTAATGAATTTCTCTGTGGTTTCATTTCCAATCTTCAATATAGTTAGGAAATTATAAAACAGGTGATTATATCAATGTGTCACTGAGCATAAACCATTTTTAAAAGCCAACTACTTGGTCCCATTTCCTTTCTTCCTTCCTCCTCCCTGTCATCCCAAACTCCCAACAAAAAGCTTACCAGTTGGTTAGTCTGTGTGTTATTAGTTCATGGAAATGCTAGTATTATTTAACAATAAAAATAAAAATCTCACTCAAGCGAGCACTGAATTATTCATGCATTCTGATTTTACATAATTTGGCCATCCCTCTTTTTATTGCTATTTCAGTTTCTATCACTAAACAATTCTCCACTAGGTCCACCTTGGGTTCCTGTGAACAAGGAGATAACACTTGCAAAGAGTTCCCTCGGAGATGATGTTCTGAGCTGATGTCCAAACATTTTCAGCCAAAGCCTAAACTACGAAAACCAGCAAGGAATACCCTCAGTGCCCGGAATGAAAAGTACAGTATTAACAATACTTTTTTTTTTTTAAATCAAATTTCTTTAGAATTTAAAAATCTGTAATGACACAAAAGCTAGCAAAATTAAACCATCACAGGAACAGACTTTTAAGACTTACATTGTCACTCTATATTTTCATTATAAGTGCACAGACCTAAGACATCATTTAAAACACAATTAAGGCACTCAAAGTGGTTTTGACATTAAAAGTTCTTAATGGGCAATGTCAGTCTCTCTGTTCAGTAAGTAGCAAGAGGAAGGGGAAGGAGCACAATGGAGCAAGTGAGTGTTGAGAAGGTAGGGTATAGGAATTAGAATGCACTTTGCACTATCAGCAAAATGTCAAGAGCCCGCAAGGGGAGCCATGACCGTGGCCAATATTCTAGACGTCACCATGTTCAGGCACCGCAGTGCAGGGCTGTATCTCATACAGCAGGCCCTCTGAACTTCACTGGAATTTTGCTCAGAGTTGGAGGGGAAAAGCTTGTTTTGGTGGCAATACCCAATCAGAGCCGAAGAAAGCAAGAGATAGCAAAGGTGGCAAAGCAGTGGGAACCAAACAACTAAAAGGAACTTTGAGAACTGCCTTCTCCAGCAAGAGGAGGGGCTCCTCTTTTTAACACTGTTTATTGTTTTGCTCATTTCCAAAATATGGTTTTAACAACTCATTAATGTAACTGACTGGAAGTGTAAACTAACCTTCGTGACGACATTCGAATGTTCAGCGTTAAGTGTGGGAAAGAAAAAAAACACAGATGGAAAATACTGTAATGAACTGACATGTTCTATTTAAAAACTGTTTGTCAGCTGTAGTTAAGTTGACACTGTCAGCATGGCAACAAATCATAACATTTTGCATGTTTTGCTGCATGCCTGAAGCAGGGATAGCACATAGCACGCCTAGATCATAGTGGTGGGAGTTTAGGAATGGGACAATCAATGGAATGGAACAGAACGTGTCTGATGTGTTACTCCCTAACGGTCAGCCACTAGGGAAGTATACATGTCTGGTGGGCTATTTCTTGGTGTCTACGAAAGACAACCGATGTTCAGGGTTTTAAAAATGGAATGCGAGGGGCCCAGAAGGACTAAGGGGATGCCCTCCTCTACAGGCGTTGTCGCAATTCACGTAGAGATTCACACACGCAAGCGTGACGTCCTCCACCAGATGCCCCTCTGTTGTGGCTTCACCACCGGCGAGAGAAAGGCAATGATAAATCACCCAAACTGGAACCAGCCTTGGAGGCAGGAGATCTGTATGCCTGGTCTGTGACAGACAAGGCTGGTCCTCTTCCCTGGTTCCTGGCCCCAAGGCCAGCATGTATTTCCCAGTCCCGCAGCTCACAGGCCACATGACTGAGCTCTTGCCAAGGAATTCTGAGCATAAGTGCACCTTTTACATCGCTCATGAGAAAATCTCTGCGCCTTGATTTTGCTCATTTCCCCTTTCCTTGGCCGGGACAACCAAGGTCCAGTACAACCCTGGAGGCCAGGTGTTGGAGATCGTTGCTTGAGCCTCCTCAACGCTCCTGAGGGGCAGAGCCACCGGTCAACCTACAGCCTTCACTTTAGTCTGTCACAGGAAAGAGAAATAAACATGTACATTCTTTGTTCCACACTACTGTGGGGAATGTTTGTTGTAGAAGCCTATTACCCCAGACTCACTGAGGTCCTGACTCTAACATTTGGTTATACGATGCCTTAGGAAAGTCACTCAAGCTCTTTTGAGCCTGTTCTCCTTCTGTAAAATGGACATGATCATATTTGCCTTGTTTTATCTAATGGAATACGGACATAAATCATTCTGTAAAATGCTGTGAAGCAAACATAAAATATAAACTAATATAAGGACTCAAAAGAAAGAGCAATTCCTTCCAGCTGGAGTGATTAGACAAGATTAAAGAGAAGAACTTGAGATGAATCTTAGTAACATTTTGATAGGATTTTAACTTGAAAAGAGGATAAACAAGAATGGAAAAAAAGCATCGTGCAAAATTAAAAATAGTGCATCTTTCAGAGGAGAGCAGAAAACAGTTTGACTAAAACAGAGGAATCTAGCAGAAGGATAATGGGAAATAAGGCTAGAAGATAAATTTGACAGCCAGATTGTAGTAGGTAAGAGAGAGGAGCACTAGGATAACGAGTTCTGATTGATCTTTTGGTAGTGGGGGTAATTTTGCCCTCTTCACCCATGCTTGGCTGAGGATAGTTATTTGCTTGAGACACTATAGTGATGGCTTGCTTGGACCTGGCCTGCTTGGACCATTTTGTGGTCTTAATGGAAAGGCCAAGAGAATCAGAAAGATGCCAATCCAGAATCTCAACGCTGCAGAGCAGCTGAACAAACCTAGAAGCACCTATCCTGAA
Source organism: Ailuropoda melanoleuca (assembly GCF_002007445.2). Taxonomy (NCBI): domain Eukaryota; kingdom Metazoa; phylum Chordata; class Mammalia; order Carnivora; family Ursidae; genus Ailuropoda; species Ailuropoda melanoleuca. Next base: position 114,671,934 of record NC_048225.1, read on the forward strand.
GGTTCTTGTGGCATGGAATAATTAAATGCTTATGTTTAAACCAACACTGATAGGCATTTGAGCTACTTGTAGCTGAAAGCATTCTTAAAAAGGAAACAGCATAAATGGTTAACTTAGTATCACAGAGAACAAAATACTTGGGGAGAAATTTGATCTTTGAAAAGGTTATTGACAAACTATCACTTTAATTTCTCAGACATGTGCCCTTTGTGATCAATATACTGGAGCCATGGACCCTGAGAAAAACCTTCTGAGATGTATTTATAAAAGCAATCTAGAAATTCACTTTTTACAAAGAAACTTTTTTGTTATTGATAATTTGTAAATTTGTACTTATTTTACAAACCAGTCATTTTTATGATACTATTGGTACATAAAAATTACACATATTTGGGCCGCCTGAGCGGCTCAGTCAGTTAAGTTTCTTTCCTTCAGCTCAGGTCATGATCTCAGGGTCCTGGGATTGAGCCCCACATAGGGTTCCTTGCTCAGCGGGGAGCCTGCTTCTCCCTCTCCCTGCTCCTGCTCTGTCACACTCTCTCTTTCAAGTAAATAAACAAAATAAAATAATCCAGACATTTAAAAAAATTACACATATTCAAAAGAAAGCCAAAGAAGTTTTTGTTAAAACTTCAGAGCTAGAAAAACCCTGATAAATCAACTAGATGTTCTGCATAGCTTTACAGGGAGGAAATTCAGGCCTAGGTACTCTATTACACACCTTGCTAAAATGCATGACCTAGAACTCAACCCTTGCTTTTTTTTCCCCGCACCGAAAAGAAAAAAAAAAATCGCAATTAGTCCCATTGCTGTCAAGTAGATTTTCTTTTTGTTCCCAGTATAAGAAATGCACAAAAAATTGATTTTTAAGCTCAAAGTTCAAGTTTTCCTGGCATTACCTATAAACAGTACATTTCACCAGTAGCATATGTATCTAAATATCAACTTTAAAGTGGAATATTTTAATAAGATTTAGACCAAAAGGACCTACCGAAGCACATACACAAGGACAAGAAGCATGTTGCCAGTATTATTCATTATCTCTGTGACATCCATGCATGATTTGCTAAATATCTCATTTCATATCATGTCCTATATCTGGCCATTTCCCTAGATCTAGTTCTAAATTAAGCAAGGATTGGAAGTGAGTCTGAACATAAGTATAGTACTAGAAAGTAATACCAATGTAATTTCTTCTTCTCCCTCTAGCTATTACTCTCTATATATTCCCAAGGGTTTTGCCAGGTTAAAGCAGGGGCAGCTGGGGGAGAAAAGCTGCCCTAGATACTTACTAGCCCTCAATCATGTCTCAAAAACAAACATACAGGAGAAAAGGGAGGTAAAAATTGGACCTGCTTAGTATCTCTTACATATTTGAAGTTAAGTTGGGATGAGGCAACAGGAAAAATGCTTAGAGTACTCTGATGTATTTTCTCAGATTGAATAATTGCTATTTAGTAGACTTCTTTATGTAAAATAATTCTGTCGTTAAGAAGAGCACTAGGCAGGAGAAAACGATGCTTCAGTCCAAATCACAAATAATCTTGTTATTGCACTGACAAAAATTTTTCTTAGATATTCTTACAACAAACACTGCATCATCTGGATAAATGGAGGGGTACACAAAGTAAAACTGCTTAGCTGTGGTTAATTTTGATTCCACACCATAAGAGCCATAGTGGGGACTCATTCAAATACAGTCTGTCCCCTTTTAAATGCTGCTCCCATTTCAATTTTCATAAAGCATCATGATTGCTTAGTGAAAGAGAATCACTCTTCATCTGCTGCTGATAGGAATATGATCAGTAATCTTCATTCCCTTTCTTTGCATAATCAGAATCATGTCTGACACTTAGAATTCAGAATTTCTATACAACAGATTTCCTAGACAGATCCTGGAGGCTGCTGTCCCTTTGGGCTGGCCCATAGCTATGTTCCATGTCCACCACCCCACCTCTAAATTTTAGTCCCCTTTTCTTCCCAGGGTGTTGGTTGACATCATTAGATATTTTTGATCATGCTTCTTCATGGCTAATTTTGGAAACAGAGCAGGTCAGTATTTGGATGGAAGACGGTGGTAGCAAGCCTCCAAGATGTCCCCCAGTGAGACCTTCCCCTTATATTCATACCTGTCATAGGCCCCTCCCATATTGTACCAGGATCGGTCCATGTGACCAACAGAATATAGCAGGAGTGCTGGTATGTTACTGCAGAGATCAGATTATCAAAAAAGACTGCAGCTTCTGTTCTGTTCTTTCTCTCTCTCTCTCTCTCTCTGATCCACGAGCTTTGGGGAAAGCAAGCTGCCATGCTGTGCACAGCCGTAGGGAGAGGCCCATGTGGCAGGAAAGCAAGACCCCAGGCTGGCTGCCATATGAGTAAGGCTGGAGGCAGACCGTCTGGCCCTGTCGTGCCTTCAGGTGACCTCCCTCTTGGCCAACACCTTGGGTGCAGCCTCTTGAGAGACCCTGAGTCAGGACTAGCCCACTAAGCTGCTCCCATGTTCCTGACTCTCAGAAACTGGGGAAAAGGATAGATAATTTGTTGTTTTCAGCCAGTAAGCTTTCAGGTCATTTGTTACGCAGCATAATACCTACTAAGAGGCGCTACAGAGTTTTTGGTTCGATGTTGCTTTCCTTCTCGTATTTAAGTGACTTGAGAATAGGAGACTTATCTTCATCTTGAGGCTCAGCAGAGTTCCTGAGGACACAGCAGACCCAATAACCGTCTTCTGAATGATGATCGTCTCCTCCCTGTTTTTATCATTAAAGTAAATTCAATAACAATTACACATCCAGACTTCTGACTTAACTAAGGAATTTTTTTTTTTTAAATAATGTGGTTTAAACCAGAGAATACAGAGGAGGAGAAAAAAAAAATCTAAAATGAGATCACCTTTCAAAAGCTCCAATTTTTTTAATGCTCCCACCATTAAGAGTTCAATATAAATTTACAATGAGGCTCAGTGAGCAATTTAGGAAGCCTTGGCCTCCTGCCTTATAAGCATTCATGATTACAAACTAAAACTTGGCCTCACCAGCTAAGCCATGACAGCATGATGGGAAAGATTAAAGGCTGACGTAAGTTAAAAGAAATAAACTGCTGTAGGTCTTGTGTTTTAGGGGACAGTAGAGTTATACTCAATATGATCTAGGGAGAACATTCCTAAAGGTGATTATCCCTTGTTAACTTGGCGGCTTAGGGAGAATCAGGAACCAAACACCTTCCTCATTTCTGCAGGTGGCAATTATGTTCTGCAGTGGGAGGAGTCTGTTCTTTTTTTTTTTTTTAAAGATTTTATTTATTTATTCGACAGAGATAGAGACAGCCAGCGAGAGAGGGAACACAAGCAGGGGGAGTGGGAGAGGAAGAAGCAGGCTCATAGCGGAGGAGCCTGATGTGGGGCTCGATCCCATAACACCGGGATGACACCCTGAGCTGAAGGCAGACGCTTAACCGCTGTGCCACCCAGGCGCCCCGGAGGAGTCTGTTCTGATAGATGTGATAGACGCATTCCTCCGGGTCCATCAACCCCCATATTCTAATACATTCTTACTGAGAAAACACAGGTTACAGAAAGGGGTAAAATAATCCCATCACCATGTTGAGAAATGAAGATGTATCCATTTGGAAATCTCTTAGGAGATGTGTTTGTTTGAGCTGACATTTACTAACAGGGCAACATTTCTTTTCTTTTCTTTTTTTTTTTTTTTTCTTCCCCACTGACTAAGCCCCTTTCCTAGACAGTAATCTCCTCTGGAAGAGAGTTATTGGAGTTATTACTCCAGAGTGTAGTGAAAAGAGTTCACTGAGTAGAAAGAAGAAAAGCAAAGGTTTTGCTCAGCACACTTGAAGTTTTACCAAAGGAAAGTTCAAGTTCCATGAATGAAAAGGCAGCATTTCACTGGGAAATAATTTCCCTGGATTGCATGAGCTGTATCTTTAGGGACCACAAATCTGGGTAATCTCCAGCCTTCTCCTTCTTTCAGGAAAGAAAAGACTCAGGAAAAGCTGGCTTCCTTCCTTCTAGCCTCAACTAGCTGACAAGGAATACAGCTCAAGGAGCCAAGAGTAGGGTTTTTTGTTTTGTTTTGTTTTTGTCATTTAAAAAAAAATCACTAAATATTAAAAGAGAAAAAAACCGAATGGGGTGGTACAAAAAAAGGCCTCAGGTTCAGTTAACTTCCATTCCACAAAACAAGCTTTGATTCTTGCATCACTTGACAAAGACTGCTTACTTCTCCAAAATGTGAGGACTGCCCCAAAGGCACAAGGTAATATGCCCTAAGGACTAAACCATAAACCAACACACTCCTTGGAAAAATAAACTGACAGTTCTGTTCCTTAATTACATTCTGCTTTTTCATTAAAATAAATAATCAGACTATATAATACATTACATTTAAACCCATATTTAAAAAAAAACATGAACACCTATATATAAGAAAACTGGTGATTTTAAATGTTGAGTTCTGAAATATTGATTATAAGAACATTAAGACTCTTCTGTTGATTTCATCTCAGAAATTATCAGTAAAGCACCAAGGAGAAACAGAAACAGTCTCGATTTTTTTCCTTCATATTCTCCATTCTTGATGAAAATAGGAGACATACCAAACCCAAACCATGGTGTAAGGAGTTGAAAAGTAGAGTGTAGAGCAGTATCTCTTCATGAGGTATTCAGGAAGTAAACTGTAAACACAAGCAAAGTGGGACAAGAAGAAGATGCAGGACTCTTCACCCTGAAAGCTCAGGGATCAAGGGCATTGGGTATCGGGCATTGGTGCGAGGCAGGGGTAAGGCATGCAGCTAACGTCAGGTGGGGCTGCCTGAAAGTTTGTCCCCCACATCTTCTACCTATTCCCTACGAAGCACAGCATCTACTCCTCCTTCCTCACTTTGTCTTTGGAGAAACCAAGCTAGAGAAATTCTAAGGACCACAATACCAGGCATGTGGGGTGTCAGAGAAGAAGATGGGTTCCCAAAACACTTATTGAAAACGAGGGCATTGTAGGAAAGCCTCCACTCCCTCCCCTTCTTCCCCACTGGGCTCCCAGAATGCTCTAGGCAATTGTATATACCCAAGGCAGGACAGTGGATAACTCCGTTCATGAGAAATGGAAGGTTCTAGAGAAAAGACCTACAGACACCTGTATTTCGGAATTCTCTCAAGTGAAACAACTGGTTTATAAAATCACCATAGAGTAAAGACAACCCATCCATGACCCTAACCATGCATCTTTCACCTATTTACTACCTCAATCTTAAATATGAATAAAATGAGCATTTGAGCAATCTCTTCTCCTTATGGATTAATACACATCTTTTTAAATCTTGAAAAATCCTTCACTGGCCTCTATTGTCTCTTCTAACTCTAGTCCAATCCCCCCATCCTTCTTTCTCCTGCCTAACTTGCTGTGGAGCCCCCTCTTCCTCAGCTCCTGGCATCTCCTTGACCCGGAAGTTTAACTTCACCACCAGCCCCACCCTCACACAGAATTCCTAACGCTCAGAGCCAGTGACTTCATGGTCGAACCCCTGCTATTTTAACACTACTGACCTGCCCAGTCACCCAACCTCAAAACCTCACCATACCTTTTTTTTTAATAAACCTTTTATTTTGGAATAGTTTTAAATTTGCAGAAAAGTTGTGAAGATAGTAAGAGAGAGCCCCCATCCATATATCTACCACCCAGCTTTTCCTACTGGTAACACCTTAGGTTAGTGAGTCACATTTGTCACAAGTAATGAACCAATATTTACATATTATTATTAATGAAACTCCATACTCTATTCATATTTCCTTAATTTTTACCTACTCTTTTTCTGTTCCAGAACCCCGTTAGCTGTTCTGTCTTTTTAGGCTCTTCTTGATTACTACAGCTCCTCAGACTTTCCTTGTTTCTCATGACCTTGACAGTTTTGATGAGTACTGGCCAGGTATTTTGTAGATTTGAGATTTGTTTGTTGTTTCTTTCATGATTAGACTGGAGTTATAGGCTTGGGGATGAAAGACCTCAGAGGTAAAGTGCTGTTTCCATCACATCATATCAAAGGTACATACTATGAACATGGCTTATCACTGTGGATAACTTGACCTTGATCCACCTGGCAGAGATCCACTGTGAAGTTATTCTTTTCCACCCTTCTTTCCACTGTACTTTTGAGAAAGAAGTCACTCTGAAGAGCCCACACCTCAGAGGTGGGGAGCTGTGTTCTCCTCCTTCCGCGCAGAAGATCCAGAGAGGTTGCTTGGGATTCTTCTCTGCATCGGTCTTGATGCCTCCTTTGCCCTTGCTCCCATTTTACATATTTTCACAATAAGTAAGCAGTACAGTGAGGGTCCAAGTCAGAAACTGTAATTCCAAGCCCTGACTCTTTGGACTGAGTCAAGAATGAATTACTCCTAGCACCTCAGGGCTTTCTTCCTCCTTTCTTTCCTTCCCTCAACAAATGCTGGTTATCAGCCACACCCCACACTGTACAGGGGAACCCACATTATCCTTGGTTTGGGTTTCTACGGTTTTAGTTACCCATGGTCGCCCGCAGTCCAGAAGCAAATGGTCCTCCCCCTGATGTATTGTCAGAAGGTCAACAGTAGCCTAACATGACATCACAATGCCTATGTCATTCACCTCACTTATCTCATCAGGTAGGCACTTCATCATCTCACATCATCACAAGAAGAAGGGTGAGTGCAATCAACAAGATATTTTGAAAGAGAAAGAGAGGCCATATTCATATGACTTTTATTATGGTACATTATGATAGGTGTTCTATTTCATTATTAGTTATTGTTATTAATCTCTTATTGTGCCTAATTTATAAATTATACTTTACCATAGGTATGTCTGTATAAGAAAAAACAGTATATAGAGAATTTGGAACTATCTGTGGCTTCAGGCACCCACTGGGGGTCTTAGAACGTGTTGTGTTCTCCATGGATATGGGGTGACTATTGTATTGGCTTTAGGAACACAATGGTAAATCAAATTCATACAGTCCCCAAGGGCTCGAAGACTTGTAATAGTGCCTTATGATTTAGCTAGGGAGTCAGAGAAGGTTTCCCTGAGGTGGAGACTTCTGAGGTAGGATCTGAATGGTGGGTAGAATTAAGTCCATGAAAAATGCCAAGGTTCTGACATGTGAGGAGTGTAGGGGAGGTGCTCCAGTACCACAGCCAGGGGAGGGAACACGAAAGAGGCCTCTGGAAAGTCAGGAAGGGCTGCTTCCTGCAAATCCTACAAGCAAGGTGTGGCTACTAATGGCAAGGCAGTGCCTTGCACAGATTCGAGTTTTAAATGAAGTCTGCCAAGGGCCGAGTCTATATGAGTAGTGAGAATGGATGCAGGATGACCAGTGAGGAGGCCCCTCTAAGAAGCCCAAACAGGAGGCAATGGTAGCTTGGCCTAAGGTAGGGACAGTAGAGATGGAGAAAAACAGNGGCAAGGCAGTGCCTTGCACAGATTCGAGTTTTAAATGAAGTCTGCCAAGGGCCGAGTCTATATGAGTAGTGAGAATGGATGCAGGATGACCAGTGAGGAGGCCCCTCTAAGAAGCCCAAACAGGAGGCAACGGTAGCTTGGTCTAAGGCAGGGACAGTAGAGATGGAGAAAANTCTAAGAAGCCCAAACAGGAGGCAATGGTAGCTTGGCCTAAGGTAGGGACAGTAGAGATGGAGAAAAACAGACAGATTCTAGAGATAGAAACATCAGACCTTGGGTGACGGCCCTAACCTCTTTGTACCTCAGTTTCTTCATCTGTAAAAGAAAAATAAACATAAACCTACTTTATGAGGCTGTTAGGAAGTAATGAATTAAGACTCATAAAGCATTTAAACAACTGGCCTGGCTCCTAGTAATTCTGCTATTAGTAATATGACTCGCATGTTCTTGAATAGGGTACCTATATCAACTGAGGAATCGATCCCCTCACTGACAAAATGAGGAGGCTTCGCTGTATAATTTCCAATACCTTCTCCAGCACTAAATGGTTAATATTCTTGGCCATTATTCTTTGCTAGTCTAAGAGGACTATAAGCACTTATGTATGCTGTTCCCTGAGAGATCACTCAATAAATGTTATGTATCTTATAAAACCTATACCACTATACCCACTCCTTTTCAAAAAACTGACAATGAGCACACAAGTGTTCTCCTGAGTAATTCTGAGAAATACAAAACTAATTTTTCAATCCTAAACATGTTGCATTCAGGACTAGTAGTATTTGGCCTGGCATTTCTACCCATTACACAGTGACTCTATCTTGCTGTTTCTTCCATGCTTAGAAAGTTTTATTTCAGGAAAGAATCTACCCAGACAAGCTTAATCCAAAGACAGGGCCAAAGCCTGCAGCAACACCGCTTAAATGGCCAATTTGATTACTCAGGATAGAAGGAGGCCATTGTAATCACTGAATCAGTGAGGATTTAAAAACATCACACCATGACTTATGGGCAGTACAAAGAAGAACCTTGTCTTCCAGGAGCTTCCAATTCACACAGGGAAGCAAGGGGAATCCAAACACAAGAAAACTGAAGATAAATCCATAGAAATTATGAATGATTTCTCAATTCAGACTGAAGAAGGACAAAAAAGAATTCAGAGGAGAAGAAATGGCAATATTTAACAACAAAAAGAGCCAAGACCACTGGGATATAGTATCACATTGAGGTTTTTATACCAATGAAAAGGTTGCAACATCTCAACCAAGAGGCCAAACTTTTGCTTCTCCCCACCTCTGGCAGAGCTCACGTCTTCAGTACAAACACACACCAGGCGGAGCAAAACAGAAACATGCCAGAGCCTTCTATTAGACTGGGTGACTTTATCTGCAATGGTAACTGCAAATATTTCATTTTCAGTAATTTGGGATTATCACTTATGTAGCCGCAGAACCATGTAATGTTCTTGAGGAAGGGGGACTCTACCAAACCCTTGTTTATTTATAGGTAAAGATAACTTAATGGGGAGAGGGAAGGAGGAATCACAGTACTTTTCAAATGAAATTATAAGGAAACAAAAGAAAGAAACAGAAGTTGCTAAAGGTGAAAAAAAATAGACCACAAATTCAGTTGTAAATGAGCTAACACTGAGGTAAATCTGAACTAATAAAACAGATGAATTTACTGAAAACTTAACACCTTTCAACACAGCTGTCTGCCCAGTCAGAAAACTATTAACATCTTGTCACCAATGCCCCAAGCACATCAATGATATGAATTATAAAAACAACCCAGAACAACAAAAGAAATGCACCACACCAAGGAGCCAATGGCACACATGCCTTCTCAGCGCCCCTCTACGCACTGAAGAATTTGCAAAAGCAGGAGGAGCACAGGCTGGAGAGAAAAGGTGGACAACAATGCAGACAACTTTGAGGAACAAGCAAAACTACTGCAACCGACTTGAGACCATTTAAGAAACGCCTTTTCACAACGACAGTTAACAAAATGGCATGGGTATGTAAGTGCGAGGGGCTGTTGAAAGTCAGGAAAGCTTCCCTGTAATAATGATGAGTCATTATAGACAGGATTCTATTTTAATAAGAAAGAAACATCATTTTCTTAAATTGAAATACCAAAGCAGGGATCTTTAATTACTTTTGGGCCAGAGGCTCCTTTGAGGATCTCATGAAAGCCAAAGACTTTCTCCTCAGAAAACTGCCTGTACTCACAAAATTTAGCATTTGATTTCAATGGAACTGACTGACTCACATCTACCGGCCATCAAACCCATCCCGATACGGGTTCCCCTTTGTCTTGCGGGCCCAGTGCAAAATGAAAATGCAGGGGTAGGCAGGTGGTCCCCGTCCAAAAAGTATTAAGAATTTCCAGATGGTGACAGAACATGAAACCAAGGGCAGGGCCCTTCAGAGCACTGGACCCTATGTGACTACACAGGTTACCCACCCATGAATCCGACCCTGCTTATATTAAAAGAAAATTTCAAGTGTCTATGCCTCTTCTTTAGTAGTACAGACAAATAACCCACTTTCTCAAAGGGGCGACCACGAAGCACTTCACATGAGCTCAGCACCAGGCTGGGAGCTTTACTTTCACTTAATTTTTTCAGCAACACTGTGAAGCAGATATGACTACCCCCCACCTACAGATTATGAAACCAAGAGTAATCTGCTGAAGGGAAAGGTGGTGCCCTATGTGTTGAAGAAATCCCTCC
>NC_048225.1:114687112-114779436 GCF_002007445.2 Ailuropoda melanoleuca
TTCACAGAACTAGAACAACTAACCCTAAAATTTGTATGGAACCCCAAAAGACCCCCAATAACCAAAAGGAATCTTGAGAAAGAAAAACAAAGCCAGAGGCATCACACTCCCTGATTTCAAACTACATTGCAGAGCTATAATAATTTTAACAATTTGGTACCGTCATTAAAACAGACACACAGATCAATGGAGCAGAATAGAGAGCTCAGAAAGAAGCCCACACATATTTGGTCAGTTAATTTACAACAAAGGAGCCAAGAATAACAGTCTCTTCAATAAATGGTTTTTGGAAAATTGGACAGCTACATGCAAAAGAATGAAACTGGAGCACCTTCTCATACCATAAATAAAAATTAATTCAAAATGGATTAAAGACTTGAACTCAAGACCTGAAATCATAAAACTCCTAGAAGAAACCATACGTGGTATGATGACTTTTTAAATCTGATAGCAAAAGCAACAAGAGCAAAAATAAACAAGTGGGACTACAGCAACCTAAAAAGCTCTGGCACAGCAAAGGAAACCATCCATAAAGTGAAAGGGCAACCTATGGAATGAGAGAAGATCATGCAACTTACATATCTAAAAAGGAGCTAATATCCAAAATATACAAAGAACTCATACAACTCAATAGCAAGAAAGCAACCAATCTAATCTTTAAAAGGAAAAATGCTCTGAATAGACACTTTTCCAAAGAAGACATAGAGATGGTCAGCAGGTACATAAAAAGATGCTCACCATCACTCATCATCAGGGAAATGGACATCAAGACCCCAATGAGATATCACTTCACACCTGTTAGAATGGCTAGTATAAACAAGATAAGAGGTAAGAGTTGGTGAGGATGTAGAGAAAAGGGAAACCCTTATGCACTGTTGGTGGGAATATAAATTGGTTCAGGCAATGGGAAACAGTATGGAAGTTCTTCAAAAAATGAAAAATAGAACTACCATATGATCCAGCAATTCCACTTCTGAGTATTTATGAAAGAAAATGGACACACTAACTTGGAAAGATACATTCATCTTCATTGCAGCATTATTCACAATAGCTAAGATACAGAAACAACCTAGACCTCCATCGATGGATGAATCTGTGAGATATACAATATATACAATAGAATTCAAAAATCCAGCTATAAATAAAAGAATGAAATCTTACCATTTACAACAACATGGATGGACCTCAAGGGCATTATGCTACGTAAAATAAGTCAGGACAGAGAAAGACAAATATTGCATCATCTCTCTTATATGTAGAATCTTAAAAAAAAAAAAGCTCATAGACACAGAGAATAGACAGGTGGTCATAGGAAATGTGGGGTGGGGAAGAAATGGGTGAACTGTTGTTTGTTTTTAGTTTAAATAAATTGAATACAATTTTTAAAAATGTACTGTGGAAAACATGAAATGGATGGGGCATGATTTTTTTTTTTTCTTTTGGAACCCAGGTATCTCATTTGTGTGATATAGGATGGGGAAGTTGGTGGTCCAGAGAGTGGACAGGAAGGAGGTAGGGCTCAACTGTGCTCAGTGGGAGAAGACAGGGAGTCTCTGTAAGACTCTTCACCTCTCTGAATCCAAAATGTTTTCTTAAAATTTAAGACAAATTTAAAAATATATGAGGAATTGTGATTACAGTTTTCAAAAACGGTGGATTGGGGAGAGAGAACCAGGATAACAACGATTACCCAAGAAACCTGGATCATTAAGAGGTAATCCTAGTTAACCACTGCTGAGTGCTTTTGAGGTGCCAGGGTAATACCAACCCCAATACAGTCATGAGCTTAGGATGTGAGGAGGGTAGACAACAAATGAGATTTACTAATGTCATAGCTAGGCAGGGGGATTCTGGAGCGTGTGGCACATTCCCACTTTGGGATGAAAAGGTCTCGGAACCCTAGCGTTGAATGAAATCTTAGACTTGTACTCACCAACCTCTCTCCAATGTGGAATTCATCCTACACTAGCCCTCGCAGATGAAATGAGACTCCTTTCAGGGACAAGTCACTTTGCGGCAACTTAGGGAGACATCCATATATGTCCCAAAAGTTTTTGGATCCTTGTTGACCAGAATATTTAAAATGCCAGATGTCTGGGTGTAATTCTTAGCCAAAAGCTAAAGCATGGGTTATCCTCAATAACGTGAGGTGTCACAACCTCTGGGCTTCCATCACTTACGAGGATAAGACAAATGACTTGGCTGAAAACAAGTCCCGTCTGAACCAGAAACTTGGATGAGTCTTGATGAGAGATCCTCAGTGAATCTAAAATTAGCAATTTGGAGACTCAGCATTGTGTCTGGTAGCAATCAAGTGCAACGGTTACTTGTCACATTATTTATCCCTGACCCCAGTCCCAACCTAGCCATACCTCAGTCCATAACATCATTATACATACCATAAAGCTTCATTTGATATCATTCTGTCAAAGGATTTTTTCCTCTTTTTTTTTTTTTTCCTCAAATGGGAAGGAGAGAAGGAGACAAGTTAAAAAGAGAGGAAGGGGAAGTGGGAGAGAAGAAACTTAAGTGGCTGGGAGAGACCAAGAGCTCTCCTGGTTTACACACCTTCATGTCTACGTACGGGGTAACATACCAGGTGTGGTGCTAAATTTCTGTGTTACCTTATTAAATCCTCACAACAGCCCTGCAAGACAGTTACTATCTTCCCAACTTTGTCTCTTTCTAAATGTTAATGGTAAGTCAAGAAGGCTTACAAAGGATAATTAATTACACCAAGGCCCTGACCTAACTCTGACTCTAAAATTCTGCTCCTTCCCACTACACAAGGCTGTTTCCTGTTTTGTTGTTTTTACATTTTAATGTGATATCGGAACTGAATTAAGGTCTGATGCTTTGTTAGGATAAAAGAAAACCAAAGAGGCCTCTGGTCATCATCATTAAAAAAACAGAATAAAATGACTTGGGGACAAAAACCAGCTTAATGAGGAAGTTGTTTGATGAGTTACATTTCTAATATTTGAGGTCTGGCAGATGAGGGATTTGAGGAAAACTGGGCCATTGCAACCTTTTTGTGCTGAATCCAAAATGTTTTCTGGAAATTTAAGAAAAATTTAAAGCGAATCCATGTGCTCAGAAAATATGGCATTTTTTTTTTTCTCCGTAAAAGCTACAGTTCCTCAGAAATGTTTTCTTCAGGCTTTAAGCAAACCTGAACACCTCCCTCAGAAAACAAGCGCTAAACCAAAAACCGTTTCTTTGTCAGCAGATCTAACAAGGTGTTGAGCGTGAAAGCCCGAGGGACTGTCACTCCTCTCACATACGGTAGACAAGAGCTCTCTGGGAGCCAGGCAGCGGCAGAGTGAAGGGCCATAGACTGAGCAGTCCCACAGACACACTGTTGAAACGTCAGTCAGGCCCTCGGCTCTCCTCCACTACCTTTCACTGAGCTAAACATCTCTTTATGTCAGGACAAACTGGGCAAGCCTCAAATCGTTTTTCTTTTCTCCAGCTTCAATCAGATGAGTACAGGGAATGAGGGAGAGACAGTTGGAGGACAGGATGGGGACAGTTCAGGTCACAGGAAAGCCCTGTGACACAGGCACCTGCCTGAAAATGGGCTTCCTGGGAACTCAGAACCTTTAATGAGACTGGGGCTGCACAAATAGAGCAATGGTGGGGCCATGTCACCCACTGAACATACGTGTTCAAAGCATCCGTGTTAAACCCAGCCCTACGTGACTTTGCAGTGACATATATGTCAGTGTTTCTCTGTATTAAGTCTCAAAGAAAATGGAGAAGTCTGGAAAGGGTCCAGCTGAGAAGACTATAGATTGTATACAAGAATATAGAAGATACCAAGATGGTGCATGAGGGAAGAGACAGGCTAGGGAGAGCCTCATAGCATGGTTGATGAAGAGACAAGTGGCATACTGAATATACGGGCCAGTAATAGATGGCACAAATAATGTATGTGTAATACACACAACACACACACAATTTTGTTCACTAATTAGCCCACTTTCCAAAAAGCAATACTTGAGAACAAATAATCCTATTTGTTCCCATATAGAAACTAAAATACAACCCATCTTTAAGCACAGCCCTGATCAAAACATACTAAATTCCTGGGCTCCATTTTAAGATGCAAAACAAATTTCAGAAATTAAAGAGAGCAAAATATTGGATTACTGGATTTATTAGCAACACAGATGAAGACCTTGAATTCGACAAAGATTTCTTTTTTAACCGGGAGGCTATGGTTGCTCTTGAGAAAGTGTTTGGTATGGGAGAAGATGGAACCTATCAAATAAAATGAGATAATATAAATATTTCATTTAGTCGTTATCATCTCTCTCTATGATGATGAGAAGACATTATTATCATATTTTTTATTCGAACTCATAAAAAATGGTCAATCTTCTACATTTGTAATGGGCTACAGCACACTGATCTTAGTTTGGCATAAAGCTCATACAAAGCACTCAATATTTTCAATATAAATGTAATGACTTCTGATTTTAGGGCAAAATAACAATGCTCAAAAAACATCACTGGTTAACTCAAACTTCTCCTATTGGTCATTTAGGTAAGTACATGCACTTGGAAAAAATAAAATAAACTTCCTGCATATTCATTATGAAGAAGACGGACGATAATCAGTAGGAGAGACAGCAAATTTCTTCTCGAGGATTAGGCTCCAATTGGTTGAATTTCAACATCAACCTGGCAATTTTACTATTAAGTCAGCAGAAGTGAGTTCTTATACACTATGCCACTTACTACCGGAGAACATCAGGCAAAGGGAAAAGAACACGCTAGAATAAATTGTGCATTATTTCTGGCATTAGTTAAAGGAACAGAGCATTATAGGAAAAAAAAATACAGTACCATTGATTTTTACAGGTGTTTAATACAGATAAGCTGAAAAAAGGGTTTCCATTTTAAGCCCAGTGATGGCTAAAGATGCATTCAAATATGTTCAAAAGCAATCTAAAGTCTTCTAAAATGGTGTTTAAGCTATTCAAGCAAAACGTAAATAGTTTTTGTCGTAGTACTGAGGAATGTAGAACAAAACAGAGTCCAAGGAGCTGACTCTGGCACACTGCCGGCCACTGTAGAATCAGGGGGTCATTAAAACAGAGGTAATACTGTTTATCCATTACATGAGAACAGGTTATTTAGAGAAAACAGTAGCAGACTGTCCTTAGAAAGGTAGAAGGCATAATTACCCTGGAAGCTTCCAAGTTGCACTCTCAGAGAAGATACTGAAAGAAACAACCAAGTTGAAGCCTCAAATATATGTTGAAGAGAGAGATTATATAAAGAAACCAAATCCATGATTTTTCCCTTGTCTGTTTTTAATAGGTTTCTTTAAAGCTCATTAGAAATAATAGGAAACATTTTGCTTTTTTTTTTTTTTAAAGATTTTTTATTTATCTATTTGACAGAGAGAGAGAAACAGCCAGCAAGAGAGGGAACACAAGCAGGGGGAGTGGGAGAGGAAGAAGCAGGCTCCCAGCAGAGAAGCCTGATGTGGGGCGCAATCCCAGAACACCGGGATCACACCCTGGGCTGAAGGCAGATGCTTAATGACTGAGCCACCCAGGCACCCCAAAACATTTTGCTTTTATCTGAAAACACCAAGTGGGTACATTTAAGTGCTTTGCAGAAACCAAATTATAAAAAAAGTTCACGTTTGCATGAGCACTGAATGGATGGTGTTTCTACTTAACTTATTTTGGGGGGGCCATTGACCCTCGATTTTTTCCGAGCTCTTTGTACAGCAGATTACATAATGAGCAAGGCAACAAAGAGAGCAACCATTCTGACCACATAGGCACTGCATTCCTAGGTGCTGTAGGGCAAGGAGACAGGTGCTTGCTTTGGGCATTCTTCGCCATGTACCATGATTGGTCTTCCTGGTATGAGCAATCAGTCTTTCTTTCCTAGAAATACATTTTGACAGGCCATACCACCGTGAATGCGTCCGATTTCAGAAATACATTTTGATAACTCCAGCTCAAATATAAGTCTAATTTCTATAATTTGTGTTCCTTGCACATTTTTTTAAATCTACTCCTTCCTCTCCATGATCTTGGCCAGATACCGTCTCTTTCCCATTACTATCATGGCCATATCCTAATTGACAACGGGGTAGGTGCTTTTGTGTGAACAAATAAGAGGGGCTGTGGTTAGCCAAAGCCCTCTGATCAACTGACCAATAAGCATAAATTTAGTGCCCGTTTTCTATGCCATACAGCAATGAGGACCAGGCTGACATAAACGAGGATAAAAAAGGCTCGACAGACAAAAGTATCCTTCTCATCACAAGTATTAGAATAAGTACAAAGCCTCATGTTTACTAGGACAAAGGAACACTGCACAGCTGCACGGTTCCCTGTTAAGAGCTGTGCCGTATAAGCTAGAGGAACGGCCAAGGTGGATAGGATTATTGTAAAGATGTCCAGTCACCGACAGATCCTGCGAGTCTTGATGGCTGACTCCTGTTCTGGAGATGCTAAGGCAGAAAGCCCACAACTCGGTGCTGCTCTATGTCAAGCACACAAGATCAGCTAGAAGTCAGAGCACCTAGAGAACTAACCTTGGCAAGTGTGGTTAACGATCCTTCTGGATGCTAACTGGCTCCGGTGTGCCGTCTGTGTGTCTGGGTTTCCATATGTAAAATGTCATGGGACTCCTTTATGTCATCAGTACTAAGGGGACATGTAAGGGCAGTCTTTGTAATGTCAGGAACTTTGTAAGATTTTGGAATTTAGTCATATAGGTAATATTATGGAATTTGATTAAAATGGATAAGGGACCATACCTCAGAGGATATCAGAATGTACATTATATGGAGTTATACTAATATATAGATTTTGACTGTAAGTAGGTAGAGCAATGGGGTAGCAAGATCACAAGTTCTGAAGCCAGAAAATCAAGATCCAAATCTTTTTTTTAAATTTAAATTCAATTAACATACAATGTATTATTTGTTTCAGGGGTACAAGTCTGTGATTCATCAGTCTTATATAATACCCAGTACTCATTACAACACATACCCTCCCCAATGTCCACCACCCAGTTACCCCATTCCCCTATCCCCCTCCCCCTCCAGCACCCCTCAGTTTGTTTCCTGAGTCTCTTATGGTTTGTCTCCCTCTCTGATTTCGTCTTGTTTCATTTTTTTTCTCTCTTCCCCTATGATCTTCTGCCTTGTTTCTTAAATTCCACATATCAGTGAGTTCATATGATAATTGTCTTTCTCCGATTACCAAATCTTTTTTTGACCAACACTGAGCACCATTTGGTAGGTCATGTAACTCCTCAGGTGGCCTGTCTGTAAAATGGGGAAATAGAAGAACTTGTCCCTCCCAGGGATGTCCTCGTGAGGCTCACACAAGTTGATATCAATGACACTGTCCATAAACACTTCAGCACTATACACACATAACGGTTATTATTAGTTACCTGGGTTTATACACAAAGTCCGACTTATGGAGGGAGAAAATCATTCAGTAAGCATGTTCACTCCCTTAGGAAAAAATTCTTTCTTTTTTTTTCTTTTTTTTTTTTTAAAGATTTTATTTATTTATTCGACAGAGATAGACAGCCAGTGAGAGAGGGAACACAAGCAGGGGGAGTGGGAGAGGAAGAAGCAGGCTCATAGCGGAGGAGCCTGATGTGGGGCCTCGATCCCATAACGCCGGGATCACACCCTGAGCCGAAGGCAGACGCTTAACCGCTGTGCCACCCAGGCGCCCCTAGGAAAAAATTCTTACCACTCTTGCGAATTTGAGGAATAGTATCTCAGTTGCATAAACTGGTGTTTATTAATGTATTATGAACCTCTGCGTGGCATCTGATTCACAATAAAGAGATTACGCAGACTAATTTGTCATTTATTTTCCAATGCCTGCTTTCCTGCCCACAGCACCACTAATATCCCAGGAGCTTCTCAACCCAATTATTTCCCATTCTGCATTACTTGCTGAAAGTAGTGCTAATGTGCCCAAAAGGCTTTGCTCCTTGGTGATGGAAAAAAACAAACAAACAAAAAACCCCCCCAAACCAAAAACAACAACCCCCCCCCACAAAAAACAACAACAAAAAAGCTCCTGCTCTGCCCATCACAATACCTCCCAGACCACTGGGCCATATATAGCCATCAAACTGAATTAGCAGCCTGACTGTGCTGTGGACATGAGCCGCAGACCTGTGCTTATATTCAGTATTTGTTTGGGGGGCTGGATGGGAATTCCATCTGTACAATGAAATTCACAACCTAGAGAGTGCTGAATTATACTATGCCTGTACACACAAACAGTTTTTTTTGCTTGTTTGGGGAGTTGCGTGTCAAAATCACTCAAGTAACTGGCAAATCTAACTTTTTTTTCTTCTCAAAAAATTAATAACCAGTTGTTCAGCCAACTCCAAATATTAATTTGCAAACTCATTTGTGAATGTAGACACAACTCATTATTAATAGAAGAAGCATAAAGATTCCTCATTGTCTCTGCTTTTTAATCCAGCCTCATACACGATTTTCAACTCTACCATGTAATATTTCTGCTACTTTCTTCAGTCTGTTTCACTTTGAAAATGTGCTTTTTGCTTATCCCAGGAGTTTCTGTATTGCTTAAGGCAAAATACTCCAGCATGCATTCACAACTATGAACTGTAAACATTTCTCTACCTTATTCTGCCCAAGGCTCAGAGCCTGTTTAAATGCCTGTGGATAGTTTCAGAAGCATACAAGACTCCACAGAGTTACCAAAAATAATTATTTCTAAAACTCTCCAATTTTACCAACAACATAAAACTCATATTTTAAAAATCTGATAATTTAGATGTGGGGAGATACTGACTGAAAACATACTGTGTGTGTGTGTGTTTTTAATTTCAAATATGATCAGCTTCAAGGATGAGATACAATAGATTAAGTTCATCTCTATGGGGTTATTTCTTACCATTATTTTCTTAAATCCTTGTCCCCCCCACCCCCACCCCTGCCGTGCCTTGCTTTAATCAAGAATAGGAATGTTAAGGGCTTGATGCAGGGAAGAGGCATAGATTAGTGGTTAGCATAATAGCATGAAAGTCAGGAAACACGAATTCTATTCTTGGCCAAGTGGTCTTAGGTGAGCTCATGATTTACAGCCTCAGTTTCTCCACATATAAAAGGAAATGTTGCACATCCCACAAAGGAGGGCTTCACAAATGGTAATATTGTTGAGTGCTGACTATGTGCCAGGCTAAGCACTTTAAAAGGATTGTTTTATTTAATCCTTGGAAGTAGATAATATTGTTATCCTGATTTTACAAATGAGGTGCCTGAGGTAGGAGACATGAAGTAAGTGGTCCAGGGTTGCACAGACGGGAAATGCAAAGGCTGACTTCTAAGCCATAGGCCACTCTGCTCTCTACTTTGTTCCTTTCAGTATTATTTGAAAGCGCTTCGAGGAACGGCACAGACCACATACCAGTCCGGATATTTCCCAGACTAGGGGTGCAGATTTTCCCTCTTCTCTGGGGGTGTGTGTGGCTATGCTCCCACAGGCACACACACACTAGGCCACTCCCGCCACCTGCCCTGGGAGCAGGACCCCCACCGGCTCAGGCCTCCCTCGCTGTGCCGCACCTGGGGGCTCCCCCACCCAGCGGCAGTTGCCACACAGCAGATCTGCCAATGAACCCAGGACACGCGGGTCCGGTCGGGCACAGCTGGTGGCAGGAGGCTCAGATTTCTGATGCACTGAACACAATGGGGCAGCCCTGTCACACGACCATTATGAAATCACATGCTCGCTGCTGATTTTCTAGCAGAAGTGTGTGGACTATTTAAAACTTCCCTCCTCCACCCCCGCTCCCAGCTTTTAAATGCCTTCCTAGGGGTCAAGTTCAGCTTGGGGAATATGGGCCATATGTCATTCGCCGGCATTATTTTCTTTGCAAAATGAGTAGCGAACACACAGAAACTGGCTCTCAGAGGACAATTTCTACAATTGCTGACAGCATGTGTCCCAAATGGCAGACTTGCAAAGTGGAAAAGAACAACACCAGGCCTCCCCACTCAAACCTGGTGTTTGGAGGAAAAGCCAGCTCAAACTGAACCTACATGGAGGCCAAGGGAATGCCTCGAACTACTAGGATTCGTCTTAGCTACCAGAGCTAACTTGCCAAAACAGCAGCAAAGGTTTCAAAGGTCTTACCACATAATATCTTTGGGTGCGCTCTGAAACATGGTTTTAAAATATACCACACTGGCGAGTATTCATTGGAAACAGAGGTCATTTAACACACTTCCTAACTGTGAAATTAATTAAGAGCTGTCAATCTTCACATTTCATGATTTTGGCTAGGCAGTGAAACAGTAAAAAACTGTCTTTTGTGTGTAAGCCAAAAATAAATAAGGAATACTAAATTAAAGGAAACAAAAATGTCCTGATACTTTAAAGTATCTGGAATCAGATCGTAACTGGTGAACTTCCCTGAAATTCAAGAGTGTTTGCATGCAATTGTTAGATCAGTATCTGCACGATTAAAAGAACTAAACTGGGTTAAGAAAAGCCTGGTATCCACTAAAACCTAATTGGAAGGAAGAGAAAAAAAGCATTACACATGACTTTTAAGATGTTCTGAAAAACTTCTCCCTAGAAAGAGGCCTTTAAACTGGGCAAACACTGAAGATTTGCTAATAAAGGAAAGATACCTTTCCACCAAAGAAGTCATTAACAGAATGTGGGGCATAGATCAAGACTTAGGAAAACAATTTTTGGTCTTTTTATGTTCAGATATTCTCTTTACAAAACACTGCTTTCTTTAGTTTAAAAATCAAAATTAAATTAATTTTGTAGCGAAGCATCACACAATGCAAACTGTTTTTATTAAAGAAAAAAAAAAACAATAAAAAACCCAGGAGCTTAATGCATCAATATAATATGAGCCAACTTCCTTAAAAGAAGAAATAGTTTGGAAAAATTTGCCCTGGACACACAGGGAATGATTGGAAGTTGTGACAGACCTATGAAACTAACTCTTCTCCTCCTTATAAATATTGAAAAAAACAGCGACACGATGCAAATGAACCGCTGAACTCAATCCTTGGTCTTTAAAATGTATTTCAACAGAATAGCCAATGTATCATCCAAGTATGAAGACAACGTAGAGTAATAGCATTCTGAAAAACGAATTAAGAAACACTGTCATCAACTCCAGCAAAAATAATAAAGGTAGAAAAGATTAAGAGGCAAGCATATCTTTCAGAATTGTAAAATGGGTTTATAGGTCTTCTAATAACAACTTTTACTCAAGCCTTACATAAATAGGCTTAGATGATACAAATATTATGTGGGCTGTGTGGACACTCCCAGGTTCCTAATCATGTTTAGGGATTACTTGATAGAACAGAGACATTTCATTCCAGTTGGGCCGGGGGATTACAGCAAAGAAACATCTAATATTCCATTTTTTAATTTCATGCATTTTTTATTTACCTTTAATGATGCTGTATATATTCATCATCCTGAAATATTAAAACAGTATGAAAAAAGTAATAAATTGGTGGAAAATTTAGGGAATAGGAATGCAACAGCACGCAAATCATACACTATCAAGTGCTTGATACACATTTAAAATTACTGCCTACTACGGCAAAGCCAAATTCCTAGCAGATTTCTGAAGCACAAAGTCACAATAAGAAGATCAGCAGAACAGACTGAAATAATAGAATATTCATCCCTCTAATCCATATGCAATTCTTTAGGGCTTTTTTTTTTTTTTTTAACAATGCGTATGAGGTCTGACTGTATTCAGGATTTAAATAAGTTGTCTCTCTCCTTCCTGCTCCTCTCTATTTTTATGTAAAAAAAATGTATATACAGTTATCATTTCTGCACTGTTGCACCAAGGAAGACAAGGTTAGCACATTTCCTCACACCTCAAATGAAACAAAAGCATTTTTAAACAACAAAAGTGTTAGAAGAAATACCTTATACTCATCCCACTAAAGCCTCCTGAAACAGCTTTTTGGGAAGAAGGAAAGTTGGTGTCATTCATGGGAGGCATGAAGTGATGCTTTTGTCC
The DNA here is from genome assembly GCF_002007445.2 of Ailuropoda melanoleuca. Lineage (NCBI taxonomy): Eukaryota > Metazoa > Chordata > Mammalia > Carnivora > Ursidae > Ailuropoda > Ailuropoda melanoleuca. Next base: position 114,699,161 of record NC_048225.1, read on the forward strand.
TTTAATTACCAATTAATGGATTGATAGACTATTACATTTAAATACTGACAAGAAGTGCTAACGGCATTTCATCCTTGCTCATTCACCTTTCCTGGCAGAGAGATGAGACTGTCTACCGGGCATTAATAAATATTGTAACAAGGAACAGAAAACCACAGAGGCAGAAGCCTCCATCACCTGGCTTGGCGTGAACCCTTCTGGAAGAGCCCCCGGAAGTCTGAGAGAGGTCAGGACACACTGGACATTTGATGTCCAGCACTTAGTTCCACGGGCAGTTGCCTCCCAGCCCGTGTTCTAACTGCCCCATAGCAGTCATCTTGCATCAGGAATGGCGCTTTTAGATGATTTTCTTTCGATTTCTTTGTATATTCTGATTTTTTTCTTTAATGAGCACTTACTACCTTATAACAAGGAGGAAAACCAAGGAAACAGAAACTACTTAAAATGCTACCTATTCCTTAAAGCCTCACACATATCTCCTTCTTTAAGAGGCTTTCTTCCATTCACCCAAAAGATTGGTTCCTCCTTTTTTTTTTCTAAAGATTTTATTTTCAAGTAATCTCTGCACCCAACATGGGGCTCAAATTCACAACCCTGAGACCAAGAGTCACATGCTCTACCAACAGAGCCAGCCAGAACCCCCTTCCCCCACCCCCGTCCCTCCTTTATGCTAATATTGCTAGCAAATTTCTTATGCCCAAATCATATTCTGCCTTGTGGTACGGTCCTTTGCCTTATAAGCATGACTTTCATAAGATGAAGTGCCTTCAGGGCAAAGGCTGGGCCTTCTTTTCTATTATTTTCTCTCTTGTAGTACTCATCACGGCTCTTAGCACCTACTGGGTATTTAATAATTTGTTGTTGTTGAATTGATTAAAACTAGTTTTATTAAGTGTTTTTACTTCTGTTATACTGTTTTTCAGCTCACTACTCCAATTAGACAATTTTGCCAATTGTAGATGTGCTTAGTTACCATGAATGATGTGAAATACAGAGATGTAACACCTTCTAGAAAATCAGTCGGAGAGGGACTGGCATGCCCTACCACTTCAAACACTGACCCGAAAAGAAAAGATGGTATGCAGCTCTACAGATAAACAGAGACATCCGCAGGATGTGGAGCAGAGACAAACAATAAAAGGTTAGAAATAAAAGTTCCCATTTTCACCAAGCAATAGAAAAACGTATAGGTGGGGCGCCTGGGTGGCTCAGTTGCTAAGCGTCTGCCTTCGGCTCAGGTCATGATCCCAGGGTACTGGGATCGAGCCCCGCATCGGGCTCACTGCTCAGCGGGAAGCCTGCTTCTCCCTCTCCCACTCCCCCTGTGTGGGTTCCCACTCTCGCTGTCTCTCTCTGTCAAATAAATAAATAAAATCTTAAAAAAAATATATATAGGAAATGATGGGGGTATGTGGCAGAGAGAAGCAAAGAGTTCTTCGTTCCACCTGGGAGAGAGAAATAGCAGTTTCTTCTGGGGAAGAGACGTAGCTGCACCCAAATTTAATAAGTGTAAAAGCACAGCCTGGTAAAACTTTAATTGAGAAGGAAAGCCTTAAGGAAATTCTCACATTCCAGACTACAGCTCTTAAAATCCTTTGCCAACCCCTCTTTGCCATTTGCCTGGCAGTCACATGTCACCATTTCTAGCTCTCATGACACATTCTAGAGTCAACGTAAGCTGAGAATCTGTCCGATTTTAATCCAATTCCTTCCTGAAGTTTTATAGCTTATTCTTTCATTCCTCTTGAAAGACATTAAAACAAGGGGCAAGATATTCAAAATATGGAGCGATGAATGCAAGAGGAAAAGAGAAGAAAGAACTTATTAAAGCTGATAGAAAATGCAGGAAAAACCAAAGCTAATGTCTTCTTATTTCCTCTCTGTCTTATGTCAGAACAAACTGCCTTCTATCCGAATGATGACATGAAGATCCTATGTAGGACATACCATCTTCTTCTTTTTTTTTTTTTTTTTTTTCAGTTCAAGTCCCCATGCCAGTAAGCCTTTGGACTCTAGGCAATCACTCAAGAATTCAGGAGCGTTCTCAAGTTCTTGGGTGAACCAACATGTGTCGGTCTACAGCAGGTGTTTCAGTTGCTCTGAGATTCTCTGCCGCGTACATCCAGCATTTGGCTCAAGCTTCTTCTAGACAATACATGGTTTTGCAATTAGCCACCCAGACTTCTTAGGGTAAATAAATTACCTGATATTTATAACTGGTGGCAAGAGGACAAGGTGTCACAGATGAGGGGGCAGAGAAAGTGGTAAGAGCTTGCTAATTTAAAATTCTATGCCAAGTGCTAATTCCATTCATGAAAGCTTGTCTTCCCTTTCCCTTAGAAGTATTCCTTTCCTTGTCTACGGACTCTTTCCTTATGATTTCATGAAATCTGCTTTCTCTACCTTTGAGGGTAAGCAGGATAGGAGTTCAAAATGTGTGTGGCACAAACACACCCATCTTTGGAAACTCTGGCATAATAAGTCACAGGATGTCAGACTGGGATCATTTTACTTTCTCTATAAAGACAGAGATGTATCTTTTTAGAGTCGTTTGAGGTTGACATTATTTGATAGTGAATTTCAACCTATGCCACGTTTCTAAAATGGAGTTTCCTTATGAAATAATGATACTCTCTGAAAGTCTAAATGGATGACAAATTATATAAAATAACTAACACTTGGAGGAAACCAATTTTAAACAAACCCAATTAAAATCACCTCAAGTGTAGAAAAAAGATGATGAATAACAAAAGAAAATTTATCACTTGAAAACAAAGAATGGTATCAAGGTTGTAACTGCACTTCTTAGCAAAAGGCTCACACATTAATAAATTTAAAGAAAGAGAGATTGTGGGACGCCTGGGTGGCTCAGTTGGTTAAGTGTCTGCTTTCAGCTCAGGTCATGATCCCAGGGTCCTGGTATCAAGTCACACATGCATAGGGCTCCTTCCTCAGCAGGGAGCCTGCCTCTGCCTGCCACTCCCCCTGCTTGTGTGTGCTCTCTCTCTGTCTTTCTGACAAATAAATAAAATCTTAAAAAAAAAAAAAAGAAAAGAAAGAGAGATTGTATTGAAAGTAGTAAATATTTTTTCCGCAGTCCTCCCCTCTTCAGCCAACCAAACCCATCGGCACACACTTGTTGTTTAACAAAGTGAATTATGCAGGTGTGGGGAAGGCTTATCTTTAAGTCATCAAGGATTTACGCTACTCCTTAGGCTGGGGCTGCTTCTGGGTATCATGGATTATGAGTGTGTTCCTTCGTTTGTTTATATAAATGGCCCGATGGTTGCTGAACCACTTCAGAGCACTTAGCTAAAGCAAACAAAGCTCTTGAACTTGAGATATCCAACAAGAGGAGCGACTGACAAGTAAGACTTCACTGAGCAAATCTCAGTATCATTTGGAACCTTAATACAATCTTCCAGATCTAAAAGGCGGCATACAACCCCAGACATTTATCTTAACTTAGGCTCCACGTAGAAGATACTAGCCTGATTTGAGACCAACTTTAAATATAATGCCGCCATCTAGTAGTTTTGCTTGCTCGCTTGAATTGTTGGTGAGACTAAAGAGGAGTCTACCCACAGAGAGAAGGGAAAGAGGGTCTTGGCTCCTATCTTCGCCTTCTAGCTTTTTGATTCCCTCTCCCTCCTCAATTCTTAAACTCAATGTGATGGGAAACTTAGATTAACACCAGAGTACCTGGAGTTCTGTCCCAGCATCCCCCTTATCTGAATAACTCCCATCTTTCCCTGAGAACCATGTCTCTGATCTGTAAAAGGTGGGAATAGGGTTGAATGCAAAGACCCCTTTCAACTCTACTAGCCAATTATTCTACTATTTAATGTATTTACAATGATGAAATCAATTGTTTGATTTATATCGGTAGCTAGAGAAAGAGGGCCACAGTACTGTTGCATATAAGGTTATATAAAATATTCCCAAACAGTAACAATGATTTCCTTGTGTTCTTTCTTTTATGCTTAGAAAGAAACTAATCGTATGTCTCTCTGGTGATTTTTGGAGATGTCAATATCACGATTGCCCTGGGGATGTTGGAGAGTCATTCTTTTATTTCCCTTTGGAATTCCATATCTTACTATAGTTACTTGGATATGGCTTGGCTCTAGTGCAGGAGGAAAAACACAAAAGAAAACACACTCTTTTTAAGAAATTTAAATCACTTAATCTTATTTCCGTTTTCTTTTCCAGGCTGACAAATACGTTGAATTTCAGCTCTTCCCGAATTTTGAGGTTTTCTAATTCAATTGCTTATCTTCTCATCTGGAAAGTTAGAGCCACTCAGTTTCTGGTGGGAATGAAAGCTTTCTTTATGGGGTTCAAGGCATTGGACTGTAAGAGATTTCTCAGGAAAATGCAAAACTACTGGCTAGTGGACTGTGATTTCATCACCTGTAGTTTAAAAACTATTGCAGTTGTGCTTGCTTCAGCAGCTCATATACTAAAATAGGAATGATACAGAGAAGATTAGCATGGCGCCCGCACAAGGATGACGCACAGATCTGTGATGCTTTGTCAATGGCCACACCACCCTGAACACACCGAGTCTAGTCTGATCTGGGAAGCTAAGCAGGTGGCGGAGAAACACTGCCTCGTTATATAACCAGGTGCTGTAGGCTTTATTAAAGAACAAGTAAAAAGCATTAAAGTAATATTCCCAACTTTTGCTGCTTATCCACTGCCCTCCATTACAATGATCACGTTCGTTTTGGATACACCCTTTACAAAATGAGCCTGGCTGGAGCTTTTTAGGCTCCCAGCTGCAAGACGTTTCTCTTCTTTATCCCTTTTCTGATAGAACCATATGTACACCTAGCAGTGGAGTGAAATCCAAAGCAGCTGGGAAACAAGATTCCTTGCCCCACATGCCTCAAGAACTGCCATTTTAGGGAGCAATGCCAAGGTCTTGTCCCGTGCTTCTCTGTGTTTTAAGCTGCGTCTTCTTCTTCTTTTTTTGTAAAACCCTGTATTAGAGTTTGAACAACTGAATGATAAAATGTAGTCTTAGGCACAGATGCTGCAGGGAATGGCTTTTGAAATTCTCCAACATACTAAGTTATAATTGGGTTTTAATGCATAAAATGGCTGAGTAATTTAAATGTTTAGAAAAGAAAACAGTCTTTCCTAGAGTTTATGAAGTGGGAAGCCTATTTCTTATAATGATTAACTGTGAGTCATCATTTCAAACACAAGCATCCACTCGCCTATGCTCCAGATAAGGGGTGCACACGAGTTACTGAACTAGAGTCTTATGATGATGGCTATAGCACATTTTTGTCTGTGAAATGAAGACGGCAAGTAACAAACCATGAACCATGTTGAATTTGCTGTCTACCTGCCCCACCTTACTCAATGAAGAATAATGTTTTAAAAGCATATATTCAATGTCTGTCTGCATACGGTCCTGCTTGAAGACAGAGACTGTACTAGGCTTAGGAGGTCAGCAGCTTACAGAATTTGTCACTGTGGCCTGGAGGCCTATTCTTGATTACTTGATCCATCTGACTGCTTCTTATAAAAGTCTCTCTTTATTGTCAGGTTACCCTACAGATCAGTTCTGAAAGCTCTGGGCCAAGAGACAAGTCCTTCTTGTACATTCTTCCTGCCCTTTAAGGCAAGGTTTGAATGGAGAAATTTCTCCTGAGCCTCAGACGAACAGTATGTGGGAATGAGCTCCACCACTCCTGTTTACCTACGTGAATACGGCTTAGAGGTTCTCCTGGTAAGAAGAACACAGTAACACATGGGTAATAATACCCACATTGCGTTGTTGTAAGTGTCCAATAGGATAATGCAGGCAAAGACATAGTTTAAGGAGCTTTGCAAATGCAATGTGTTATCGTAAGGGAAACGAGGCCTCTGAATTTGCTAGCAATGGTTCAGAGACTGAACGAAGGAAAAGAAAGCCCGAAAATCTGAGATGGTGGATTCCAAGTTATAGTAAATGTAACACAAAGACACTCATAAAGAACGAGACAAGTCAGTTCGGTTTGTATTGATGCTGGAAGGATGGACAGTTGGTAGAGCTAAGCAGCCCTGGGTTCAATCCAGTCTCTGCCCTCAAATAGCTGTGTGACCTCAGTGAGGTTGCATATACTCTAGAAAGCTTTTTAGATAGAGGAAGACTTAAAGTAATATATTGCCTTGGCATCAGCATCCTAACAAGGACCCTCTGGAAACATAATGGTACAGTGTCCTGAGGCCAGTACTGAAAGGTACATGGTTGTAGGCAGATGGGTCTCCCCTTACCAACTACGTCCCAGATTCAAACAGAATCCATTAGCTCTTCTGTGGCTTCCTTCCCAACCAAGGGAGCCAAACTATTGTCTCAATCGAAGGGTCAATCAATGTCAATTCTGTGGCAGACAGCCGGGAGCATAAACTCCCACTCAAGTTTTTTCTATTTCCCTTGCTAACAAAACTAGAGAGCAGCAAGATTAACCTAAATATTCTCCTATGTTGAGATGTAAAGGGGGAGCAGATAGAGCTACTTTGAATTTATGCTGAGAGTTGATGACAAAGTGTTCAAGTCACCATGATCTAAGCAAACATTCAAGGAAAAAACACACACATGCACAGAGACATACAGACGGTGTGCAATCAGTAAGTCAATGCACATTGGCTAAAGTACAATCGTGTACAACACATTTATCTGGATTTGTAAACAAGTAATACGGTGAACCGTAGTATCAGAATCAAATGCATGGCGTGGAATAACGCATGCCCGCAAACCTACTGACCTTGAGTCGGAAGTCCTAGCTGTGCGATCTGAGCTTGCCGGCTGTATCGAGCGCCATGTACCGCTTGGCTCAGGAGTCACGATAGGTGATAAGCAGAGGTTAGTGATAATACTGCTATTACATTATTCGAATATTATCGGATATCATGTGGGAATTGTTTAGAAACATTTCTGGATTTAATTTCATCCTTATACTATTAAGCCTTTTAGGTGAATATTATTGATCCGAATTTACAGATAAGGAAACTGAGGGTAAGGGGCCTCATGTTTCTGAATCCAAAGGTCTCACTCTTAATTTTAGGCCATACTACATAAATTCCAATTTCAGGTCCCAGAGTCTCTTTTTTTAATTTTTATTTTTTAATCTTTTTTAAAGATTTTATTTATTTATTTGAGAGAGAACATTTGAGAGAGAGCAAGGATGAGCAGGGGGAAGGGCAGAGGGAGAGGGAAAGCAGGCTCCCCACTGAGCAGGGAGCCCAAGGAGGATGCAGGGCCTGATCCCAGGACCCTGAGATCATGACCTGAGCCAAAAGCAGACACTGGACCGACTGAGGCCCCCAGGTACCCCTGGATTCCAGAGTCTTCAGCAAAATGATCCTATTACTGCTTCTGGTCCTTAGTTCAGAAAGGAACTTGAAATTATCCCTTCGTATTTTTCCATAGTTTCATTCTAGAATGGCTTGGAAAACTCTGCAATGATCCACTGACCAAGTGGCCATTGGTCAGTCACCTTCAGTATCTATAACTGGGGCAGAATTTTCATGAGAGCACTTTAAGTTCTCTCGCTCCCAGCTGTATCAGAAGGAGAGTGACCCTCACTGCCTGTCACAGACCTTGACATTGAAGTATTGATTGCCTCAAAACTGCAAAAAAAATACTGCTCAGATTTACAGGTTATGATCATAAAAAACCTTGGAAGCATTATTTATACTAAATGATAATAGTGTAAAATTCTGTGTATAAAGGAACTACAGTGATTTTCATTTTCTTCTTTCTGTTGGTCTGTATTCTCAAAATATTTTACAACAGATACGCGTTATCTTGTTACTGGAAAAGTTACATTAAAAAGAACATGGTCGTATGCTGGCCTCATGATTTTATGTAAAAATAAGTCTCTAAAATGTTCTCTCTTATTGCAACAAGACACCTTATTCTGTGCTGGTTTTTTAAACTTACTAAAATGTGGTCTGTAGTTAACATCGTATTTATTTTGATTTCTATCATCTGACAGTAACTGTGGGGAATGCTGTGATAAAATCCGAGCTCTGTCCCTCACTAACTGCATGACCTAGAGTAATTCAACCTTCCCATGAATAATAATACTATTTCCTTGCAGTGAGGTGAATTTTCTTAAAATTCTCTAGCCCTCCATAGTTTTTCTTCCCTCTTGCTTAATATAGAACTTATTTCACATAAGCCATTTGACACTCAGCCTTTCTTAACTTGACTCTTTGTGTATTACTCTGTTTCACCAACTGGTCAAATGAATAAATGAATAAAAGCGTGTACAGCTCTGTCTACAGTGTCAGGTTGGATGTATGGAGAACGTGAAAAGCAAATGAGGCCTGGTCACTTGCAATCAAGTAGGGCCTAATAGATTCATATAAATAACCATAAATACAAGTTAAACGCTAAGGGAAATTGGAGAAGGGGAAGGTTAATTCCAAATAGAACTGGAAGCAAGAAAGACTTTATATATAAGGTAGCACTGGAGAAGTGCCTTCAAAGATGGATAGCGTTTCATAGGCTGAAAACTGGGGACATGATCAAGAAAAAATATGAACTTTTGCATTCTCTTTACATCTCTAGCTCTTAGTATTGTGCTTACACAAATCATCTTCCACTGTTTTGTTGCTCATTGTTCTCTACTTAAACCTTAAGTCTTTGTTGGTTGAAATTAACAACGATGGAACATCTCTCATTCCCAAGAAATTACCAGAGTTTGAATTTGGGGGCTATTTCCCAGAGGGAGGAGAGTTGGGCAGGAGCCTGAGACCTTTATAGCCCTCTTAGCTATGAAGGAAACAGATTCTTTTGCTATGTGACAAAGCCAAATTTTTATCTATATTCTGCAAATTTAAGGATAGACAAGTTGTGTCTTTGTTTGGTTGATTTGGGCTTAAAACTCTGAAAATACCTTAATGTAAAGATGTTTTTACCTGCTTTCTGTTTGTTTGGTTGGATTTTTCTTTGAAGTGCCTCCTTCCCCAAAGAAAGGTATGCTTTGGAAAATGGAGGCCACATTACCTAACCTATGTTTTGTTTTGTCTTTTTTTAAGATTTTATTTATTTATTTGAGAGAGAAAAGAGAATGAGAGAGAGAATGAGCAGGGGGAGGGGCAGAGAGAGAAGCAGACTCCCCGCTGAGCAGGGAGCCCAATGCCGATGCTGGGGCTCGACCCCAAGACCCCGGGATCATGACATGAGTCAAAGGCAGAAACAACCCACTGAGCCACCCAGGGGCCCCACCTAACCTATGTTTTCACATCTGCCAGGTGGGGATGCTTATAATGCCTACATCAGAGGATTACTATTCAAAGTATTTAGCAATAGTAAAATCTTTATAAATGTTTAAGACAAAGGAATGCATGTGCCCTCTCAACAAAATTATCTAATTATTCTTGGGGCTGGAGGAGGTATGAGTGAACACACAGGAACATCACGCTCTTTTCTTTAACACTTTAGAGACCTCTTGTTGTCTCCATATGTATTGGCATTTGTGTTCTCTACAAGTAGAAAAACCAGGCACAGTGCATTAACCCCAAAGAAAAAACTGGTCATAAGGAAGTTATTTTACATTTTTTTCATGTCTAATTAACAGGTGAAACCAAAGGCTGTATTTCAGTGACCAATAACTTCGCTACTACGTTTTCAGTGATGCTGGAAGTAGAATGTAAAGAATGCTGTTCTCTCTCCAGTGGTACATCATTTATCCTTACTCTTTTATTAACCCATCATCTTAGTCTACATTGTTTTTATAACAGCTGATTGTGGTACGCAGCTCAGTGAACATTTGTCAACTTCCTGGTATCCCATGGTTCGGGATATAAACACAGCATTAAGGATCGTCCTATTTAATATGTAATACACACACATAAAAGGGGCTCAGGTCCTTGTAAAAGAGAGGAAAAACAATGGGAAATAGGTACATGCCTAAACGACACTTAACAGAAGATGAAGCTGTCTCAGTAAATATGAATCACATTGACAGAATGACCATGGAATGAAACAAGTCCAATCAATGACTTGTTTGATATTAACTTGTGAAATGTATCCTTTCTCCAATACTATAACCAAGAACACCAGAGTTCCTGCCACACCGGAGCATATCAGTGACCACATATGCGCATACAAGAAGACACCTGCAAGGACAGGAGTGATTGGACTGGGGTTCATTACCATCGTCATCATCACCATCCTCGGCACCGTCACCATTCTAAGAGGGCCATTCACTGACACTAACCAAACACTGTACTAGAGTTTCTCAGAAATGTTCCACTTAATTCCCCACAACTATGCTATGCCCATTTTACTGATGAGGAAAATGAGGCAGAACAAGGTCAAGCGGCGTGTTTGCTCACGGCTAGTAAGTGAGGAAGTCACAGTTTGAACACAGACCTGTCTCACTCCAAAAAGCCTCACTGTTAACCACCCTACTTCACCGTCTTCTCACCTTGTAGAGGATTTACGGGACGAAGCAGTGACTAAAATAGCAGCAAACTCAATAATACAAAAACCGTAGTCTCGGTAAAGGCCTGCAAAAAGGCCATGTTTTAAAATGAAAGCATCAATGCGCCGACAGAAAACACACACACATCTACTCGGGAATTTTATTAGCATTTTCTTCCCTGCTGAAACTTTTAATGCAGCTCTACAATGTATTCATTGCAAGGTGCCATTAGGGCCGGGCTCACTTCAAGTGTTACCAATTCATGAGCACATTAATAACATAGTTAATATGAAGTGTTTAGAGCCTCCACATCAGTGACAAATACGACTCAGCCAAATTTCCTGACCACTGAGGCCACGGAGGAACAATTTGGTAGATTTCATCAACAGTTCTAATTATGTTCCTGTCAAGTCGAGAACGAAGTAATCCATAACTGGGGGGTGCTGGAAGACAGTGGCACAGAAGAGTAATTTATGCCCCAGACACAGGGTCCTTTTTGTAGTTAGTGTGCACAACGATTGACTAACAAGTGGGTTCAAAAAGGAATGTATTAGGGAAAACACAGCCCTCTCTGTTGGAGAGGCTTGTCAGGTGTAAGCTTATGAGGAGTTATGAGGTAATGACTTCCAGAAGTCTTGTTTATACAAGCATCTGGAGTTCAGGGCTCTCGGCAGTGTCGGAACTGCGGGTTGTAAGATGTAGGATATCGGCTCCAAGCCTCTCTCGGACTTTTTTTTTTTCAACTGCTCCATTTGAGCCTTGTCTCCAGAGAGGATTTGTGGGCAGACTTTTAAGTGTGACAGGAGGGATGCTGAATGGAGTGAGCCAATGAGGAGTCAACTTAGGGAATAGATTTTTTAAAAATAACAGTTCAATCCTCAGATAGCATTATCATCAGAGATACAAGGATATTGTTAGAAGGGGGAAAAAAAGGACCCTTTTATGAAGCTATAAATAATGTGCTAATGGAATGTGCAAAGGAATTGTTAGGAACAGTAAACTGAAATGTCACAATACCCCTGCGTGCTCCCACCCCCACAACTGAACTGTGGGACAGACAATTAGAAAAGAGTGGGGCAGAAGCAGGAAGGGGGGAGGGAGGGCGTCACGCAGTTTTTAGTGATTTTCCACTGCCATCTATATTGGGATGCAGCTCCTGTTCTCTCCAACAGGGTAATTTTATACATGGCATTCTTATTAAATATTTCAAAGGGGGGAGGGGAAGGAGGAGGAAGAGTTATGTGTCTGCTGCCTTTTTTTTCTTTTTTTTTTTAAGAGTTAAGGCTGGTAATGTTAGCAGCCGCTTGGTTATTATTACCGATCAGTTGTTAATTAAAATAAAATGAAGCTTTTTAAACTTCAGCACCGTATTGCAAATTATGCAAAAGACACAACTAATTGCATTATTAGCAAAAATTACATTTAAAAATAGCTCCACACAAAGAACTAAAATTATCTAATCTAAACTTGCTTTTACCAATGAAGCCTGAGGAGACAGAGCTCTGGGGAAAACAAGGGTTTTTCTGTCTCTCATTCAACAAAGACAGAGACAGAGAGACAGAGACAAAGAGAGAATTAAAGCCTTAAACTTTATTATTAAATATTAATAGAAATAAATACGTTTGAAATTACCTAAGATAAACTATTAGATAATGTTAGGTCATTCTCACCCAACACAACAGGATATGCATTTGGACATAGTTAATTCTTGATCATCTACAAATAATTTTCCAGGCAATGGGTTGAAGGAAAGCAGGACTCATTATTATTAATAAAGCCTTCTTGGGTCTTTAAATGTAAGGCTTGGTCAGAGATGGGGTAGAAATTAGCCCCCAAATGCTAAGAAAGATATTTGTCATTTGCTGGCCGCTTGCTGTCATTTGTGGCCATATATATATATATATTTTTTTTTTAAGTTAGAAGACTATTATCCACTGTTCTTTATCCCAAGTTGCGTCTTTCACTTGGGTGGATAGCTGGGAGCTGTCAGTGTCTACAAATGAATTTTCATGCTTTATTTTGCACACAGAGGCTTCAAGGTGCCCACAGGTCCCTCTGGGCTCACTCACACCATACTGGCAATATACTAATGCAAAAGAAGAGGGTGCATTCGTCTCTGCAAGCAAGCACTGCAAAATGGCTCAGTTGCTATCATTGTGCATTTAGTATTATTTGGATTACATTTTTTTTCCCTATCCCTCCCCCCCATGTTTAAAGCCACCACTATCTCTCAGGAGCGGCATCTATTCTAGCAAAAGTAAAACATTATATGGACGAAAGGACAAGTATAATACACATTTTGGGGAATTCATTCTTGCTCAACATGGATGGAAGCTCCCCAGCTGAATGGAAAGTTCCTTTTGACTATGAGTTTTGGCCAGGTTCCTCTGTAGGTGGAGAATACAAGCATTATTCTCCTAAGCCATGAGAGAGAAAGAAGGTACTTAAAGAAATGTCATCCCGCTTCAGGATCATACACACAACCCTTTCAATAAACAGTCAGGGCCTGGGGAGCGTCTTATATCTAACAACTCTGGGAATAAAAGTGAGAAGCTACTTTGATAAAATGATCGTATTCACTCATGAGTAAACAGGCTAATCTGACAGCAAGCTCCAACACCCAGAGTCTGGTGGAAGACAAGGCTATCTCATTTCATTATATATATATATAATGGCAGGGGGAGGGAGAAGTAGGCTCCCCGCTGAGGAAGGAGCCCGATGTGGAACTCGATCCCAGGGCCCTGTGATCATGACCTGAGCTGAAGGCAGATGCTTCACCGACTGAGCCACCCAGGCATCCCCATTATATTCTTTTTTAAAAGTCTTCCACCATCAGCTTCACTTTTTAATTTGATTTCATTTTTCTCTTGCAGGCTGTCCACCGAGATTTAGGAGAGTAACAGAACAGCTGAATAGAACAAATGAACGATTGAAAGGCAATGACTGCACTAAAATCACATTACGGGAGGCACCCTGTGCTCACCACTCTCCACCACTTTGCTCTGAAGCTCTAGAATTAATCAGTCCAATGCTTACTCACCTCACGCAATGCCTTGCAGATAGTAAGTGTGCAAAAAATTGCCTGTGCATTGACCTTTTGCAGGGAAAACTGGATATTTTATCAAAAGAAGAAAAAAGGTGAACTTCAGATCTTATAAAAATATTCAATCACACAGTAATTTGAAAATGTGTAATTTAGAGAGAATACATCAGGTGAGGAAACCCATTTGGTCAAAAAAAATCAACAGTAAGATCCAGAGCATTTGAAATCCAGCTCCACTGCTGTGGGTATCATCACTGGCCATAGCAACAATTTCCTAGGCTATTTTGTTTGAATAATAATTATAAGACATCTGTTTGTAGATCTGCAGGCTTTATGGTATATGTTGATACTTTACTGCTTCTAGGTAGCTCGGCCGCTCTTCGAAATCTGGACTCATCACTTCTGTGAAATATTTGACATAAAAATTGGCCAATTAATACCCTCCTTGCTGTTCTTTTTTTACCCCTCTTTAAAGGAATAGTCAGTAGAAACTGCTTAAGGCTAAATTTAGGGGAGAGAAAGATAATCTGTCTAAATCAAGGTGGTTAATCCAATTACCAATTTCTCTCAGTATAGTTGCCCTCAGGCTACTGTATATCACTGTTCATCTGAAGAGTGCTCTTCAGAGACTTTGGAGGGGAAAACCTGCCAGCACTGTGCTACCCATTCATAGCTCTATAGAACAAGCAGGTGTCAACATCACAGCATGAGTAACGCATATGTTGAGGCTGGCTTGGGGAGAGCCCCGAATGTCATGTTATGGCATATTCTCTATGCAGTAGGAAGAATGAGCCCTGAATGTCAAAGCTGAGATGAGACCAAGGGTCTCCAGTTCCTCATTTTAGAATGAACAAATGGAATAGCAGTGTCCTAACTAACAGCACCGCATTGAGGATGGAATAAAATATTGTACAGTTAATGCATTTTGCAAGCTTGTAAAATGATGTGAGAAAGAGTCAAAATGACCTGGGAGGTTTTTTCACTGTGGATGTTGGTGTAAAGGTGAGCCATTAACAAAATCACATGATCAGGAAGTGATAACTTGGAAAGGAAGAGAAGAAAAACTGTTTGAAAAATGGGCACGTGGAGCTTGAGGCAGCACACCCAAGTGGCTTTGACCATCATTTTGAAGGGTTACTGGCAGTTAGAAGACAGCCTGCGACTGGAATGTACAAACGGGTGTTACACGCACAGATGTGAGCTTTGAAGCCTTACTCATGGAACAATGATAATGCCAGATGCTGACGGTTGGGTACCAGTGGAAACAAAATGCCATCTAAGAAACAGGGAGAAATTCAGACAAGTATAGGATCATGTAAGCTGAGGAACAACAAAGTGTTCAATACAAGGAAGTGCCATTAAACACAGCGGAGTGTTCAAGAATATGGGAACTCAAAAAAGATCAATGGATCCCATGACCGAAAGGTCACTGGTGACCACAGAGGCAGCAACTGAAGGACAGTGGTGAGGCAGTACCGGATCACAAGCAGGGTGTGACAATTTGGTGGAGACCCAGTATACGAAACATTTTTTATGAGAAAACTGATGGTAAAGGAAGTGAGAAAAGCAAGGCAGCTCTTTGAGTGGTTATCAGGGTATGGGAAGTTTTTTGTTTGTTTGCTTGTTGGTTTGTTTGTTTCCTACAGTAGAAGATGGGTCATTGGAACCAGAGGAAGTCAGCATGTGCGGGACCAACCCATAAAGTTAAATCTCAGGGAACCTGGGGAGGACTGGGATTAGCTCTGGCAGGGAGGCATGTTTCACCAGAGGTGGGAGAGGAGAGAAAATGCCAAAAGCTCTATTGAACTTGACAATGGAAAAGACTGGCAAGATGAAGTGCATGACAATGTCCAGTCCTTTAAAAGAATTACAAGGTAATCAGTAACAGGAGTCATGTGAACTAAAAAAAACACAGCTCAAAAAACAAAAACAAAAAGAACATACACACACAAAAACCCACCAAGTGGCTATAATATCTATAACATTTAACAAGGAAACTTAGCTAGAGCAATTTTTTTATTTTTGCAAATGAAATAACTGCTTGATTTATTGAAGTTTCTACTTTTTTTAATCCCATTGCTCTAGAATCCCATGGACTTAGCTCAAGAGAGTCACACAGTCTCAAACAGAGTTAAATATATATATATATATTTGCCTCCCAAATAAATTCAATATTTTGGGCACTCTAGGTCCAGCTTATGCAGGGTGAACAAAGAAGCCAATGAGGCGATTTTCACAAAACTCTGGAATGGTAAATAAAATATAAATTTTTATCACTAGATTGATTTTCAAACCTAACAAAAATAATGAAGGTAATTGGTAAGTTTTACAAAACACGATGCCCCACTGAGACCTATTAATAGCAAATCATTTGAGAAACACGAAACTTCCTTGTCCTCTAGTTTCCTTTATTGCGGTTATACCTTTAGGCTTCTCAAGGCAAGAATCAGTTCTGTCTCCAGTAAGTAAACTCGAGGACAGAGAGAATAAAACAAAGGAAGAAAATTAGGCTCCTCTCTCACCCGTGAGTTAAAACCCATCAGCGGCAAGTCATTGAATTTAATTGCACATCTCTTATTATTTTGTTTTATTTTTTTACTGTTTTTATTTCTACAATCATAGGCCTAGCAAGACTGTAATCTCCCAGCGGGAGCCTGGCACAAGCACAATGGGATGACCAGCTAGGCAGCAGAAAAACAGGCGCTCTCTCTCCTCTTCCCTCTCTGTTGTATAAAAGGGGCTTGGCATGAATGAGTCCTACAACAGCCACCAACCATCTCTTATTTTTTTCCACGCAATCATCAATATCGGCATCAAGTGGTGTGGCGGCTCGGCAACACATTGTGGCAGCAGAGCGAGCCCAGCATGCAAACGTTTTGGCTAATTTAAAATCCTTGTGCAGCCGAATCAAACATGACAAGACGATGGCAAAAAGAGAGGCTATTATCCCAAATGAGAGCGGGTGGACGGCTGAAATTGGTTTGAGTGGCAGAGACAAAAGAGGGGAAAATAAGAGAAATAACTGAGAATGATAATCCCAGATAAAACAGGCTGCTATATATACAGGTACACCCATGCAAAGACTCCCTCTCTCTCAGGGAAGAAAAGGCAATTGCTCCCAAGCGTTAGATCAAGCATTAGACCTTATAACAAGAAGGAACACCAAATAAACTATCATATGATAAAGCACTGGTCCATTCACAGGTAAAAACATATTTAACTTTAAAAAAGGTAAAACTTTCCAGAGAAATCTCCGATTTTTAGAATACTAAAACTGCCATTTCATGCGTGAAGGAATGTGCTGATATCTAATTGTCATTTCTAGGAAGACAGGTGAGGAGTCATGGATTTAGGACTGGCAAATCCCGAGAAAGCTAAAGAGTTTGTGCCCAGAGCCTAAAGGTTTCCTCAAGTCATCAAGACAACTTGAGGAGACTTCTACAAGGTGGTGGTGTAGGAACACCCTGAATTTACCTCTTCCCACAGACACACCAAATCCATAGCTACATATGGAATAAGTCCCACTTAAAAAGATCTGAAAACTTGATAAACTACTTCTCCACAATGAAGATAAAAAGACCACGTCTAGATGGGCAGGAGAGGCAGAGACATGGTCTTGAAAAAACCCCAGACTGGGTCCAGTGACACACAACAGGAAGGGATCTCAGCAGTCTGGTGCTTCTTTCAGAGAAGTGAGGGGTTGGCATCCTAGAAAAGTCACCCCAATCTCTGGGATTTGCATCAGAGAGGAGCTTCCCAAACACCTGGTTTAGAAAACCAATAGGACTGATGTCTAAGGGACCCAAAATGTAACAGGAAACTGAGATTCCCCTTTTAAAGGATTCATGTGCAGTCTCACTCAACCCAGGAACCAGCAAAAAAAACAAAAACAAAAACAAAAAAAAAGCCAGCAGTTTGAAAAGTACCTAGATCATATATGATGGAGATTCATTTGTTGATCTAAAAGTACCTGCTGGAGGGGAAGGGAATGGTTGAAAGTCTCCCCAGAGATGGAGGTGCTGTGGATGCCATTTTTGCACACTCCATCTACCCAGATAGCACAGGTGGCTGAGCTTAGAGGGAGCACCCTCCCACGGCCTACGTAAGACAGTGGGGGTGAGCAGTCATGGCACTATCCCACTTTCTTGCTGAGGCCAGAGAACTGCAGGTGGTGGCAGCACTCCCCTGCTTCCTGGTGACAGCAGGCAAGCGCAAGCAGTCATGGCATTCTCCCACTCTCTGCCTGGGGCTGGCAAATGTAAGCAGTTGTTGCCTTCTCCCACTCTCAGCCTAACACCAGCCTGCATGCACAGACAAGGCATTCTCCTGCTGCATTCCTGAAACCCGCAGGTGCACACAGTCAAGACATTTTCCTGCTGCCTTTCCAAAGCCAACAAATGTGCCCCACCCCCTACCATCTCCAGCTGCCCTGCCAAAGTCAGTGGGCACATGTGGTCCACACAGAGGGCACCCCTTGATCATCTGGCCCTGACAGCCAAGATGGCTGGCATTCCTGCACGCCGTGGGAATGTAACAATCAGAAGGACAGTTCTCAGCAGGCCACCACCCCTAGGCACCACAGACAGCAGACTGAAACACAAACCCAGTTTTCCTGTGAAAAAAACCTATTTACTTAGCCTGGAGCTTCTGCGTGAAGACAGGCTTTAGGTTTCCCACACACTTAGAGGCCAAGGAGACACTCCTAGTAAATGTAAGCAGGGAGACACCATCTTTGTGCACATCCTTGGCCTCACTATATCTTGACAAGACTTTCAGAAAGGAGCTTATACACTCATCAGGAACCACAATTTTCAAAATTGTGGCCAAAGGAACACCCTCAGATCACTGGTCTGGAGGCCAGCAGGAATTAGGATTGAAGATCCACAGAACTGTGCATATTTGCATACTTTAAAAAGTGCTACCTGAGGGTCTGGCTTCCAATCAGCCTAAAACTAGGTGTTAAATGAGACTCCCTCGCTTGGAACATGATATATCTTGGCAAATCCTCAGCAACAAGGACATATCAAGAATAAATCAGGTGGTTCAGGCAATCACAAGAGTTTGAGAGACAACCAAGAGCTAGGACAAGGTTGAACAAGAAGCTTCATCACCCACACAAGGCCTTTCCTTTAAGGCTGAGAGAGGAAGCTGCTTCCTCTAATACATAGAAACAAACACAGAGAGTTAAGCAAAATGAGGAAACAGAGAAATACGTTCCAAATGAAAGAACAAGACAAAACCTCAGAAAAAATATTTTAATGATACAGAGATAAGTAATCTACCTGATAAAGAACTCAAAGTAATGGTCATAAAGATGCTCACTGAACTGTGGAGGAGAATGGATGAACACACTGAGTACTTCAATGAAGGGATAGAAAATATAAGAAAGTACCAAACAGAAATCATAGAGCTGAAAAATATAATAACTAAACTAAAAAATACACTAGAAGGATTCAACACAGACTGGATGGAATAGAAGAATGAGTTAGTGAGCTGGAAGACAAAGCAATAGAACTCACCCAGACAAATCAGAATAAAGAATTGAAAAAAATTAAAAAATGAAGACAACTTAAGAGACCTATAGGACAACATCAAGTGCAGTAACATTCACATTATAGGGGTGCCAGAAGAAGAAAGAGAGAAAAAGGGCGAAACACTTATTTGAAAGAATAATGGCTGAAGACTTCCTTACCTTAGGGAAAGAAACAGACTCTAGGACTTGAGGAGTCCCAGAGAGTTCCAAATAAGATGAACCCAAAGAGATCCACACCAAGACACATTATAATCAAAATATCAAAATTTAAAGATAAAGAAAGCATCTTAAAAGCAGTAAGAGAAAAGCAAATTGTTACATACAAGGGAAGCCCCATAAAAGTATCAGCCAATTTCTCAGCAAAAACTTAGCAAGCCAGTGGTATGACACTTTCAAAGTGTTGAAAGAAAAAACTTCCAACAAAGAATACTCTACACAATAAGGTTATCATTCGGAATCAAAGGAGAGATGAAGAGTTTTCTAGACAAGCAAAAGTTAAAGGACCTCAGGGGTGCCTGGTGGCTCAGTCAGTTAAACAATCAACTCTTGAGCTCAGTTCAGGTCTTGATCTCAGGGTCATGAGTTCAAGCCCTGCATTGGGCTCTACGCTGGGCATGGATCCTCCTTAAAAAAAACCTTTTTTTTAAAGTTAAAGGAGTTCTTCACTACTAAACCAGCCTTACAGGACATGGTAAGGGGACTTCTTTAAGCTAAAAAATAATGGTACTAATTAATAACAAGAACATATACAAAAGTAAAAATCTCATTGGGAAGCGTTAATATTTGATAAAATAGTGGATTAACCACTAATAAAGCTATTATGAAGGTTTAAAGACAAAAATAATCAATTAAAACTATAATAATTAGTAAGAGATACATAAAACACATAAAATGAGACATCAAAAACATAAAATATGTTGGGGGTAAAAATGTTATTTGTTCAAATTTAAGTTGTTAACAACTTAAAAGTTTGTTATAGATGTGAATCTCGCAGTAACCACAAAGCAAAAACTTAGGGTAAGTACACAAAAGAAAATGATAAAGGACTCTAAAACATAATGGTAAAGAAAGTCATCAAACCACAAAGGGAAAGAGAAAAAGAATAAGAAGGGAACAGAGAGGAACTACAAAAACTGCCAAAAAAAAAAAATTAATGAAATGATATTAAGTACATACCTAGGAATAAGTACTTTAAATGTAAAATGGTCTAAATCCTCCAGTCAGAAGACATAGTGACTGAATGGATCAAAAAAATAAGCTATATCTATATATTGTCTATAAAAGACTCACATCAGAAGTAAGAACACACACAGACTGAAAGTGAAGGAATGATATGAAACTCCAATCAGATAAAATAGGCTCTAAAACAAAGACTGAAATGAAAGACAAACAGGGATAGTACATAATGATAAAGGGGTCAATCAGCAAGAAGATTTAACATTTATAAATATACATGCACCCAACACAGGAGCACCAAAGTATATAAATCAAATATTAATATGCCTAAGGGGAGAAATTGACAGTAATACAATAATAGTATGGGACTTTAACATACCACTTACATGAATGGATTAATCATTAAGAAGGGGGCGCCTGGGTGGCACAGCGGTTAAGCGTCTGCCTTCGGCTCAGGGCGTGATCCCGGCGTTACGGGATCGAGCCCCACATCAGGCTCCTCCACTGTGAGCCTGCTTCTTCCTCTCCCACTCCCCCTGCTTGTGTTCCCTCTCTTGCTGGCTGTCTCTATCTCTGTCGAATAAATAAATAAAAAATCTTAAAAAAAAAAATCATTAAGAAAAAGAATCAGTATGGAAACACAGACCTTAAACAACACATTAGACCAGATGGACTTAATAAATATATACAGAACATTCCATCCAAAATTAACAGAATACACATTCTTCTCAAGTACACATGGAACATTCTCCAAGATAGCTCACGCGTTAGGCCACAAAACCGTCTCAATAAATTTAAAAAGACTGAAATCATATCAAACATCTTTTCTGACCACAATGGTATGAAACTAGAAATCAACTGCAAGAAGAAAACTGGAAACACTACAAATACATGGAGATTAAACAACATGTTTGAACAACTACTGGGTCACAGACAAAATCAAAGGAGAAATAAAAAAATACCTTGAAACAAATGAAAACAAAAATATGATATACTAGGATGCCTGTGTGGCCCAGTCAGTTAACCATCTGCCTTCAGCTCAGGTCTGATCTCAGGGTCCTGGGTTTGAGGCCTGCATCAGACTCCATGTTCAGCTGGGAGTTGGCTTCTCCCTCTTTCTCTACCTCTCCCCCATTCCCTGTTCGTACACACTCTCTCTCTCTCAAATAAATAAATAAAATCTTTTAAAAAATATGATACATCAAAATCTATGGGATGTAGCAAAAGTGGTTCTAAGAGGGAAGTTCGCTGCTATATAGGCCTACCTCAAAAAACAAGAGAAATCTCAAAGAAACAATTTAACTTAATGCTGAAAAGAACTAGAAAAAGAACAAATGAAGCCCAAGTTAGTAGAAGAAAGGAAATAATAAAGATCAGAGTGGAAATAAATGAATTACAGACTAAAAGACAATGGAAATGATCAATGAAACTATAACCTGGTTCTTTGAAAACATAAATGAAATTGACAAACTGTTAGCTAGTCTCATCAAGAAAAAATAGGGGCTTCAAATAAATAAAATCAGAAATGAAAGAGGAAGAGTTATAAGTGATACCAAAGACTTAAAAAGTATCATAAGAGACTACTATGAACAGCTCTAAGCCAACAAATTGGATAACGTGGAAGACATGGTTAAATTCATAGAAATTTATAATCTTCCAAGACTGAATCATGAAGAAATAGAAAATCTGAATAGACTAATTACTAGTAAGGAGTTCAAATCAGTAATCAAAAACCTCACAACAAACAAAAAAACCAGTACCAGATAGCTTTACCAGTGAATTCTATCAAATATTCAAAAAAGATTTAATACCTATCCTTCTCAAATTCTTCCAAAAAATTGAAGAGAAGGGAATGCTTTCAAATTCATATTATGAGGCCAACATTACCCTGATATCAAAACCAGACAAAGACACCACGAAAGAGGAAAATTATAAGCCAAAATCCCTGACAAACAAGATGCAAATATCCTCAACAAAATATTAGCAAACCAAATCCAACAACAGAAGAATAGGATCATACACCATGATCAAGTGAGATTTAGTCTAGGGATGCAAGGATGGTTCAATATCTGCAAAGCAATCAAAATGATATAACACATAAAAAATTAAAATATAAAAATCATATGATTATCTCAATAGATGCACTAAAACCATTTCACAAAATTCAACACCTGTTTACGATTAAAAACTCTCAACAATGTGGGAATGAGGGAACATACCTCAACATAATAAAGGCCCTATACAACATAACATATTCATACTCAAAGGTGAAAATCTGAAAGCTTTTCCTCTATGATCAGGAAATAAAGTCTTCAATAAAGTATTAGACATCCTAATCACAGCAATTAGTCAAGAAAATTCTTAAAGACATACAAATTGGAAAGGGAGAAGTAAAAATATCACTATTCACAGGTAACATGATACAATACACAAAATACCTTAAAGACTCTACCAAAACAAAACAAAACAAAAAAACTGTTAGAACTAATAAATGAATTCAGTGAAGTTGCAGGATACAAAATTAATATACAAAAGTCTTGCGTTTCTATATGCTAATAACAAACTTTCAGAAAGAGAAATTAAGAAAACAATACCATTTATAATTACATCAAAAAGAATTAAGTAACTAGGACTAAATTTAACCAAGGAGGTGGAAAACCTATACTCTGAAAGCTATATGACAGTGATGAAAGAAACTGAACATAACAAAATAAATGGAAAAATATTCCATGCTCATAGATTGGAAGAATTAATATTGTTAACATATCCATACTACCTGAGGCAATCTACAGATTCAATACAATTCCTATCAAATTACCAATGGCATTTTCCCAGAACTAGAACAAATTATTATCAAATTTATATGGAACTATAAAATTCCTTAATAGCCAAAACAATTTTGAGAAAGAGAAAAGAAACCTGAAGGTATCACACCCCTGATCTCAAACTATATTACAAAGCTATAACAATCAAAACAGTGTGGTATTGGCATAAAACAGATACACAGATCAGTGGAATAGAATAGAGAGCCCAGAAATAAACACACAGATATATGGTCAATTAATTTATGACAAAGGAACCAAGAATATACAATGGGGAAAGAACAGTCTCTTCAATAAATGGTGAAAATCAGACAGCCACATGCAAAAGAAAGAAAGAAAGAAAGAAAGAAAGAAAGAAAGAAAGAAAGAAAGAAAGAAGAAAGAAAGAGAAAAAGAAAGAAAGAAAGAGAAAAAGAAAGAAAGAGAAAGAAAGAAAGAAAGAAAGAAAGAAAGAAAGAAAAGAAAAGAAAGAAATTAAACCACCATCCCACACCATACATAAAAATTAACTCAAAATGGATTAAAAATTTGAAAGTAAGACCTGAAACCATACAACTCCTAGAAGAAAACACAGGCAGTAAACTCCTTGACATTGGTTTTAGCAATATTTTCTGATAGAACCCCAAAGGCAAGGGAAACAAAAGCAAAAACAAATGAGTGCGACTATATCAAACTAAAAGCTTCTGCACAGCAAAGGAAACCACCAACAAAATGAAGAGGCAGCCTGCTGAATAGGAGAAAATATTTACAAATCATATATCCAATAAGAGGCTAATATCCAAAATATATAAAGAAATCATACAACTCATTATAGTTTTTAAAAATCTGATTAAAAAATGGGGAGAGGATTTGAATAAATATTTTTTTCAAAGAAGACACATATATGGCCATTAGGCACATGAAAAGATGCTCACTATCACTAATTATCAGGGCAAGGCAAATCAAGACCAGAATGAGATATTATAACCTTGCACTTGGCAGAATGGCTATTATAAAAAAGACAAGAAATAACAAGTGTTATTAACAATTGAGGATGTGGAAAAAAGAGAACCCTCATGCACTGTTGGTGGAAATGTAAACTAGTACAGCCACTATATAAAACAGCACAGAGGTTCCACAGAGAATTAAAATGAGAACTACCATGGGATCCAGCAATTCCACTACTGGGTATCTACACGAAGATAATGCAAACACTAATTCGAAAAGATACATGCACCCCTATGTTCATTACAGCATTATTTCCAATAGCCGAGATATGGAAGCAACCTGTGTCCATCAATGCATAAAGACCACGTGATACATGTACAACGAAATACCACTCATCCATAAAAAAGAATGAAATCTTCCCATCAGCAACAACATGGATGGACCTCAGGGCCATTATGCTAAGTGAAATAAGTCGGACAGAGAAAGACAAATACCACATGATTTCATTTACACATAGAATCTAAGAAACAAAAAAACAAGCAAACAAAATAAAGCAAAATCCAGGCTCATAAACATAGAGAACAGACCAGTGATTGCCACAGAGGAGGGGGTTTATGAGGTGAGCAAAATGGGTGAAGGACATCAAGAGGTACAAACTTCCAGTTATAAAATAAGTAAATCATGGGGACGTAATGTACAGCATTGGGAATGTATTCAGTAATGTTATATTAACTTTGTATGGTGACAGATGGTAACTAGACTGACTGTGCTGATCATTTCACAATGTAGCCAAATGTTGCATGGCTATGTCGTATACCTGAAACTAACACAACATTGCATGTCAATTATACCCAGATTGAGGGAGTGGCGGGGGGAGGCAGAGAATTTTATATAGTCAGCTAGAGGAGATAAAGAATTCATTCTGAAAGGCAGCAGGGAGCTCAAAAGCAGGCTGATGGGGTCCAGAGCCACGAACCTTGACCACAGTTTCTAGCATGCTGGCTTCCAGCATACGGAAAGATGACCTGTGGGATCCGTCAAGGAGCTGTCCTTTGTAAGATTAACAAATTAAAAAGTGCTGAAATTAATTCTGTCTAATAGTGATGGGTTCAGACTTCTTATAAAGTAGGTTACAGGGTCAGCCAGCTTTCAGAAGCTTTACATTGAGGGCTTTTTTTTTTTTTTTTTTTTAAAGTAGAGTAGAGTTAGGGGAACAGACAGCTAAAAGCCCTAGTACAAGCCAGGTATGGGAGATGAGCATTTCTTGAGTCTACTTCCTCAAAATCATTTCTTCATTTATGTAACTGGCGTGAAGGGAGACCAAAGCCACCCTTACATCTAGCTCTTGTGTTCTATCTGTACCCACTGGATAAAACACCTTCTTCTGCCTTAGACCCCCATCCCAGCTGAGCACCAGAATCCAAGTATTGAGAAGAAAGAATGAGATCCTTTCCTGTTTACTCATGTCCCAGTATCTCAGGATCATCAAGTGAAATTGGTTCTGAATCTGGTAATGGGTGAAAGAAGCTGTGGGATGGCATCAAAAATTGGTTTAATTTCTTTTTCAATCTACAAAAGTGTTGTCTTTAGTATATGAACGTCATACCACTAACTGACAATTTGCATACATATGCTCTGTCATTTTTCTCCCTGGTTTTGATAATGACTTTGAAACCTTGACACTTCCTTTTCTGATAATGCAGTGACTAGAGTCACACATTGTTAAGACATTTGATGCATTTTAGAATACTGTGACATTATTTAAAAAGAATGAAAATTACTGACAGGGATCATATTCATGACCTTGGCCTCAACTCATTATGCTCTAACCAACTACATTAATCATAAATGCCACTGCCTTAAGGTTGAAATAATTGTTAAAGAGTTAACAGTAACCACCAATCAACCCAAAATTGCACTGGTAGCCTCTTTGTTAAAAGGGTACTGTGGATCTTCAAAATAAAATAGGATTTGTTTTTCTAACTTCTGGAGAGGGAGCAAGACAGGGAGAAGTAGGGAGAAGTCAAGAGACAGAGACAGAGAAGGGAGGTGGGAGAGGGAGGAGAGGAAGAGATAGAGAAACACTCATAAACACAGGGCAGACTCCCAGCAATGGCTTTCCAACAGCCCTCTTCCCTGTGGGAAGTCTCAGTGCACAGGGTAAACACCATACTCTTAACGTCAGGTGCTAGCAGTCTGGTCAGCACTGGTTTGCACACTACGCTTATCCTGGGGGATTCTAGAGGAATTCAATCAGGAAGTAAACTGTGAGGTGCATGGGCACTGGGCAAAACCAGCTGCCAGCTTCATTCAGGACAGAACTTAAAATGAAGGAACAAGGGCTAGGAGCATTTTGCTGCCCACTTTGGAAAGCAGTCAAGAAAAATGACTCCCCGGGACAGTGGCCGGCCAGGTGAAAACCTGAAACAATAAGACAGGTAGCTGATGGCAGCCTTACTTTCTCTTACTAGCACCTCTTAACCTCTCCTCCACCCTGCAGGGGCAGATGCAGCCTGCCGCTCGGAATAAAAGACAAGGTGAGCATCCGGCTCCAACATAAAACCTTTCAAAAATGTACCTGTTAGTTCATCCAGGTTCAGCAAATGCAGCAAACACCATTATTGCGATAAGTATGAATCTCTACATTTAAAAAAGAAAAAAAAAGGAGAAAATATATGGGCTTAGGATGGCCCAGATGATTTTGAAAAAGAGGAATACAATTTTCATAATGAGGTCCAGTTTTCATATCTGGTTTTTATTTTTCAAACCTAAATTAAGTAACAATCTAATATAAAATAAGTGTTTGGCCATTAAGGCGTTGGCCAAAATCCATTTGTCTATGTGCTCATTGCCAGACTGGACAAAGGAATGCCAGGAGATATTTTTCTCCACCATTCATACTGGCAAGAATGACTCCACAAAACACCCAACATCCAAAGATCATTTTTGGTGCAGGACAGTGTTACTTATGAAATCTATGGTAATAACCTCTTCACAGTGCCTAGTTCTAGGTCAAGTTCTTAATTTCCTTTTACTTTTCTGTCTCAGACTTGGATTTATATCCTCAACTTGTGGCTTAAGAGAATCCTGGTTCACACTCGAGTGAGGACGTTGCTCACAAGGGAAGTCCAATGCAGGACTGCAGGGCATCTCAGGCATCCTGCGCTTGCGTGGACTTACCTACAAGGGAGTCCATTAGGAAAGAAGGGCCCAGTGGAGTCCAGACCAAAGGGGCACTTGCTGCCGGAGCCGTGGTTGAGACTCTGTGTCTTCAGAGCACCAGGAACCAGCACAGTACCCTGTCGAAAACTCCACTTCTTCCCCCAACCCAGAGGGGCCCTAACGCAAGAGGCAGCTGCACTTTCTGCCTGAAGAAGGAACAGCAAACTGACTGTCAACCAAGACTCCAGTTAAGTGGTATGTGACACACTTACCCGGTAACACAGCCAGAGACTAACGTGACCGTTTTACTGAATTTAAGTGGTTTTTGCAGGAAGACCTCCATCTTTATTTACCCTTTGGCCAGAAAGCACCACTAGTAGTCCCAGAAACAAAGACGTTATACATTTGATACTGAGTTTACACCCCAAATCTTTGAAGAAAAGATGGCTAAGATACCTTTATTGCCCACATGCCTCCTGAGTGGACACACACAAGGGTGGAACAGTACTCTTCTCTGAGCCAGTCAAATCTCATGAAAACCTACTAACCTGGAATCCAGACTATCCTTGTATGATGTATACCATCAAAAAATTAGTAAGCAAACACCAGTATGAACTCATTCCTCTTTCTGCCTTGAAGGGAATAAAATTACCCCTTCCACCTTGTCCTAAATTCATGATGACAAGGCAGCCATATAAACCACCTAGTTGCTCCCACCCAAACACAGGAATAGGAGACAAATGAGACATTTAAAAAGAAGTTCCATTTCCATGCATCTATTTCAATACTGTCCTGACAAAGTGAGCTATGAAGAAACTGGATTTTGTTTTGTTCTCTTTTGTCTGAATTTTGTGAGATTTCTTTCCGGTATTTTTTTGTTCTGTTTTGGTTTTTTTTTTGTGCAACAGTAGCATAAAATGCAGGGCATTTCAAAATTGTGATTTTATTAACGAACAGAAGACAACCTTTTTTCAACTGGGCTTTACAAAATATCCCATCAGCAAAAGTGTGAGGTAGGTCGGAGAGACTAAATTTCCAAGGTATTAAATTAGAAGATGTTGAATTAAGTTAAATGCCCCACATTGAATTGACATTTCCCCTTTTTTAATGCAAGTTAAGATTGATGAAAAATACCACTTATCTACATTAAGGGTCAAAATCTCTAGCAAAAGGAGCTTCTGGTTCAACACGTGAGAGCAGAGTCAGTCTTCCATAATCCAGGGACCAGGACGCGGATCACATTCTGATGATCCAATTAATGGTGGGATACTTTGCAATCATCCCCCAAGCAAGGCCCCTAACAGACTGTGGGGCTGTAACATCAATTTCTTAAGTGCATTTAAAGGATTACAAATGTTAGTCCTGGCTTGAGATTGAAACACCTATTGAGGTGCTCTGAACCACATTACTGTAATTGGGTATCCGAATTAATGCCATTTCTTCTGATGGGTGAGTTGAATACATTGGAATTAAGAGTTCTTTCTGCTTTATTTCACTTTCCCATTCTTTCTTCCTTTTTTTTTTTTTTCCTGTTTGTTTCCTTGGAACACAAATCTGAATTGAAATCACTTTTTTAACCCAGATAGCTTTAATCACAGCCCTCAGGAATCCTAGGATTGTCCTAACTTGACCTCACGTGCTGTTTGGGCACATTCTCCTTTGGCTTCTTCTTCTTTTTTTTTTTTTTTAAAGATTTTATTTATTTATTTGACAGAGAGAGAGAGACAGCCAGCGAGAGAGGGAACAGAGGCAGGGAGAGTGGGAGAGGAAGAAGCAGGCTCCCAGAGGAGGAGCCTGATGTGGGGCTCGATCCCAGAACGCTGGGATCACGCCCTGAGCCGAAGGCAGACGCCTAATGACTGCGCCACCCAGGCGCCCCTGGCTTCTTATCTTAATATGCAGCTCTTTGGGGATGAAAATACAATTCTTTTCTTAATGAAAATAAGGAGAGGGGAAAAGAGAGAAAGAATTCGTCCAGCCAGATGAACCTCTTTATGAACACAGAGGCTAGCCCTTGAAATGCATCCTAGGCTGGGGAACTCAGAACCAGGGCCTCCCTAAATCTTTCATTCTTTCTGAGGTCAGCTCCTGTAAAAGCTCTGAGGAGGGGGTGGAGAATTGAATGTCTGGGCATTGTTTGGATATTTTCAACTCTAAAATAAGTATTTATACCTTCTTTCCCATGTGTTTCTCTATGAAGCCCCTCAACGGAGGGGAAATCCCATGACATCACTCCCCGGGTTCAAACCTCCTCATGTTTGTTTATGGTCAAATGAATAACCTCTGAACTCCACACCTTTGTCCACAAGGCCTGACACACTCCACTTGCCCAGCTCTGATGGCACATTCTACTGCTCTCTAGCCTGTACATGGAACTCAGCCTCCTTGGCCTTCTCCCTGCCATCCAAACACACCAAGCTCCTTCTCCACTGAAGCTCGGCTTGGACACTCTGCCCTGAAACGTTGCTCTAGCCCCTTTCAGGTTTCTATTCGAATGCAAATATAGGTTGTCCACGGACTCTGCTACAAAATAACACTCAGGTACCCCTTCCTGCTCAAGACACTCTCTCATTCTGATTTACCATTCTTCATGTACTTGTGTGTGTACACGCACGCAAAAATAGTAATATATATGCCGCACACACACACTTCCTTACAAGCAGGGGCTTATTTTATTGTTCACTATTACAACCCAAGAGACCAAACCAGTACCTGGAACAACTGAAATATGTGCTTAGTTGAATGCAACTGAGTGTTTGCACGGCCAATTCTGCCTCATTATTCTGGTCTCAGATCAAAGTTTTCTCCACTGAGAACCCCTAGACGCCCCTCATATAAAGTAGCACTTTCCCAACCACTCCCCAAAGTCACTAATTTATTTTATCATCTTCCAACCTTCTTTCACCATCTTCCTTGCATTTATCAGTACCTGAAATAGTGTAAGCATTATGTATATGATTATTGTCTCTTTCCCCACCCTATCATTCAATTTCCATAAAGGCAGAGAAACATTTTTCTGTCCTATTTACCTTGCTGTCTTTAGTGCTAAGAATAGCACTTGGCACAGAGGAGAAGTGCTATAAATATTTGCAAAATATTTGCAAAATGCACATCTCATTCAACCAAAGATAGTCAAACACCCAAGAGCCTTTATCGGAATGGGTTATAGATGACACACATTTTCTTCACCTAATTTTTCTAGTGACACAATAAAGAATTTAAATAACATAAGGATAACAGCATAATTGATTCCACCTTCTGTAGAAAAACCAAGCTGGTCATGGTAGTTATTATCTGCTTTCGTGGGGAGACACAGAGCTCTGACAGAGCAAAGCTGGGTGTGAGCAAAGCTGGTAAGTAGATGATGCCCGTCAGAGCCACGTTCCCGTCTGTCTCCCCTCTCCTGTGACCTCTCCCTGCTGGTAAGCTCCATTGTTCCCCTAATTCTACCCCAAGGCACCAGCGGTCCCTCCTCAGAACCCGACTCAGTCGTTCCCTCCCCACCAAAACACTCCAACTCTGAAACTTTCTGACTCATCCTTGCCCTTCTTCTAAAATTTCAAAATTCATGCATGCACACTCTCTCAAATCTCTACTCTTAGACTTCAGCTAATCTGATAAACCTCTGGATCTAAAAAGCAACAGCTGGAGTTAATAGTGAACATGACTTCAGTCTCCCAGACAAGTGACGGGCTCTCCACCCAGCGTACCTCAGCTCTACCTTCCCTCTGAGAGGAACAGAAAGGCAATGGCTTTTCCACTGTTCAAAGGAGGAAAAAAATGTGTGGAAGGATTCCCAGTGCCTCTTCTCTTCTCTAACTATTCAACCTTCCTCTTTTTTCCTGACAATAAAAGTAATTAAACACACACACAATTGAAAATATAGATCATCCCTCTCTCTGTATATAGATAGGTAGATAGATATAGATAGAGATCAAAGAAAATTAAATTAAAACTACCTATAATCCTCCTATCCCAAATAACTATTTTGTGGTTTGTTTCCAATTAGTCTATTCTTTCTGGACATTTTTATACAATTAATATGTTACTGTATACACAATTTTCAAATCTACATTTTCCCACTTACTGTACTGTGAAAACATTTCCATGTCTTTAAAAATGTTTGATAAATATTTTGGGCAGGACAGGATATTTAATTAGAGGAATTTATTGCCATTTAATTAACAATGCTCTATAGTAAATTATATTTCTCCTTTCAGACAAGGAAACAATAAACATACGTCTTTGTCGAGAGAAGTTAGCAAACTTTTTCCTTAAAGGGCAGACAGCCAATATTTAGGTTTTTCAAGCTGTATGGCTTCTGTCTCTATTCAACTTTGCCACAGTCATAGAGAATATGTAGAGAAATGGATGGTGACTATAGTTCAATAAAAGTATTTACAAAAAATAGGTATGGGACAGAGTCTGGTCTCAGGACAGCAGTTTGCCATCTTGACCCCCGGTTTAGATCTCTGATTACTTTCTCAGGTTGCCTGAAAATAGAATGAACTAAATCAAAGGCTGTGAACATTTTTAACAGATTTTTTTATATACATTGGTGAACTCAAATATGGTTGTTTGCTTAATTTTTCACAATCACAAAATCATTTATTTAGTAATTTAGTGGAGTCCTGCCCTAATTAACATTCCCCCAAAGAGAGAGAAACTGAGGTCCAGGTAAGCCTAAGCTGGGATCTTTAGTTTCATTTGACATTTCCCTTGAGCAATTTTCTTCAAAGTTTGATCTTTTTAACTGATTCAGTTGCAGAAACAAGTTTCTGGGGTCCCGCTGCCATGCAGTCACTAAACCAAGAAAAGACACAGTTGCTTGATCTCTCAGGGCTTTGATAACTCTATATTCCTTCCAGGTTAATAATCCCATGGCCATCACCAGCAGGCTGACCACCACTTTTTTATTTTAAAATGAGCAAGACAAAAGGGTTGTTAATCACATATTAAGATTACCGCTGAGGCCACAAAGCCTCAGTTACAGTACATCAAGACCTCTACGCATAATTCCTGTTCCCAGAAAGTTATATTATTGAAGTCTGAAAATGTGTAAGGGTATAACTGTCTTCTAGCTAAAGTTTTCAAGTAGTGTTCACTGTTTTCACTATAAATCTATTTTAACATGGCATGATGTTCCACTTTTAGTTTACTTAATAAACTCTACAGGGGTGGAGAGCTTATCTGCTATTTATCTTTATTCTCAGCAGAGAAAGAATCTCCGTAAATGCCTCGAGGGAGTCCAAAAGGCACCATGATTGAACCAGAGTGGAATGGAAAGGGATACATTCTAATTCCTAAAATGACTTTCTGCAGGGGACGAGGAGCAGGTCCTTTTGCATTCGGTCCTGTTTTTTTTCCTAACTGGACAAACACACACCTTGCCCCACAGCCAGTCGGGGGTTGGAATGAATCTCATTAGTCTTCTCAGTCAAGGCTCCTGTGTCTGCAGAACAGCTTTCATTATTCTTCCGCGTGGTGTCTCCAAGTTGGGTCTACGATTCTACCCTCTTACAAAGCGGTACTCAGCCCTGGGGATGCTTGCTCTCCATTCATGGCCTCTTAGCAAAACATCCCAACTGCTGAGCTGAAGGGTCCACATAGACCCTGGGGATCCGGTTGGCAAGGGACATCGCGGCAGTGGCTTTGCCCTCTGATGCTCTTAAACACAACAGTATGCTTGGGGAGTGAAAGGGGGACAACTCCATTCTTGCCTCCTTTTGTTGCTATTTTCTTTTTAAATATAAATAGAGGCTGTTCCAAGGATTGGCATAGGAAGTCAGTCCTCAACCTCAGTACTACTGACATTTGGGGCCAGATAACTGGTCATCGTAGGGGCTGCCCTGCGAGTTGTAAGACCCTTAGCAGCATCCTTGGTGTCTAGTCACCAAATACCAGCAGCAGCCTCCCAGTTGTGACAACCACAGATGTCCCCTGGGAGGCAGAATGACCCCTGTTGAGAACCACTGGATTTGAGGGACATAGAATGGCAACCACAAGGCAGAAAAGTGTGTGATCTCTGCCAACACCTCTGCCGGATATGGTTCTGGGATGGGAAAGGCAATAAACCCCCCAGCCCTGACGAGAGCCTCCATGAGGACTGAGCCCTCCACCGACACGTGAACTGTTTCTCTACCTGCAGGTTGGGGAAGCTGGCTTGTTGTGTTTAGCAGGCACTACAAAGCTAGATAGGAGTTTCTAGGGTTGGGTTTTTTGGGTTTTTTTTTGACTCATTAGATCGCCCTGCTCAAAATGATTTACACACAGATAATTAAACTTAAGCCCTAAGGACTAGTTAACTGTTTAGCAGTGTATACATTTCATATAACCATTTCCATACATCTAGTTTTAAATTCATTAGCAAAAATTAATAGCTACCCGGCGCTCTCCATGGCGCCGCATGTTGCTATGGCATGCTTGCTAAATTACCCCTTTCTATCATTCCTCCAGCGATCTCCTAGACAGTTAAACTTTGCTGGGTTGGAAATGTTGCCCACCAATTTGCAGCAAAGCTCATATTTACTATATTTAGTGAGAATCATTGACTGAACTTCAGAAAATATTTGTCTCTGCTCGGTGTGCCTCTGGAACATTCCATCAGCTTTAGAGAACAGTACATGCACTTTTTTCACTCTCAGAAAAATTAGTGAGAAGCATTTAATAGGCAAGACTAGTTTTGAATATGCATTAGAAATATATTTTTTACTAATATATCTTTCATCTTAAAGCCTCCTAAATGCACCCAAGTATCTTGTATTTTTTTCCTTTTGACATATTTTATGACAATAAAATGCCTTTCTGTTATGAATGACCTATGACCTAATAATTATCTCTTTAGTCCTGAATGCCAATATAAAAAGAAAAATCTGACAGTCAATCCCTTTTCTTTAAACTTACTGCCACATTTACGTACACTTTAGGATTTGGGGAAATTTTAAAAATGTTTTATTAAAAATAATCTTCATACTCTGCTTCAATCACATTTCACCAACATCTGCAGTACACCTCAGTTCTGAAAGAGAGTCAGGTGAACTAATTCCTTGTTTACACTCAGAATCCTCAGTGGCCCAAAGCCATAAAGGTAGTACAAAGCACTGTATCTTTCGTTCTTAGTACTTATCTTAATCTTAATAACTAGCCAGACAAGTGACTCCAGAGTCTGGGGCTTATCGACGGGAATTCGTCACATGAACCCAACAGAAGACAAGAAATGCATTATATAACAATGCTATATACAAATCGTTATCTTTTGATATTTAAAGGTATGCATTCAAAAGCCTATATGAGACCTTCATTTATATATTTATTTATCTTTTGCTGAATTCAAATTCCACTTGTTCGTATTAAACTGGATAGCAAATGAACAGAAATTCTCTTGTTGGGCATTATCTGCAAACGGAGTTTACTCCCAAGAGATCAGAGGGATTCTTAACTGCTTCGTTTCAGCATTGGCTATCAGGAACAATCTGCTTTTAAAGACTTGCTTTGATAGTGATTATTTGGGAAACAGATTAATGAGAAGACGAAAAGTCCCATGTTCCTCAAATATTAAGAAATGTCAACTGCTTTAGTTGAACTTTCAGTGTTTTCTCTATTACAAGGCTGTCTGGATTCCTTCACCAGAGCTTATACAAACAACAGCGGTACTGAGCTATCCACTCTCGTTTTCCCAGACCATGGCCTGGGTTAAAAATAGCCCCTGACTCTTAACTGGATACACCGAAGGTATCTACTTCAGCAGGAAGAAGTTTAAGATGTTTCTTTCCAGGTGGATGATTTAACCATGGATATTTCTTTCTTTCTTTTTTTTTTTTTAAGATTTTATTTATTTATTCGACAGAGATAGAGACAGCCAGCGAGAGAGGGAACACAAGCAGGGGGAGTGGGAGAGGAAGAAGCAGGCTCATAACGGAGGAGCCTGATGTGGGGCTCGATCCCATAACGCCGGGATCACGCCCTGAGCCGAAGGCAGACGCTTACCGCTGTGCCACCCAGGCGCCCCTAACCATGGATATTTCTAATTATACCTCCAAATTTTCATTCTATTTAGAATGTGTATTTACACGGAGACTCTGAGAAGTGTAATGGACTTTATTTTGATCCTTCTACAATTTTAGACTTATTTATCAGTTTTACAGAATATTTTATTATGTCTGTAACAAGTCAAATATATTTACAGACATTTCAAATAGAAATATACACACAATTTAAAAATTTAGATGCCCAGGTAATCAGCATCTTCCAAATGAATTTTCTCTAAAATCATTCTTCTTGAATTTCATTTTTTTTCAAATGAAATGAATTGTAAAAATGGTTGTTAAATGGCAGCTGGGTTTTCAATCTTATTGTTTTCAATCTAAATATACTTTCTCATAAATGGTACCTTATTACCTTTCCTCTTTGCCAGAAGAAAACACTAATTCATTAGTTACTTCAGAAATTCATAATTTTAAGAACATATTAATTTTGGTGCAAGTGCAATTAAGTTCATTAACACTGGTATCCTTAAGAAAAAGTCATTGCTACTCAACTCACCAGATGTAGTTTCAAAACAAAGATCTCATCTAGAAATTGCACTATGTCTGGAAACAGGCTAAAAACGAGATACAGTGATCAAATGTATGTACATGTATCTTTGGTCTGATAATTATATAATTTGCTGATTCCTATTTCCTTTATACCAATAATCAAAAGTGTTTTTCCTTCTTTCCTTCCTCCCTTTCTTTCCTTCCTTCCTTCTTAGAGAAAGAGAGAGAGCAGGGGGCAGGGGGGCAGGGGGGAGGNGGGCAGGGGGGAGGGGCAAAAGGGACAGAGAGAGAATCTCAAGCAGGCTCCCCACCCAGCATGGAGCCTGATGTGGGGATCAAACTCACAACCCTGAGATAGTGACCTGAGAAGAAATCGAAAGTTGGACACTTAACGAAAGCACCCTGGCACTCTCCTTGATGACATTTCAATACGTGCAAAATTAAAGGTAGCAATATTTAATATAAAAAGAGTATATTACATATCATTTCCCCCAGAAATTAAATTCTTCCTATAATCTATAATAGCCTGCTGTTTTCTAAAATGGGAATGAGAAAGACTGATGGAATTTATTATAGATTTTATGCTTCTCACTGAATCTACTGATACAGAGTTTATCAAGAAAGAAAGGGTCAAAAAGATCTATAGAAATATCACTACAGTTAATAGCTACAGTGCTTAATGTCTAAGTGCTTAAATAATAGCACTGTATTTTATCAAGACTGTAACCTGAAATGTTGATGAATGTTTTATGCTGTCCTGGAAAAGTGGCCTTCTAGAAATTTGTGTCTAAACATTTAAAAAAGTGTGGTAGAAGATGTGTAGGTAACTAACATGATATATGTAAAACTCTCCACCAACATGATACTTTGCTTTTACTGAATGCATTTTATACTTGATCAGATATTAGAATTAAAAACATTTTTTCTCGATTCTTCTTGGAATCCCTGGCAGGACCAGCGTGAAAGGTTAAAGATATATGCCTAATTAGAAAGATAATTTTTTTTGTAAAGAAGGAATAAATACACTTTCAGAGTGCCCACTCATTACCAAAATCTTCTCGCTCTGAGTCAGTATGACCCCTTAAGCCAACAAGATGCATTTTCTATTCTTCTGTTTTGGCATCAAAATCAGTTTTGAAATACTGCAATTTAGCAGAGAACTACTGTTGTTTGTAAGTTTGCAGAAGTGTGCATCACCCATTGGCCATATTAAGGGTCCTTTTATCTTTTCTTGAGTATTATAGAAATAAGGGAAACTGGTATTTAGGAAGGGTAAAAAATTGGGCCATTGATTTCAATTTTATGTAATAAAGAAGTATGAAGAATCAGTGAAAGGGCCAGTCAGAAGGAGAGAACCTAAAACTTTGAAAAAGGGACCTCAGAATGAACAGTAAGGAAGAGCAGTGATCAAGAAAGAGCTAGACAAACCTATTGCTGCTGAGAAGTTAACCAGATAAATCAATAAAGATTCAAAGCAAAGAGAAAAAGTAAGTGTCTCAAAAGGATTGCTCATGCCCGGTTTGCTTGAGATTAAGAAATACTCCTTTAAAATTATGTTTAGCCTGAGTCTTCACCTTTGAAATAAATTAGTCACCAGCTTTAATGAGTTTAGTGGTAAATGCTGGCCTCTTCATACACTACCGATATATGCTGAGTTCTTGGCACTCTCTCTTACAAGGATGTTAATAAAGAACCAATACTAGTTAATCAAGATAATGAGCACAACAATGGTAAGCAGGACACTGCACAGGAAATGCCTTGGAGCAGAAACCATGGTACACGGATTAGCAATTAAAGACATAAGTAAGATCAGAGTTCTGATATAATTGTGAAAAATAGCTCATTTATCTTCTAAGCATTTTATTGTTCATTAAACGTATTTTTTTTTAAAGATTTTATTTATTTATTTATTTGACAGAGACAGAGACAGCCAGCGAGAGAGGGAACACAGCAGGGGGAGTGGGAGAGGAAGAAGCAGGCTCATAGCAGAGGAGCCTGATGTGGGGCTCGATCCCATAACGCCGGGATCACGCCCTGAGCCGAAGGCAGACGCTTAACCACTGTGCCACCCAGGCGCCCCTCATTAAACGTATTTTGACAATTTAACAAATCTTGTGGTTTATTTCTACAATGGGATTGTAAACTCTTGGAAGACAAGAAAATATTTTTTTTGCTATTGTGTTTAATATCAAACACAACTGGGCATAAACAGCACTTATATGTTATAGTTACGCTAAACTTTGAATAAAGTTGTGTTTGTGGGACTCTTGAAAAATGACAGAATTATTGAGCAAAAGAATTTAGTTGACTAATCTGATTTTTTTAAATTAAGAAATTGAGGCCCTAAATGGCTGAGAATCTAATCCAAGTTCTAGAATTCTGGCATTCAAGATGGAACTCATTCAGCTCTGTCTTCCAACTTCCCACCATAGTTCCTTCCAGATCAAGATTTATTTGGTCTATCGTCTAGAAACACAGTTAAGGCCTCTGACCATGGCTCCACTCACTTTGTTTAGGTCCTAGGAGGTGGTATGCACCAGGCAGTACCCACCCATTCCACATATTTTCTATAAATGAGGTCTTTATAGAAATGCTTTTAGACTTCAATATCTCAACCCATTAGAATGCCTTTTCTTTGCAACAGTTTTCAAACTTCGCAGCAGTCCAAGGACACATATATCATAAATTATTGTACCCTTACAGGCATATATTATGCTAAAGAACTGAACCAGTTAAAGGTGAAAAATAGCCAAACTTCTTCTGTGGCGCATCATATGTAGGCCAGTTGGCTGTCCAGTATCAAAGGGAAATGAGAAGGCTTCATTTTCAGAATGGATTCTATGCCTTTCTCAACAAGCCCTTCACATGCTGCCAGTTACAGCCTCCAAATATCCAGTGTAGAGCCTGTCACCTCCAACCTCAAAAACGGTCAACAGTACAGGTTCCTACATAATAAATAACTCCAAGTTCTTTTGTGTAATATTTGTGCTCTTTTCCTATTTTGTCCTCAATTCAGTGTTCTTCTAGTTAGCAATCCCACTTCGTTTGCAAACACACCTCCGCTTCCGCTCCTCCATTTTTCTCTCTTCCCCACACCTCCTGGTCTTTATTTGTGCAATGCCAGAACCACAAATATCCCCCTAGCACACACACACACTCACTTATCTCCTCCCATCCTCCCCCTTCCACCAATGTATTCACCCATCATGTTACCTTCCTTTCAAGTGCAGCTGAGTTGGCTGATCCTTCAGGAGGCCATTCCCTATCCCCCAAGACCCAACGAAACATGGTTCCTCTGAGCTTCCATAGTGCATTCCTTTGATGCTAATCTCTAGCTTTCGTCTTTTTCTTTTATCTTTCCTACTTTTCAACCACTTCATGATAATTCCTTGATGAAATCAACTGATACAACTACGGACCTATCTCTTCATCAGATATATTTTTTTACCATTTACATTTTTTAAAGTCCAGTTATAACTTCTAGAATACATATGCCTTCTGTTAAATCAGAAACACTGTGATAATCCAGACACGGTGCCATCAATTACTTTGTGAAGAAGCTGGGGGTTAGGCTCTGCAGCTGTAACAAAGACCCCCTATTTGTCTTTTTTATTAGACTGTAATCTCCTTGAAGATCAGGGACTTGTCTTACCTGTCTTTGTACATCTTTGAGCATCTAAGAAATACCTTGTATGTACCCAAATATATACAAAGTCTAAGCATGAGTGGATACTCCATAAGTTTTGTAGAAAGGCAGTTTAATTGACTGCCCAGTGTAAGAGGACTCACCATTTCACTTTTATGTCTTAGGGTAGGAGAAATGGAAGGGATTCACATTGGAGATATGGCAACGTCTGTCTGGAGCTGGAGGTTGCTACTCATGGCTGTCTGATAGTCTTGGCCAATGGATCCCAGAAATGGCAAGTCACACTGCTCACTGCTCTAGAAATGTCTTGTCCTCTGAAAATATCTATGGGCCAACAAAACATCTTGGCTGGAGAGTCTGCCAGGTTAGCTCCCTGGGGGCAATGTCAGGCTCTGTTTTGGAAGAATCTGTCCTACATGTATTTTCATCCTAAGGAACAGAGGTAGTACCCTTTAAAAAAAAAAATCTCTTGGAGAAAAAGAATCTCTTGGGACCTACAGGCAACTGATAACAATATTTGGATTTGATATTCTGCAACAACAACAACAAAACACCCCTGTTAAAGTTGGCTCGAACAATACCAGGGCTTAGAGACAAAGCCAGGTTCCTGACAACAGCATCAAAGCAACAACAAACAGTAGCCCTGTCTTTAGCCTCGAGTTGCTGCGGATATTATTCTAGCTGACATGAATGCTTATTTGGTGCCAGACCCTAGGGTAATTGCTTCCTGTGAGTTATCTCATTTAATTCTGAGAAACATCTCGGTGGCTGTCGTTATTTCTCCATTTGACACAGGAGAAAAGTCAAACTCTGAACAAGGAACACGATGAACTGTACGAAATGAAAAGGTAAGTGAAGCTGTGGCCAGCTGACGTGGAAAACAAAACGCTTCTGTAACTCACCGTGAGGGTGATAATGCCAACGTGGCAACAAGTCTGAAAAGGCGACGCACGGAGGGAAGGACCCACCCTGCGACACATCTGCACTTCATCCACCCAATCCGTTGTCCTGGCCTGCGCACTCGCCCACTCACGGATAAGCCGAAACACCTGCGAGCCAACAGGGGCAGCCCAGCTGCAGGGGTGAGTCTGCGGGTACTCCCGCAGAACATGCCTCATGGCGGTTGTCAACTTGCAAATCCAGTTGAGCAAAGCAGTCCCCCGACAGGAATGTGCACAGCGCGCGTTCTCCCTGCCCCTCTTCCCACTCTCATTTCTCCCTCTCATGTTTATGGACTTTCTCTCAGTTCACATTAAGGCAGTGGTGCTGAATAATGATGAGGTGCTTCCTTGGAACTGGCACAGTGATCGCCTGATAGTTGCAGCCAGCTTGGAATTCTTCAAATATCTTCTTTTTATTATTATCAAAAGAGGTGACCTACTACCTGGGGCACTGTGTTGACACCTATGGATACCAAAGAAAGCAAAGTATTTCGATTTTCTTCTTCTTTTTTCCCCCCTGTCTCCCCTGGGATTATAACTCAGTTGCTTTGCTTCTTATAAAAAAAAAAAAAACTTTCTGTGAAAAGAAAATATAGAGTTGAGTTGATACACTGTATGTTGAGCAAAAGGAGAAATGGATGAATGGATCTCCAACTGATATAAAGGGAAATTTTCTAGGAAGCCTGCTCTCTCATTTTTCCATACAGATATTACCAGTTGCTTAATCTCTGTGTGTGTGTGTCTCTGTCTCTGTGTCTATCTGTCTCTCTCTCTCTCTCACACACACACACACTCACACATACCACAAGCCATTTGAAAGTGAAGAAACAGATCTTGATCTTGACCTGTAATGGCTTTTGGACCAAGTTCGTCTGTGACATCAAAGCAGTTCATGTCACACAGGGTCCAGGTTAAAGCAAACCACAAAATAGCAGCTTATTTAAAAACCAAATTCACTCCTTGTTGAAAGTGGTGATATTTGAAGCACACACAAGTAAAACTAATTTAACCTTTGGAAAGTTATCTCTGGAGAGAAGAGTCAAAATCCCTTTATAAGATTTTTAAGCACTGCAATTATTGACAAGGAGTATATTGCTTCAGTTTTCTCTGATCAGGAAGAGAAAAAAGAGAAAAACCCACAAGAGACATCAGCAGCTGTCAGGCCGTTTTCCAACTGCAAAGAGGTAGTTTACAGTGGGCTTGTGCCAGTCTCTTAAGACCCAGTTAAGAAGCCTTTTTAAAATGCCTTAAAAAGCCAACTCATACATTAATCAACTTGAGCCCTCATCCATACTTACTGCAATACATCAATTACTATGTCTTTTTTTTTTTTTTAATAAATTCTGGTTGACAGCAGACACCTTATTAAGGCCCACTAAAATGATACAATAAGTAGAAGGCTATTAATATTGCTCTTTTTTCTCCCTGCTATTGTCTTGCTGCACTGGTCTGCAAACAAATTCAGGCTGCATTACAATTAATGCCAGTGGAACTCCTTCTAACGACTTCCAGCTTGCTAATTTTTTACGCTAATAATAAAAAAAAGGCATTGCTATGCAAGAACGACCCCCTTTTATCATGCTAGCATAGCACACCAGAGAGCGTCTGCTATTGTTCACATGAAAGACAATTAAACCCTGGAACATCAAACCTAAAAATGACAATCTGCTAACCAGCACTGGGCATTGCTCAATGCTTTCCTCTATTTTCTGAACTGATAGAAAACAATTCTCTGAAGACGTTTCTTTCCTGTTCTCCCTTAACCACCCTTTGGGGGAAAAAAAAGTTAAAAAATACCCTTTGCTGATTTATGCGTCTCTGCTTAGAATTTATTAACTGTCTAGGGCCAATTTCACTACAGCACTCCTACTGCCTGCAGGTTTAAATTCTGGACACAGAAAAGAAACGCACCAATATCACCCACATAGTACCACATTTAAAAATAAACATCAAACGTGTTCTTCAAAAATGCACACAATATAAAAGTTGAGAAGGAGAAAGGAAAATTTAATTCTGCAACCCTGGGTATCTCATCATCTCTGGGGATCATGCTGGAGTCACATGGCATTCAGGAAACTAAGTGTGGTCCAGATGCTGATTTTCAACAAAGCCAGAGCTGAGAAACTTCTCCCTTCATTCTTAGCAACATGAGGGCTCACTCACCAATCCACTGCCCACTTCCCGGAAAAACACCCCTCATTTGTGTTTTAGTGATAACATACAGAACATGAATACACCCACTGAAAAGTTCACTAACTAGCATTTTTTTAATTTAAATTTTAAATTTTTAAAAAAATTTCGACTGACATTGTGTCCATGGTATAAAAAGAACTGGGTTTTGAAGTCAGACATTCTGAATGGTAACCTTGGCTCTGCCATCTGCTAAACTTGGGCCCTGACCCAATCTTCTAACCGCTCTGAGTCTCAGTTTCCCCCTTTGTAACATAAAGAGAAAAGACAGTTCTCTCTTTAAGCCTGAATGTAAAGATGAAATAAGAAGATGGATTTGAAAACTCTGAAAACTAAACCACTATATCTGGTAATTAAAGATAAATAATTAAACAACGTAGCTGTCTGTCCTCACCAGCATTGCACTAAAAGCCTTATTATCCAATTAGGAGTGACTGATGCTCAAATGCTGAGCGTGCTCAAGCCTCATAGTCAGTCAGTGAGCAGAGAGAGGGGCCAGGCA
Source organism: Ailuropoda melanoleuca (assembly GCF_002007445.2). Lineage (NCBI taxonomy): Eukaryota > Metazoa > Chordata > Mammalia > Carnivora > Ursidae > Ailuropoda > Ailuropoda melanoleuca. The sequence continues at coordinate 114,742,070 of NC_048225.1, forward strand.
CTGTACTAGCTTCTTCACACTTGCTATTTTCTTTCATCTTCACAAGAACTCCATGTGGTCAGGATAAGCACTCCCTACTTACAAATGAGGAAGTGGAGACCCAGGAGGACTTAGGGACTTGCCTAAGTGGCAGAGCTGAGATCTGAATCCAAAGCACAAGCTGTAACCCAAACCTAAGGCAGCTTCCACGGTGAGCTTCTTCTGCGGAACAGTAGCTCCGGAGAGCAAGGTTAAGAGACAAATTCAGGAAACTTGTGCTGATATATCAGCTCTGACATTTACTGGCTCTGGAACCTTGGGCTAGTCACTCATACCTCAGTTTTTATATCTGTAAAATACAAATAATATTCTAGATCCTGGGATTATTATGAGGATCAAATAAGCCAGCATAATGTTTAGAAAAATATCTGGCTGATAGCATGCACTCGATACATGTGAACAAATGTTATTACCCTTACCCCCCAACACTATGTAACAGGCTCTAATATATCAAATGAGAATAAAATAGGATCAGGAACTTTGACATTTTGCCAAGATGGAGTAACAGGATCAGATTTACCCTACACTCAAAGGGAACAATTTGCAAGACACTTGAGCGAGATAAGGAGAGACAGCATATCTGAAAGATGAGGAACAATTGAGGTAAGACCTATGATCATCTCAGCTTACTGCCTGGAGAGAGGTTCCAGGCCATGTGCAAGGTGTAGTCGGACACAGTCCAGCAGGCTCTGGTCAAAGGAGATCAAAGCCACTAGGATTTGTAGGATGGAGTACCAGAGAAGGGAGTGCTACATGGAGAAGCAGAATGCTAATCAGCACATGCATGAAAAGAAACTGCACAGGCTGGGAAAGAATCATTCAAGAGGTTCTGAGGCAGGGTGCCTGGGGGGCTCAGTCAGTTAAGCATCTGCCTTCACCTCAAGTCATGATCCCAGAGTCCTGGGATTGAGCCCCACATCGGGCTTGCTGCTCAGGGGGGAGTCTGCTTCTCCCTCTCTCTCTGCCTCTCCTTCCCCAGCTTGTGCTCTCTCCGTCTCTCTCTCAAATAAATGATTTTTTTTTTAAAGATCTAAAAAAAAAAAAAATTAGAGGCAACAGTGCCTGGTGCTCACACAAGGACAGGAATAGTACCTGTTCCCACCTGCCAAACTGGAAACACCTCATGACTCATGAGGCATTGGGAAGGCCGTACAGAAGGGTCTTGATTCAATAGCAGAGAGCAATCAGCTCTACACAAAGCCCTGCTCTAGTCCACCTAAACAAATTATAAAAGTAGGATCCTAAAAACATCAAACTGCTCCCAAGTAATTTAACTGCATCTCAGAACAAGGCTCAAGAATATTAACAGAAGTACAAAATATCCAGCACACAAACAAGGACAAATTCTCACCATCTGGCATCTAATCAAAAGTCACGAGACATTCAGAAAAACCAGGAACATAAAACCCAAAATGAAGAGAAAAATCAGTCAATTGAAACAGACCCCAAATTGACCCAGATGTTAGAGTTATCAGACAAGGACATTAAAACAGTCATTATAATTGTATTTTATATGTTCAAAAGTTGAGGCAAGGGAGATTTATAAGCCTACAGATCAATAAATCTTCACAAATCTCAACATAAGAAATGAAATAAAACAATACCAAGGCATGTCATAATCACGCAGCTCAAAATCACTGATAAAGAGAAAATCTTAAAAGCAGTCGGAAATAAAACATGTACAGCACTGCAAAGGTAAATATGACGGCAGATTTCTTCTTAGAAACAATGTGAGTAAGAAGATGGTGGACCAATATATTAAAAGAACTGAAATAAAAATATCTTCCAAAAACAAAGCCCCTAAAAAATATTTTATAGACATACAAAGGCTGAAGTAATTCATCACTATCAGACCTTAACCATAAAAATGTTAAACAAAGTGCCTCAGACCGAAAGAACCTGGTACCAGATGGAAATCTGGACGTATACAAAGGGCTGAAGAACACTGGAAATGGTAGCTATATGAGTAAATATATTTATATATTTTCTTATTTTTATATCTCTTTAAAAGATAATTTACCATTTGAAAAAATAATAGCAATGCAGTGTAAAGCTTATAATATTTGTAAAATATGTGACAACAAGGTCAAAAGGAGAACGATGGAAATATATTATTTTAAGTGTCAATCTATAAAGGAAGGGGCATATCACTTGAAGGTAGTCTGTGATAAGTAAAGATGTATACCATAAATCCTAAAGCAACCACTACAACAATTAACTAATGAGCTAACATAGGTGATAAAACGGAATTATAAAAATTATTCACTTAGGCCAAAAGAAGGCAACAAAAACAAATAAGTAAAGGAGAAAGAAAATAAAGAACAGATGGAATCAATACAAAAGAGACCAAAAAGATGCTTGATTTAAAACTAGCTGTATCAATAACTACATTAAAGGTAAGAGGTCTAAATATTCCAAGTAAAATGGAAATGGTCAGATTGGGTTAAAAAGCAAGATTCAAATATGTTGCCCACAAAAAGAACATACATAAGAGAAAACCTCTGTGACTTGGTTAGTCAAAGTGTTTCCTTTTATATTTAAAACCAGAAGTATGATCCATGAAATGGATGAAACTATCAAATTAAACATCATCAAAATTAAAAATGTATGCTCTTTGAAAGCCACTGTTTATAGTGAAAAGACAAGCTACCTTGGGCAGAATATATTATAAATCATAAAGTCTAATAAAGGGCTTATATCTATAATATATAAAGAACTGTCAAAGCTCAATAACAAGAAAACCAAAAAGACCAATACAGAAGTGGGCAGAAGATTTGAGTAGATACTTCAAAAAAGAAGATACACAAATGACAAAAGAGCACATAAAAAGATGCTCAATATCATTAGTCTCTAGAGAAATCCAGATTAAAACTACAATGACATACTACTACACCTGACAGAATGAATACAATTAAAAAGTCTGAATACAGGCTTGAGGATTTACAGCAAATGGAACTCTCATACACTTTTGTTGAGAATGTAAAACGGGTTCGACTACTTTGGAAAACAGTCTGTCAGTTTCTTAAAATCTAAACATATACCTAACATATGATCCATCCCTAAGTTCTCAGCAAAGAGAAATGAACATCCTTGTTCATACAAAGATTTGTACACAAATGTTCATAACTGCCTCATTTATCAACAGCCCAAACTGGAAACAACAAAAAGTCCATCATCAGGTCACTGAATAAACAGACTGTGGTATATCCACAAATAAAATAGTACCCAGTAATAAAATCAAACCAGCCATTGATGCACCAGCATGATAAATCTTAAAATAATACACTGAGTGAAAGAAACCAAACTAAAAAGAGTACATACTATATGAATAAATTTATATAAAACTCTAGAAAATGCAAACTTATCTAGAGAGAGAGAAAGCAGGTAAGTGCTTTCTTGAGATGCTTTCAGGTAAGTTACACCTTGAGATGTGGGGAAGTGGTCAGCAAGGAATCAGAGGGAAGAATTACAAAAAGGTATGAGACAACTTTTAGGGCGATATACCTGTTTGTTATCTTGATAATAGTGTTTCAGGAGTGCATGTTTCATGGGTAGTTAATTGTCTGCCTTCAATGTGCAGTCTGTTATATGTCAACTCTGTCTTAATAGAGCTGTGAAAAACAGTTAATGTTATTGTTCATAAGGAATTTAACATAGGGTTATTAAAATGTAATATATATAAAATTAATTTAATGAATGAGAGGATTTACAAAGTGTTTCCCACAGAAAACATGAATAGTATAGATAAGTGGCTATCAAATTTTCATGTGTACCAGAATCCTTCAGAGGATGTGTTCATATGGATCGCTAGGTCCAATGTCCAGAGTTTCTGATTCATTAGGTTTGGGATGGGGTTTAAGAATTTGCATTTTCTAACTTGTTCTCAGTTACTGTTAGTGACGCTCATGCCAGGACCACACTTGAAGAACTCCTGGTATGTATGAGAGGCTAGGACAATATAGAATAAAGAGCAAACTTAGAAAGGGAAGAAATTATAGCATTTGGAAAAAGCTTTTACTTTTCCTTAATTTCATAATGAAATAAAACAAAACTTAAGTAAATAAAATGTTATTTTATTCTACGAATTTTTTCCCCTAAACATTTGCTGTGTTCATACAGAAAATTCCAGGCTTTGGGGAGTATCTCGTACAAGTTGCGATAACTTAGAGACAATCACAATCCTTTCAGGCAGCAGTTAAATCTTAAGTCCATGAGTAAATTTAGAATCAGACAAGGGTACAATCTCACTACTCAAACCCCTGATCCCCACTTTCTGTCCTATTTCAGCCATTCTCCTCCTACATCCTTTTGAGAAATAGTTACTATTGTAAATTAAAAATAAATAAAAATATTTAATATCTCCTTTTCAATCATGGGCTTTGATCCTTGCTATTCCTTTTGAATGCAACACCTTTTATCTTTCCTGTTCCTTTTCATCTGGCTAATTCTAATTAAGTCTGAGCCTAGAAATCAGCTCTTTGAAGAACTTTCTCTGGCACACTCCCATACCCACGTTAGGCAACCCTCTGCTTCCTGAGTCCCTAACTCTGTGCCTTCATCTAGAGCCTCCAAAGGCCTGCTCTTGAATGTTTTCTTCTAAATCACTTGACTATACTCATCCCATGTCTTTCTACTTCTTAAATAATTCATTTCTCTTTAATTTAATGAAGGAGCATTTGGGACATTCCAACCTACCTGATCCTCTCTGATATACAGAAACTATGAGGGATAGAGAAGGGGGGGGACGGGGGTAACAAAATCTATAATCATAAAATTGGAGAGGAAGGATATGGGATGAAGTTATAAATACACAACATACATATGCATACCTGTGCATACAAACTATTTGGGACAATGCTAACTTCTCTAAAGATAGTAATTTCAAGTGGCACCAACCTCTAACGCATATTGGATCGCAGGACAAATCAAGTTTCCCAATTCCTACTCATGCATTTGACATATTTATGGTCTGTTTTTATAGCTTTTGATCACAATTTCCTAGGAGGCAGCTGGTCCCTAAATCAACAAGTCAGTAAAAAGCAACCACAGCCCAGTCCTGTTAACAGAATTCCCCCTGAGGAGGTCAGTGCTGCTTTGGAACACATTTAAAACTTTTATGAGAGCCATTTAAAAATGTCTGCCCACGAATTCAGGTTACATTTAAGGAGCCTGGTTGTACTTTCTCATGATTCCTGACTTCTGCTACAATAGGCCAAAACAAGCCTTACGACACAATGGGGCGCGTTGGTATGGCCGTAGACCCAAAATAAGATTTAAGGAAACGAAATAATAAAAATGATCCAGGAGAGAAAAAATTCTTCCCTGAAAATTTTCGTTTCAGCCAGAAGGAAGGATGTACCGAGAACACAAAGTAAAGTAGAGGATTCATAGGCAGTTCCCTCACGATTCACCATGCTGTTTCCACACTTCTAGGGGTTACTATGGAATAACTGGGCTGATGTAAGCAGGAAGCATCAGGGAGGATCTGTTCACTTCAGGAACACCCCCCAGGTCTCTGGAAGGTAAGCCAACATTGGGAATGCAGGGTGGTGCTGAAAATCCCCAGACCAGCAAAGGAGCTGGCCCAGGATACGGACTCCGGCCTTCCAGATTCTACTCAACCCGCAGGGGCCAACAGCTGGGGGCCACGCCCTCAAAAGCATAATGGATCCCAGCCCCAGGCACGGCAGGAACTGACCTGCAAAGACCTTTTTTCTTTTTACAGAAAAATCTGATTCAAAAGGAAAATGATACTTTTACCTCACAGTGTTTCCGGAGGACCCGTATTTTGATGACTAAGAGAAAAAAAAAAAAGTTGCACTCTGACTAGGAAAGTTTCTTTTAAGCGGTTTCCAATAGGTTTGAATTTTTTTTAAAGCTATGAAAAAAGTATATGACCAAAAACGAATAAAGAGCACTATCCAAAGAAATTTCACTCACAGATTGTGCAGTGCCTCAGAACTTCCTTGGAAGGGAAGGACAAAGCAGCCGTTTGCTCAGCTTAGATCATTTTGACTGAGACTCATATGTTATTTTAAATGAACATTGCTCAGGTAGTTAAGCCTTAAAAATCAACCATCCTTGACAACTGTCCTTTTTTTTTTTTTTTTTTTTTTTAAAGTCTTACCTTAAGGGTTGCAGAAACACATTTCCACAGTATGTTGTAGCGGGAAGTAGCTATCCTACCTGGCTTCACAGCTCCTAGGGGACTGACAGCCTTTGTTCATTTTTGCCTTTGAAAACTTTCTGTTACAATTAAAAAGGCAAAGAACAATTAGAGAAAATTTTAAAAACAAACAGGGTATGACTGCTTGAGCAGTTGCAACAACACAAAACTCCACACCTATTCAATATATGATCCAATAGAACATTTAATTTCAAAGATTTAGCAGCTTTTACATCCATACATAATACCACATACTTTTTTTTTTTTTTTTTTTGTAGAAGTTCCAGAGTCTTAACACCTTATAGTAATGCCAACAAAAATGTTTAAGGAAAGATCATCCCAAAGAAGACATGACATTTTGCAGAGCCTTCAGTTTATCTTTAGAAAGTGCAATTATAAACCACGCTTGAATTGAGCTGCCCAGATATTTGTGTTAACACAGAAATTCTGTTACCATTAGTTCTTGCTCAGTAAATGCAAATATTATGAACATGCTGTTTAACAGCAGCGAATGTCATCTCTACCACTTTTATGAACAGTAATATTGTCAAACACGCTCTCAAGTAATAAACATATTTACTCAATGGGCCTCCATACAAGCTATGTATACGTACATACACACACATTATATTGGACAGACTATTAAGTGGCCAGTGTCAGTGTTCATGTACCTTATGCTACGTATGCACGTTGTCTTTATATTGTGCAACTTTAATAACACAATAATGCATGTTATTTAAATATGTAGTTTTACCAATATTGAAATGTATATTTTTAGGGGAAAGCAATGAGTATGCATATTAGTTTCTACTGAAGGCCTGCTTTAAGCTTCCCTAGGACAGCCATATTGAAATCACACAGACTACCTCTCCCATGTAGTGTGTGTACATGTAATATATATATCTTATATTATATATACATTCCATGATATATTCCTCTTCTAACGGGGCTTAGGCACTCCCTATTTATTCTCCCACATGGCTTTTCTTACAGCCTTCAAATTCTGGCATCTGTGAATAAATTCCCTTTCATTCTTGGATGTGGGTTTTCAAACTTAAAAAGAGAGTATAAAGCGATCGTAACTCCTTTCTTTTTTCCTGCCACATAGACATTTTTGTAACTTTAAATATTTTAAATTTCCCTAATTATAAGTTTCTGTCATTTTCTTCATCAGTGTTCAAACAGTGAAATGAGAAGGAGATATATTTTGTTTTAAGAAATAAAACGATAAAACTTTGTAAATATTGATGCTCTTCTTCAAGTGCTTATATTCTGCTTATATTTGTATGCCGTATGTTGTGGATATGGTCTCAGGAAGGGCATCAGCTGCCAGAGTACCTAGTCTCACATTTGCATATGGGGAAACTGAGGCACAGAATGACATCACTGTCCAACAACTCATTAAGACTGTATCTGAACACACAAACTGATCAATAGGGACACAGAGTTATATGAGATCATTTAAAAAAAAATTCTCCTTTTGCTTTAATGATATTTTTCCAACCTTTCATTTTTATACACAGCCAAATTCTCTGCCAAAGTTGGAACATCAATTCAAATATCATTACCTTAAATTTACAATAATTTTTATGACTTGGGCAGAATTTTGCCTTCATATATCTATGAAGAAAAATTTCTCTATGTAAATTAACAGCAAAACAAATTTGCATAGGCGATGTTTAACTGTATAAAATAGCTTTATGAGGCACTGCTAATTTAGAAGCAACCCTTTCACTACAAAAAATTGATAAGCAAATCATTCCTAAATTTATTTTTAAAAAATAGCTCTAAGTACCTCTATTAGCATGCTTTGTGAATCCAATCTAAATTCTGTTTGAGTTAATTATATTTCTTGTCCATCTCCCTATTCTTCCCCACTTTACTGTAATTGCCATGGTGGCAGGAATTTTTTTCCTTGCAGCATAAAAGATTTTTACTTTTGGGGCGTCTGGGCGGCTCAGATGGTTGAGAGTGTCCAACTCTTGGTTTCAGCTCAGGTCACGATCTCAGGGTCACAAGATTGAGCCCCGCTTGAGATTCTCTCTCTCTCTCTCCCTCTGCTCTTCCCCACTGCTCTCTCTCTCTGAAATAAATACATAAATCTTTAAAAAAAATTTTAAATTTTATCTTCTAAATTATATAATACAATAAAATCAACATTTGTTTTGATGTACTACCCTATGAATTGTAGCACATGAACAGATTCATGTGATTACCACAAGAATCAGGATAAAACACATTTGCAGCAACATGGACGGGACTGGAGGAGATTATGCTAAGTGAAATAAGTCAAGCAGAGAAAGACAATTATTATGGTTTCACTCATTTATGGAACATAAGAAATAGCAGGAAGATCGGTAGAAGGACGGGAAGAATGAAGGGGGGTAAACAGAAGGGGGAATGAACCATGGGAGACTATGGACTCTGGGAAACAAACTGAGGCCTTCAGAGGGGAGCGGGGTGGGGGAATGGGATGGGCCGGTGGTGGGTATTGAGGAAGGCACATATTGCATGGAGCACTGGGTGTTATACGCAAATAATGAATCATGGAAACACTACATCAAAAACTAAGGATGTACTGTATGGTGACTAACATAACATAATAAAAAATTATTATTAAAAAAAACACAATACTATTAATGCCCCAAATTCCCTCTGGAGTTTTCTTCTCCCTAATGTAGTCAAACTGACCCCCATCCCTAACTCCTGGCAACCAGTGATCTGTCTCCAACAGTACAATTTTGTCTTTTTGTGAATGTCACATAAATGGCATCATAGAATATGTAACCTTTTGAGAATGGTTTCTTTCACTCAGCATTAAGATTCATCCAAATTGTTGTGTGTATCAATGGTTTCTTCCTTTTAATGCTGAGCAGTGTTCCATCGCATGGATGTACCACAGTCTGTTAATCCACACACCCAGCAAGAACATCTGGATTGTTTCCAGTTTGGGACAATTATGAATAGAGCTGCCATAAAGAGTCATGTACAGGTTTCTGTGCAAACATAAACTTACATTTCTCAACATTTAATACCCAGAAGTGGGACTTCTGCCTCATGTGGTAGATGTATGTTTAGCTTTATAAAAAGCTGCCAGATTGTTTTCCAAAGTGGCTATATCATTTTGCTTTTCTACCAACAATGTATGCAAGTTCCAACTGCTCCACATACTCGTAAGTACTTAGTATTATCTGGCTTAAAAACTCGCCATTCTAGTAAGTGTGTTAGTGGATCTTATCAAAATTTTAAAATGTATTTCTCTAACGACTAATGATATAGGACATCTTTTCATGTGCTTTTATGCATTCTGTATATTCTCTTAAGTGAAGTGCCCACTTAAGTTTTTTTGCCCATTTTAAATTTAGGTTGCTACCACAATGCTAAATTTTGAGAATTCTTTAATTACTCTTGACCCAAGAGCTTTGTCAGGTATGTGTTTTGCAAATATTTTTTCCAGTATGGAACTTGTCTTTTCTTGTTCTTACCAGTGGGAGAGCAAAAGTTATAAATTTTGATGAAGACCAATTTACCATTTTTTAATGTTGGGATTATATACTTCTGGTGTCATGCCTATGCCCAACCCCTTTTCTCCCATGTTCTCTTTTAAAAGCTGTATAGTTTTATATTTTGGTTAATTCTGAGGCTTGTTTGTTTGTATAAGGCACAAGGGTTTGGTCAAGACTTGTTTTTTTTTTTGCATATTGATGTCCAAATGTTCTAACACTATTTGCTGAAAAGACCAAATTGCTTTTGTACCATTGTCAGAATCCACTGGCCACATTTGCATGTTTTTTTTTTTTTTTTTTAGATTCTCTGCTGCGATCCACTGATTATTGTCTATTCCTTTGCCAATGTCAGACTGTCTTGGTTAGTGTAGATCTGCAGTGAGCCTTAAAATCAGGAAGTGTGAGTCCTGTAAGTTTATCCTTTTTAAAATCGTTTTATCTATGCTAGCTGCTTTGCCTTTCTGTAAAATCTTGAAAATGTCTGTATTTTTAACAAATCCTGCTGGGAATTTTACTGAAACTTCATTAAATCTATTGATCAGACTAGGGAGAATCAACATCTTTACTGTTTTTTCTCTTCTGACTCAGGAACTTGATGTATCTCTCAATTTATTTAGGTCATTGATTTCTTATATCAGTATTTGTAGTTTTCAGCATATAGATCCTGTAAAAATTTTGTTAGATTCATATCTATGCATTCATTTTTGGAATTATTTTATTTTATTTTTTAATTTTAAAGTTCAGGTTTCAATTGTACCTTGCTAATGTATAGAAATGTAATGATTTCTGCATGTTGATCTTGTATCTTGCAAACTTGTTAAATTCACTTTTATCTATAGGTAATTTCCTTGGGAGTTTCTATGGAGGTAATAATAATTTTGACTTATAGAGACAGTTTTCTTGCTTTCCAATCTATATGTCTTTTTTGTTTGTTTCATGACAATGCTTCTCTGGCTAGGACCTACTACAATGTTGAATAGGAGTTTTATAAATGGATATCCTTGATTTGTTCTTGATCTTGGGGGAAAAGCATTTAGTCTTTCACCGTTAACTATACAAGCTACAGCTATTTTGTAGATGGCCTTTTATCATGAATCCATATTAAATGTTAGCACATATTTTCCAATTGATATGAATCTGTGTTTTTTCTTCTTTAGACCATCAATATGGTGGATTTAGTTGATTGACTTTCTAATATTGAACCAGCCTTGCAATTTCAGAATAAATCCTCCTTTGTAATTGTATATTCTTTTTATATCTTAATATAGTTTTGATTTGATAATATTTGTTTTTTGGGGGTTTTGGGGGTTTTGAGGGATATTTATATTTTAATTGAACATGATTTGCTAATATTTGACTGAGAATTTTTGTATCTGTGGTCATGAGGAATAGTGGTTTATGATTCTCTCCCTCCTCCTCCTCCTCCTCCCACTCCCCCTTGCTCTCCTCCTCCATACTATCTTTGGTTTTGGTATCAGTGTTATTCTTCGGATCCCATAAAATGAGTTGGAAAGTGTTCTGTTGTCTATTTTCCCAAGGAGATTTTGTAAAATTGGCATTATTTCTTCTTTACTTGTTTGGGTCTAGAGATTTCTTTTTCATAGAGATTTTAAGAGGAATTCAGTTTCTTTAACAGATATAGGAGTGTTTAGGTAATCTGAATTATTTTAAGTGAGTTTTAGTCACTCATGGTTTTCAAGGTATTTGTTCATCTATGCTGTCAAATTTCTATGCCTTGAATTGTTCGTACTGTTCTCTTATTATCCTTTCAATGGTTGTAGGATCTACAGTAATATCCCCTATTTCAACTCCCCTATTTCAATTTCAATTATCCAAATTGATAATTTGTGTGTTTGGGTCTTTTTCCCTTTGCCATTCTTGCCAGAAATTTATCCATTTTATTATCTGTTTAAAGAATCAGCTTTTGTTTTTATTGATTTTCTCCATGGTTTTTAAGTTTATTAATTACTGCTCATTTTTATTATTCTCTTCATTCTGCTTCTTTGGCTTTATTTTGCTCTTCTTTTTCTAGCTATAAGGTAGAAACCTGGAGTAACTGATCTTTCTTCTCTTCTAATGTAAGAATTTAATGCTACACATTTCCCTGCAAGCACTGCCTTAGTTGTATTACACATATTGTGATATGCATATGTTCATTTTTGTTGAGTTCAAAGTATTTTCTGATTTTCCTGAGACTTCCTCTTTCACCATGGATTATTTATGAATGATTGCTTTATATTTAAATTTGGATATTTCCTGTTATTCCTATTATTAATTAATACATTAGTTCTTTATAGTCAGAGAACCTATTTTATATTATTTTAATTTTTTAAAAAAATTTAAATTGATTTTATAATCCAAGATATGGTCTATCTTGATGAATGTTCCATGTTCCCTTGAAAAGAATAGGTATTCTACTGTTATTGGGTGGAATATTCTAAAATATGTTCATTAGATCCAGTTGGTTGACGTGCTGTTAAATTTTTCCATAGTCGTGATGATTTTCTATTAGTTTTATCCATCATAAAAAGAAGAGTACTGACATCTCCAACTAGAATTGGATTTATCCATTTCTCCTCTCAGTTGTTAGTTTTTATTTCATGTATTTTGAAGCTTAGTTTTTAAGGTCACATGTTTAGAACTATTACATCTTCCTGATGAATTGACTCCTTTATCATTCATTATATAATGTACCTCTTTATTTCTGATTCTACTCCTTATGGTTTGTGGATTTATTGATTGATTGATTGATTGATTGATTGATTTTTGCTCCAAAGTCTATTTTACCACATTACCATAGCTGTTCCACCTTTCTTTTGATTAGTATTTACATGACACATCTTTTTCTACCCTTTCACTTTTAATCTACATAGATCGTATTAGAAGGGAGTTTCTTATGAACAGTTTAGAGTTGGGTCCTGTTTTATTTCTTTCTGATAATCTCTTTTTTTTTTTACTTATTGCATTTAGACCATTTGTATCTAGTATATCTATTGCTATATTTAGATTTATAGCTGCCAACTTATTTTTTGTTTTCTATCAGTTCTCTTTGTTATTCAGTTGTCCGTTTTTCCCCCTTTTTTTAAGATTTTATTTTTAAGTAATCTCAACATCCAACATGGGGCTCAAACTCATAACCCAAAGAACAAGAGTCACATGCTGCACCAACTGAGCCAGCCAGACAACCCTCAGTTCTCAGTTTCTAATGAGAAACTTGAGTTACTTAAACATTTTTTGTATTCTATTTTATCGTGTTTTTTATTATCTCTCGTATAGTTTTACAGTGATTACTCAGGGAGTATAATAGATACCCTTCACTTTTCAAAGTCTACTTAGAATCAATTTTACCACTTCAAGTGAAATGTGGAAACTTTACCACCTTATAGTTCCCTTTATCTTTCTCCTTTATGTGATAGTTACAGAACTCAAGAGAAGAAGAGTCTATGACATGTACCCAAATATTTACTGTTTCTTTTGCTCATCTTTCATTCTTGATGTTTCATGTTTCTTTCTGGCATTATTTTCCTCCTATCTGGAGAACTTCCTTTAGAAATTCTTTCAGCACTGACAACAAATTCTTAGTTCTTCTTCATCTGAGAATGTCTTTAGCTCACCTTCATTTCTGAGCAGTATTTTTGCTGGCTATAGAATTTTGGGTTGGCAGTTCTTTTCAGTAATTTAAAAATGTTGTGTCACTTCTTTCTGCCCTTTGTGATTTTTAACGAGAAATCCATAGTCAAATTTTGTCTTCCTATAGGAAATGCATACTTTATCTCTGGCTACTTTCAAGAATTTTTATATATTTATTTTTTATACCATTTTAATATGATGTATCTGAAGATGGATTTCTTTGAGTTTACCCTGTTTGGTTTTCACTGAACTTCCTGAAACCATAAGTTATTTTCTTTCTTCCCATAAGGGTATGTATTGGCAATTATTTATTCAAAAAAACAATTTAGCACTACATTCTTTCTTTTCTCCTTGTAGAACTTTAATGGCGCAAATGTTAGGGGTTTTTGTTATTGTTGTTGTTGTTGTCTCCCCCACAATCCACCCCCTCAGATCTTTGAAGCTCTGTTTATTTTTTCTCCAGTCTTTTTTCTTCTCTATCAGGTTCGATTATTTCTACTGACCTATTTTAATATTTACTGACTCCTTAGTTTTTCATTTCCGTTCTGCTATTGAACTGAACCAGTAAGATTTTTATTGTGGTTATTGTATTTTCTGGTTCTAAAAGTTCCATTTGATTCTCCTCTAGATTTTTTCTTTATTGGTTGAGATTTTTTATTTTATCATTTGTTTCAAGAGTGTTCGTGATTGCTTGTTGAAGTGTTTTTTAAAAGTGTCTATAAAAGTCTTTGTCAGATAATTTCAACATCTGTATCTTCTCATCATTGGCATCTGTTGACTGTGTTTGCAATGGAGGTGGAGATTTTCCTTTTTTTTTATGCTAACTAATTTTGGATGGTATCTTGGACATTTTTACTGTTCTCTTATGAAACTCTGTAACTAGTTTAAATCCATGGACAATACGATACGTTTGTTTTAACAGGTAATCAAACTAGGGAGGCTTAGCCCACTGGTTCCAATTCATCTTCTGTGGGCTATGGTTCTAACGTTAGGTCAGCTTTCAAAGCTTTGTAGTGCTATTCAGATTTTTCCTATGCATGTGCCACCCAGTGGCCAGTATGGACATAGGCAGTGGTTTATCTGTTTAATTCTCAATGTTTTGATATAATAAATTAGAATCAGATCTGTGTATGTCAGTTCAGGGGTGAGCCCAGGAGCATAAACACCTTTGTGGGGTCATTTCCCCAAGGCCTTAACCCACTACATTATCCCTGGTATCTTCTATTTTCTTGGGCTCCTATTTTTACCTCTCTACCCATAAATTTGGGGCTTTAGTTACTTTATTCAGCAGCCAACTACTACAAGAACAGAGAGAGAGAGAAAAGCAATGTGTAGGCACTCCACTCTGCTGGGACCACAGCTCCACTGATACAACAAGAAGGCTCCTTTCTCTCAGATGTTTGGCTCTTGCTCCCATCACTGTTGATGCTACCAGAAAACTGCTTGGGGGTCTGCATGCAAGAAAATAGAGAAAAGAAAGGAAAAAAAAGAAAAAGAAAGAAACCTCTTCTCTCTACCTTTACTACTCCTCCAGCTGAACTGAGGATTTCTCCTGGAGCTCTCTCTGTCTGAGCTCTGGTGCCCACTTCTGGCTTTCAACTCCAGTAAGATCAGGACAGGAGAGACAAGAATGGAAACAATGGTAAACTCATTACTGATTTAGGAGTACTTCCAGCTCTGATCTTCTCCAATGCACCTGCTATTATTTACCTTTCAGTATCCTCACATAGTGGCTCCCTGACTTTTGTGGGAGACACAGGGTGTGTTGTGTTTACTTCTTTCTATCCAGAACCAAAACTCATTTAAAATTATTTTAGGTTGTGAAATGAATGTATCAGACACAAAAATATAAAATATATATGTAAAGTTTGAGGAATAATATAATAAATACCATTGTACCCCCACCTAAGACACTAAGTAGTCCCTTAGAATTCCACTGTGTACCCCTCCCATGCTTATCCTCCTTCCTCCTACATGGAAGTAATCAGTAATTTGATCTTAGAAGGCAATCATTCTCTTGGATCCCTTCATAGTTTTAGCACTTAAGGGCATTACCCTGAACAATACACTGCTTAGTTTTCATTTTCCACATTTAGTAAACTTTTCAATTAAAGTATAACATATATATAACAAAAATGCACAGATCATATACACATATAACTTGATTATCCCAACACGAACACACTTTTTAACTATCACCTGATCTACTTATAAAGCATCACTTGCACCCCAGAGGCCTGTCAGACCTCTCCAACTCATTGTATCTACCTTCCTTCCCATAGGCAACCATTATCCTGCCTTCTAATATTTCAGATTACTTTTATCTGTTTTGAACTTCATATAAACCAAACCATACAAAATATACATTTTATGTGTAGCTTCTTCTCCTTGATATTATATTTATGAGATCTAGCCATGTTGCACATAGAACTAGTGATATAATTTCATTGCCATATGGTATTCTTTTATATTAATACTATATTTATTCATACTCATTTGTTTTTTCATTCTCACGTTGATGGACATTTGGGTTCTTCCCCTTATTTTTGGTTATAAATGATGTTATGAAGATATTCTGTTCATGTCTTTTGGTGCATATATGTATTCATTTTTATTGGGTATTCTCCTGGAAGTGGAATTGCTTGGGTCAGAGGCTATGCATATATTCAGCATTAGTAGATATCACAGTTTTCCAGCGTAGTTTTTAACAATCCACACTCCCAATAGCAGATATGAGCACTCTAATTGAGAAAGAAGGCATTTTTTGATAGAGAAACAGCCACTTTTAGAGAGAAATGCCATCATCTAGAATGGCATTAGGAAAGAAATGAAAAACTAGAATCACAATGCTCTGTAGATTTAAACCTGGGTCTTCAGTATCATGACTAACATAGTCAATGGAAGATAGCTCTCTAGATCGATAAAACTACAAGAATAGAATAAGGGAAGCTTTAAAATATGAAAATAAAATAAAAGTATATATTCACTAAAATAGCATAATTCTGGATTATCCTACACAGAGATTAAAATATTATTTTTAATAAGATTTTTTTAACCCCTCTAAGGGCTCCAAACAGTAATTAAACAATTTGAAGAGTTCTTGATAGTTCTTAAACTGTAGCTACTACTAATATTTTTGATAAGTTTTATATAACAAATAAACAGATATATAAAGTTCTGAGCTACCTTTCATTACTGACCCACATTCTGTAGGAAATACATGGGACTGCCTGGGGAATGTTTTGAAAATGTCAAAAGGCCCTACTTGCCAAACAAGAATCCCCCACAAGCCTGTTGTAATGTCAGAAATTCCCACTATCTTCATTTCTATTAAAGACAGGTTAATCTATACATATAGAAATATGTATTTTACTAACTAAGGAAATCTACTTTTCATTAATTTTTTCTAAAACATTGCATCATTCCTTCTTTGTCACAGGGGTGAGTGATTAGTGCTGAGGCCCTTGCACACCTGCATCCTATGTGTTTCATAATGAGTCACTGGAAATTGTGGGGTGGTTGATTGTGGCCAGTATTATTCAAGCAGCCATAGAACCAATTGTTAGGTCATGAAATAACGGATCTGAACCACATTTAACCACCACCATGTCATAATGCTTCTCTCCACTGAGCTGCCTGGAGTCAAGTCACACATTCAACATGAAACAACAGGCACCAAGGCTAAAGACTCTACACATTCTAATAGAGATATACTGAACAAAACCAAATCCATAGTGTCAATGATGAAGAAATTTTTTTCAAACCTTTCTCAGTGATCTGAGGACCCCTGCACCAATATATATAAAATGTATGACATGTGAATGACTACAAGAGCAAACAAAAACAACAATGTAAAACAGTAATTGACCTGGGGTGCCTGGGTGGCTCAGTCGGTTAAGTGTCTGCCTTCCGCTCAAGCCCCGCATCAGGCTCCCTGCCCAGTGGGGAGTCTGCTTCTCCCTCTTCCCCTCCCCCGCCACCAGCTCATGTTCTCTCTCTCTCCTTCTCCCTCTCTCAAATAAATAAATCAAATCTAAAAAAAACCCAGTATTTGACCTAATGGAAACCTTAATCTAGTAGAAAAGCAATACATGAATACTCTGCACAGATTCCTATAATTGTATTTACCACATTTCTTTATAATTACTATGTGCTGTCTCCACCATATTCACCATACTGTGACGGGCATGGAGCCTGGCAGGGGCTCGAGCTCATGACCCTGAGATCATGACCTGAGCCAACGTCAAGAGTTGGACACTTAACCAACTAAGCCACCCATGTGCCCCTGTCTCATGTTTTATATGTTTCTATTTCTCATGTCCCTACTGAAAAGCTGCAAGTATTCTCACTCATAGATGTTACGTATTCTTGAAAAGTAGGCATTGTTATTTTTTACGTATATGTTTTAATATATGTAAATGGCATCATGTTACATAATGTATTCTGTTTCCTTACTTTTTTCCATCCCGCACTGTTGGACAGACCCATCCACACTGCTGTGAGCATACCTAGACTGATACTTCTAAGTGCTGTACAGTGCTTCAAGGTATACACCTACCACATTTTACCTATCTTGTCTTCTGGTGACCAACATACCTGCTCCTTACACCACTAATAATACTGTAATAAACACTTCTGCATATATGTCATTAAGAACAACGTAAGAAGTTCTTTGAAAGGTATCCCAGGAACAAAACTGCTACACACAGTTTTACAGAGCCAGTCGACAGTTACATCAACTGTGAGAAGTCCCAAATCTCACTTTTTTGCCAAAACTTGGCATATGCAACTCCAGTTTGTAGCTCATCTAATTCATGTTATTGGAATTTGGATTTCTCTTATTTATTTATTTATTTTTAAATAGGCTCCACACACCGTGTGGAGCCCAACATGGGGACTGAACTCACGACCCTGAGATGGAGACCTGAGCTGAAGTCAAGAGTTGAACATTTAACTGACTGAGCCACCCAGGCATCCCCCTCCTATTCTCAATGAGATTGAGTACTTCTAACTATGCTTGCTAGCTCTTTGGATTTCCTCTTCTATAAATTGCCTGATCACATCTGTTGCCTATCTCTTCAATTGGGATTGCTATATTTTAATATTCTTCTTTTTTTTAAAAGATTTTATTTATTTATTTGAGAGAGAGAGAGACAGAGAGCAACAGAGAGCAGGAGTAGAGAGGAGAGGGAGAAGCAGGCTCCCCGCTGAGCAGGCAGCCCGACACAGGGCTTGATTACAGAACCCTGGGATCATGACCTGAGCTGAAAGCAGCCACTTAACCAACTGAGCCACCCAGGCACCCCTTAATAGTCTTCTTAATTTGCAATTCATTTTAGAGCCTAGATATTAATCCCTCATCATGTCAAACACCATAAATAATTATTTTGTTCTAGTAACAGAGTATGAATTTTATTTATGGTTTCTTCTTTATGGAACATAAATTTTTACATTTTATAAAAATAAGTTAAGCAAAGTTTTTGTCTTAATTTATCCTTTTGAGGTTTTTTTTTTTTTAATGATTTTTTATTATATTATGTTAGTCACCATACAGTACATCCCCGGCTTCCGATGTAAAGCTCGATGATTCATTAGTTGCGTATAATACCTAGTGCACCATGAAATACGTGCCCTCCTTCCTACTCATCACTGGTTTATCCCATTCCCCCACCCTCCTCCCCTCTGAGGCCCCCAGTTTGTTTCTCATAGTCCATAGTCTCTCATGCTTCATTCCCCCTTTTGAGGTTTTAAAACAAAATTTTCTATCTCTAGATCATGAAGATATTCTGCATTTTCTTTTATTATTTTTATAGTTTTACCTTCCACATTTATCTCTGTAATACATCTAGAGATTATCTTTGTAAAAGGTTTAGGAAGAGATTCAGCTTTATATTTCTCTATGTAGTAAGCATTTCTAAAAAGCCAAATAAAATACAATCTGTCCTTTCCCCATTAATATTTTGATGCCACTTTTAATAAATATTGTTTT
Source organism: Ailuropoda melanoleuca (assembly GCF_002007445.2). NCBI lineage: Eukaryota > Metazoa > Chordata > Mammalia > Carnivora > Ursidae > Ailuropoda > Ailuropoda melanoleuca. The sequence goes on from NC_048225.1 coordinate 114,761,400, forward strand.
CACAATTTGTTTCTCTGTGCTTTTGTCCTGTACTGTGGTCTCTTACCTGTTTGAAATACTCAAAATAAGTTGTTGAATGAACAAATTTTCATTTTACAAAACTGTTATTTTACAATATTGTGGAAAATCCCACAGAAGTATGGATTTTACAAAAGCATGGGTTATATTATAATTTTACAATTGTATGGTTATTATAATTTTAATTTTATAAAAGTATGAATAAAGTGCTGGTAGATTTTTATTCTTCCATGGAAATTTTGGATTTGCATAACTTATTTATCCTTGTATTCCTATAACACAGCATCATACCAGGGGCGAAACTGGTCATGCAATACATTTCTGAATAAAGGAATTATTAAAATATAACTGTAGAGAGGATAGAAAAAGTGTTAGTTGAGCATAAAGGACAAAGACCAAATGTGGAATGAAAGCAACTGAATTTTAACCAACACTTTTGGCTGAAGTACAAATAGTTTAGTTCTAAAGGCAAATAGGTGAACACAAAGCCACTGGAATATAGACCATTTATATAATTCTTTAGCAAATCTGCTTTGCCATCTGTCTTTGTCTCTAAATAACTTGGAGTTCAAGAGTTTACAGGGAGTTGCATGCAAGCTCAACTTTTTGGTAAATGGTTATGGAGCACGGAGCTCCCTCTCCACAAGAACAAACACAGTGTTGACTTCCTGTCTACTGCAATTCATCTCTCTCTGCAATTGCCACGACAGTCTCTGATTACTGATATTATTATCCCCAGAAGATGGTGCATGGAAATTCTAGTCCCCTGCTAGGCTGGCCCAGTTTTATAAAGTGAAAATCTGGCTGGCTCACTCTGGNGGGGGGGGGGGGGGGGGGGGGGGGGGGAAGGGCCACCAGGAGAGGAAAAAAAAAGGGCCCTGTGTAAAAACCAGCAGCTGCTATGATGCCGTATTAATGCAGACACAGCAGAGTGAAGACAGAATGTCCCTTTTGCTGTTTTGTTTCTCTCCTTTTTTTTTTTCTCTCTCCCTACGCCTTTAGTGACAGTATCACTAGAGAGTTAATGGAAGCACTGTCATGGAATTTTCTGAACAACAAAATGGTTACCCTCTGTAATTACCTCGATCCCAATGCAATTCTCCTTCCAAAGCAGGAGAATTTAGTAGCAATCTTTCTCTCCCGAAATTCATCCCCATCTCCCAGTGCCCTTTTCCAAGAAAGCTACACTCGCATTATACTTAAATTGGCAACGTGTCTCAGTGGCACCACTGAAATCAAGTAAGATATCATTATTTAGGATTTTGCGAATTCTGAATTTGTGACCTGTATAGATAGTGATCCATCTGAAGTTACTCTGTGTTAACGAAGTATTTATTTCCAAATCATCATAAATAACAACCTACTTAGAAAAGGATAAACTATTTGCATGCACCTTAAATATGTTGGGTGTACCCATTAATATTTAGAAGGTTGATACAGGAGTGCCAGAAGAAACCACAAAGATAATTTTATCTAACATTTATCTTACAGATGAGGAACTAAAACTGAGAAAGAAGAGACTTGATGTGGTTATTAGTAAGACAGGTGCCTAAAGATTTTCACTAACCAAGTTTCCATTGGCTTAATCCAAATGTAGTTCCAAAGTGCATTCACAATTTTCTAACGCGCTTATTAATGTTTTACTTGACTTTAATCAGGCAAATACTTCTAACTTTGGTAGTATATTTTTAACACTGATATCATTTGCTCTTTCCTTTTTATTTATTTTAGGACATATTCGACATATTGATTTAAAATCCTATGACAATAAAAACTAAATATGGTGGGAAAGTATATTATTAAGGAATATGAGGTATGAATCCACAGTCAAGAGAAAATTAGAATTCTCAAATACACTCTCATTTATATTTAAAGTATTCAATATAAAGACAAACTAACTATTTTGGAAAGATTAAAAGCATTGCTGATCCGTTATTACTGAACACACACTAGGATAATTATTACCTTTTAATATGCTTTCTTTCTACCTTAAAACAATTGAGCGTACAGATAAAAAAATAAATATTAATTGAAGCTGAGCTCATTCTCTAGTGAGCCACAGGGAAAATCCCTAAAATACAACATGAAAGAAAAGAGAAAGCATAAATTAAACTAGCAAAGTTCAAATGCTGCTGCTTTTATGTCTATAAATGCTTCTTATGATCAGTATGAACAAACGTTATCAAAGGAAATCTTGGTAAAAATTATTTGGAGTGAACCAGCTCCTAAACACCCCTAATTTTCTCAACACATTCCGCAATTTTCTTACTGAAGAAGGGTGCTTGCCGGATATATGAAGACGATAGAAAACAGATGCAGGTTATCCCCAACACAATTGCAAAGCTTGATAGCTTGTCAAATACAGCATCCTCATCTGAAGAAATTAGCTGCAATTAATAAGTATCATTAGCACTGGAAAGTCATTTTTCAAAGATATTAATAGATGTAGGCTACCTCTCCTCTGCCCATGAATCACCATACATACAACTTGCCCTGGCCCTAATATCGTGCAGCAGTTAAGGGGAAGTGGGAGTAGGACCTAGGTGTTAGAGCGGAGACAGAGGCACAGTAACCACATTAAAAGAGGGGTAAAAAAAAATCAAGACTCCCCCAAATTTCCTTATGTGTTAGGGTCCCCATCATTATTGTAAGCCCTTCTGTGCTACCACCTTCCCCTCTACCAAAAAAAAGTAGAAATTAATTTTGCCACCTAGGTCAAGTAAAAGAATACCTGACCCTAACTATAATCTCACGTTAAGAGAGCCAGATGTGTGGCACACAAACATAGGGAAGGGGGATAAAAAGTTATGGACACATTCAAACAAACGTTTCAAGGGGAATGAAGATTTATTGCAGAAATCTAATAGGAAAGATGTGTCGTGAACCATCTGGTAAGTGACTTATATAGCCCCATACATGAGCATCTGTTGTCATGTTTTCAAAGTACAGAATTCCAAAACTGTCCTGATGAGTCTTCTGAATGCAATGAGTTTGCAGCACTGAACTGGGTGGCAGGGGCGGGGGAGGGGGGCGGTGTTGGAATCCTAAAGAAAAGGCTTGGACTTGACCTCCAAATAATATTCTGTATGGTGTTTTAGAGGTTAACAGGAGCACCTCCATATCATAGCCTCGTTCAGCCCTCACAACCTTCTTATGGCATTGTGGGCATTATGACATTTGACAGAGGAGGTAACTGAGATTCAGAGGGTTTCGGTGACGTTCCCAAGATTACCTGGAAAATGGTGGCATAGTCAGGACCCGGGACTATGTATTCCTGGATCTCTTCCCTTCCTTAGGCTGCCTGTGGGCCGTGAATCAGAATGCAAGTCTTGTTGGCTCTCAGATCATCCACCATCTTTCGGCTTACCAGACTGCTCGTGAACTAGGTACAAGCTTTTGAGAGGAGGGGCTCTGGGTTCCGAGAGCCAGGCACAGTGCCTTCCCTGGAAGAAGAGTGCTGAAAGCTTGCTGAATGAATTATTCTAGAAAGGAAAGCCAAGCAATCCTCAATACCTTGAATATACTCAGCAATGTGGTATGTGCTGGAATAAACAAAAGATAGGGTTTTGTCCCAATTAAGACTAACCAAATGGACAGAGCCAGGTACAATAACTAGAACTAAAGGGTTTGACAGAAAGTACAAGTACTAGAGTAGTCAAGGGTGGCTCACAAAAGTTAGGGATTTCAGTCACGCCTTGAAATAATTAACTCATTAATGGTAGAGAAAATAGGGCAAAGTGGGAAATGGCCTTTAAGTAGAGAAAGCAGAAGCAAAATAACAGTTTTTTAAAGTAGCAATAAAAACGACACCGGTAACATGGGGAAGGTATTTGTGTTACCCTTAATTTCTAAGATTACATAATAGGAAATGTAAGCATTTTCACAGGGGCAGTTGTTGAAGAGTCCGAAGGCAAAATACGCACTAATATTTTTACTGCTTTCTTAGAGTCACAATTCTGAAATCATTGCCTTGATACAAACAATCCTATCTAAAAGCATGTAAGTCTGTATCGACTGACATCTACCTTTTTTCCTACTTCAGCCCTACCCAGAAAACCAACAACACGCTAAGGCACTTGCAAACCCGCATGCAGACGCGGTCGATCTTCCACACAGCAGAGCTCGCGTCTGAGATGCGCTGCTAACGGGAGTGTTGTGACACCCTTGCTTAAGGTTCAGAGTTCAAACGCGCAGGCTACAGAAAGGAGTCAGGAGTGACCCCAGGGAGTGATATCCTACTGCTTCAAAGTGGCCTTGAAGCTTGAACTTAACCCAGCAAAGTGGAGAAAGGGGGGAAGGAAGCTCAATGGCGGTCATATTGGGTTCTTTTGAATCAGCCATGTCTTCCTGCTCCAACATGAGGTCCCTGCAGCATAAGGCTTCGTCAAAGGCAAGCAGAACAATTCATTAGCTGCTTCTCTCCAACTAATACACCCCCCCCCCATGGTAGCACCACAAAGATCCAGGGGCATGCCTGTCGGAGCAGTCAGTTCCAGGTAGTTACCATGAAGAATATCACTGCAAATGAGGATCAATGTCCAACACCACTTTGGAATAGTAATTTCTTAATTCTTATTCAAATCTGGCAGGCAAGATAATATAACTTGATCTGAATTGGCCATGTGATCCTGATGGCGTCTTGCTAATGGGCTGTTCACTTAATTTATGTAATTTTAAAAAATTAAATAGTCATATTTTAAATCCCCACTGCAGTCCTTCAGATTGAAAGTACACGCTTAAAAGTTACAGTGTCTTTATAAATCAGCATGACCAAACTTCTTACCTTGTTGACTGTGCTCTCTTAGAGTTTTACCTTTTCTAGGCTCCCCTTTTAGCTTGTGAGGAATATTCCAGAATCCCAGCAGCAAATCACTTAATGCTCGGCTGTGGGAAACTAGGTTTGTCAATTTGGTTTTAGACTGAAACATAAATCTATTGCTTTATGAATATGTAGTAGGAATCTAGCATACTGAGTGACAGATATATTTGCAAAGAGGACTTACCTAGCTGGGTAAATGTCACGTTCAAAAGTCAACAAAATCAAATTCACTCTGTTATACACAATTCCAGAAAAAATACATCTTGATTCATGAAACATTTATTGAGACCCTACTATGTTCAAGGCATTGTGCCAGCTACTGGTAACTTTATCTTTGTTTAAAAATCAATTTATTTACCCTGCTCTATGTGGATAATGGCAGCCTGAACCTTCTCAGGCTTCCCTTGGATTCAAGGTACAGAACAATCATTCCAGCAAAGGAAAGGCTTCTCAGAAGCAGGCAAACTTCTCAGTAAAATCTCTGCTTTGAGGGTTCTTTAATATATGAAGTTGTTCTCTTGGTTTCCTCTAGCCTAGAACAGCACCTTTCTCTCTGGAACCTTCTATCAAGGATTTGGAGAGAGAAATGGATGGACATTATGTCTCACTTAGAATATATTTGAAGGCATATTCACTACTTTCTACATTGGACTCTGATATCATTGTGGTGAGGTTCACAGCTGCTTTGTTCCGGTTTATAAAGAATTTCCTAACAAATTAACTAAACCTTTGGTGATAGCACGGTGCAGTAGTAAATGAAGAAGCTGGCTACATTCTACATATTTTTATACTCTCTTCTTTTTGTTCTTGTTTTTGCTTTGAGGCGAAGGGAATAGGATGAAGTCAAAGGACTTCGTATTCAGCTAATCCCACCACCCCAGCTCCTATAGGGTCCCTTAAATGAAGGGAAAAGCAATCACTACATTCAGAAGTCCAAATATTCCAAGTAGAAGGAGAAAAGTGATTAGATGCCTTGTGGTTAGAGCAGATTTCAAAAGGGTAGCAAGAGAAATGACAGAGAGAGGGAGTTCGATTCATTAAGACATAAAAATGAATATATAATTTGTGTGTGTTCATTTAATCTGTATTTATTTACTCATATATATAAAATGTATAATACATGTACCATTTATATACTATCTGAGCATATCTAGTCTAATGCATGTTAAGGGATACATACTATTAGGTCTGTGAATACACATGTGACAAGAAGTACGAGTCAGAATTGCTCAGATTTGCTGCAGAGAGGGCATGGGGTGAGGGTGCTGGGGGGAACAGGGGATGTGAAACCACTGACCTGGGGAGCTCCCTTTTATCTATTCCATGCATTAGAGCTCCAGGTTCGATTCTGTTTGGGAAAGCCTCCTAACTCCCTCACTACTTTCCCGTCTGATATTTCACTGCTCCCCAAAGGTATAAGCTGCCTTCTCTTCAGAGAAGTTAATCTTCACGTGGCCCTCCTCTCCTCTTCCAATAAAACAAGCTGTGTTTCTTCTCAGCTCTGTTGCTTTCCACCCATCATTACTACTTATTCTTTAAGGTCAAGCTCAGACGCTCTTCCTGTCTCAAACCCTTCCTAGAAACTCCAGCCTATAACCACGGTCATCCGTTTTCCTAACTCCTTTTCTTTTAGTTGACCTTGTAATTAATGTCATCTGTTGGTGTTTCTGAAGACATTTTTCAGGTTTTCTGATTCACTTTCAGTTTTGAGTTGTCAGACTAAACCTAGTATGGATAATCTCAGAGTAGGACTATCTCTTACAGGTAAGATCCTTTTCCCTAACCCCATTCCAGCCCACCCGAGCCTTATCCACTCCATTTTACATTTTCCCTTGAGACAATGCACTGTCCATGCCTATAGGGTCACCTAGAGCTAGAAAAGGGAATTGTCCCTCGTTCTACCTCACTGGTTGGAGCTAGACAACTGCACATCTCCTGATCTGTCTGGTTAACATAAGAATACTTTTGTGGTCCACATGTGAAGATATTCAAGTATGCTGTTAGCTACAATCCAATATTTTATTTTATTTTAATTTTTTTTACAGTCCTATATTTTAAAGGCAGTGTAAAATATATTCACAGAGGAAGCATCTCTAATAAACAAAACACATAAGAAATAAAAGTTAGGCCATATCTGTGTATGGAAAAAAAATGTAATCACCTGCAACAGCAACATAATCCTTGAATATGCTTTGAACAGCCCATTACAACTTTCCTCATCCTCCTAGAAGCTTGTATTCCCTCAAAAATTCATTTAATAGCTAAATACTATCATTCAATTTCAAAAATAGTGTTTTTGTTTTGTTTTTCTACTTTCTTAATTATTAAATTGCCAGGATCAGGGCACCTGGGTGGCTCAGTTGGTTAAGCATCTGCCTTCGGCTCAGGTCATGATCTCGGAGTCCTGGGATGCAGGCCCCATAGGGCTTGTCTGCTTGTCTCTCTCCCTCTGCCCCTCACCCACCCCCCACCCCAGTCTGTGTGTATGCTCTCTCCCTCTCTCTCTCAAATAAATAAATAAAATCTTTTTTTAAAAAAATTGCCAGGATCTACAAATATTATGGTAACTGCTTTTTATTTTGGGCATTTACCCACAACCATTTAAGAAGGTATCATTTCCCCCATTTTTCAGATTAGAAAACTGAGGCTCCAGGTGGCATTGAAGCTTGTCCAATGTCATTGAGTTGACAGAAAGACCTGAGCTGGGTTCTGGCTGACTTCAAAGCCCAGGGCTACCCACAGGGCCACTCACTCTTTCGTATGTACAGTATTTTGGCTGATGTATCCATTGAGTAAGTGTTCCTGAAATAGTCCAATTGCCAGATATTAACATTCTAACTATAAAAAAAATCTTCTAAGTTTCAAGCAACCAATTTTAAACTTGAACTACCAGAACTATCAGAACACAATCACTTTTAATTCTGAGACCTCCTATCCTCATCCATGTCTGAGTGAGGTCAAGAAAAATGGGAAGATTTACTCTAGGTCCTTAAATGAGCTGTCACTTTTATAAAAAGATGATATTGCACGTACATCCTGGCATGTACTTGGAATTGCTTCACAAAAGTGTTAATGCTTTTTTTTTTAAATTAAAAAAAAAATACATACTATGGCTCTGTTTATGGAATGCTGCATTTTTCTATCTATTAACATAACTGACCTATTCATAAGTGTTTTTCAATTTTCTGTCACATGCAAAGATGCTCACCCCCCTCCTTTGAGTGGTTGATTTTTCCTCTCTGAATTCACCACTCATCCTCATTGAACTGTATTAAAAGATATACCTAAACATGTTCCTATCTCTCCATGGACCTTTTATATGAAAATAATAGGAAACACTCCTTCAACACCATAAAGAGGAATATTTTCACCATTTATAAATGTTAGCTTTCAGTCTCCTGCTGAAAAATGCAGTTAAATCTCAGATTCAGTAAGGTTCTATTCACTTTAAGTATTCATTATTATGGAGGTTTTTCTGCCTGATTGGTTAAAGAAGACAACACAATTTGTAATTGATTTTTTTTTTTTTTTACCACTGAACAACTAATTTTGTCTTTCAAAAAAAGCTCTAGGGTTTATTAACTGTGCAATCACAATTTACTGAGGTCCCTTCATCAAATTAGCCCTGCAACAATGCAATTTTTCCCTTATTTTACTTCTATTTCAAGAAGGGCTTTCCACTATGGCTCTTATTAAGACAGACAGTCACTCTCCTCTAATTTAGGTGTTTTTCACATGGCAACAATTCATTATTACAGCTGAAGATTTTTTTTAACCCAATTCTGGGCTTCCCTTTCCTTATTTCCTATTTCCTACAACATCATAAAATGTGTTATCTCCAAATTGTAGCAATCGCTGGCTCTTCAAAGGAATATGCTTTGTTGATCTTTAGAAATAGAAATTTCAATCTAGGAATAATCCACTAAATTTCTTTGACTGTTGGTCTGTTTCTTTATTTTATCTATTCATTTATTTCACCCTTAGCTCTACAATAACGAGCTCCAAGGAAATGACTAACTTATTAAAGTCTTTTTTTTTTAAATTGCTCTTTTCCTTCAGCATTCTCAGCAAGATACATTGACTATATTTTAGCTTTCTCCGTTTATTTGCAGGAGTACATGACTCCTACAGCCTCTCATCAATACCTATATAAAAACTTGCTTCTGCAGAACCGAAGAAATGTTTTCTTACCTAGTTCCTAGCACCTAACTTAACTCTTGTCCCTCAAAGGAACAGCCGATATCCCAAACAACAAACGACTACGTGAATGGAAATCCAGAAACAGAGCCCCGAAGATCAATAGATGTGACCGACAAAGCATTTACATTCTCAGGGGTCCAGCTCACTGTGTTTCTAAGTGGATCAGAGATACCATCCCCGGCCACCGTGAATGGAAAGGAAACTGGATGCCATCAGAGGGAGATACAAGTACTAATGCGGTGAGGTAATATGGCAAAAAATAGAAGAGTCAAGGAATGAAATGCTGCCCTTAGGAATCTTAAAATAAGCTCGCACTTGCATCCCAACGCTCAGAAGAATGAGAAAAGGCAAAGACAGAACTGCAGAGTTTAAAACCCTGGGAACCAAGAGTGGTGAACTCTTACTTCCACTAATTATCAACTGAAGTTACACCCTGAGTAGTTATAGAGTTATCTCAGCACGTTTTCCTAGGAACATAATAAGTGAAAGATTGCTGACATCTTTCTAGTTTGATGGGAGAGGGGGGTCAAAATGCTGACTCTCCACACTGTGAGATATCCAGCAGAGGTGGCCCTGACACACACTCTGACTGGGCTTTTCTAAGAAGCTTGCTGAAGCACGAATTTCCAGCCAAAATGTCTGGGAAATGGTCAATGTAGAGGGTTTTTGCACATGTTAGGCACACTGCAGCAGCCTTTTTTTGTAGAAAGCAACTCAGCAGTCTGTCAATCAAAGGTCCTGAGGCTGACAGATGACAGACACCCACTTCTGACCTTGCTGGGCCACCAAGACAAGGAAGACAGAAAGTGGCTGACAGCAGAAATCTCCCCTCCCCCAATAAAATAAAAGGAAATAAAATTATTGCTAAACAAATTTCTCCATTCTGGCCTCCCTTCAAATCCACTATGTGCCATTCTATGCCTTCACCTGAATTTCTAGAAGGCACATGCTTCATGCCATAAGAGGAAAAGGGTACTCTGTGCCCTTCCTTTAGAAGCAAGTGTTCATAGTTTTGTTTTGGGGTTTTGGTTTGTTTCCCAAGAGTATTTCTCATTGGGTAGGACATCTCATATATGCACTGGCTTTATTTTCTTGGTAAATCAATTCTTGATAAATGGAGAGTTAATTCTAGGTGAATTTAAGGGCGATCACTTAAATCTAACAATTATTTTATTGTGTATAGAAGTGGAGGAAAAAGGTGGAAAGGTCTCTTTTCATTTACTTTAGGCTAGAGTTGAAAATATTGGATGGACTCTAAACATGGAGATAACCTGGCACATAGACTGAATAAAATAAATTTTATCTCTGCATTAAGTTCTTGTGATAAAGTGAGTTTACTTCCTTGAGGAGTTGTCGATTGGGGAAAAGGGGGGAGTTAAAGCCTGTATCATTTTTCTTCCCGTGAATGAACTTTTATAGATTAATAGTTCTAAAAGCTTTTTGAAATTCAACTACAAGCTATGATTTGGGGACACAACGATGAATAAAATACAGTTTTGACTTTATTCCGGAGTTCACCGTCTAGAGGGGAAGTCTTAACACAATTGGACATTTAAGATGTACTGAGTTATGTGTCCCTATCACTGCTCTTGCTGGGTTGGAAATATCAAAATCGGGCTCTACAGAGATTGTTTCCTAAGCAAGTCCAATGTACAGAAGAGTACTCAGCCAGATACATCCCTGTCTGCCCCCCTCTGAAAAGTGCTCTTCATCCCCCAGTTGGACACATGGACGCATCAGCCTGACAGAGATGACCTGCCCAACTTATGGGAGTCTTGCCTTGACCAAATAAACATGCCCCAAGTATTTAAAAATGAATATTCGCATAAGCACCCACACATACATGCTGTGTGCATGTCCCTCCTAAGGCAATGTTTCTCTTTCATGTCTGCATTCCCCATACATAAAATAATCCATTTGCTTTCCTCCCCTCCCCCCATCTTTCAAACCTTAGAGTAATAACTTCTAGGAAAGAAGAAATAATAAAGAATGATTACACAATCTTATTTGGGCAAAAAGCTAACATATGGGTATCAAGGCCAAAAATATGGATTTCAAGATAAAACATATGGACGCCCATATGGAAAAAAAGGTTTCCTGGCCGGAAACTCTGCTGTTGCGTTTTTTATGCCTATATGTACGGTACAGTTTTTTTCCCCTCTGCTGGATAATGCTGTCTGCCGACAGCTTTTAATGTTATAAATTCACAAACAAATTTCACAAGATGCTCCACTGTTATCATCTTTATTAGATTTTTGTATTCTCTTAATCCTTTTCATCGCTTAATAGCTCAACAAGTAATGGATTTTTAGTAAAACGGTGAGGCTTATTACGATCAATCCTGTTGCTGAATCTCTCCTTGACGCTCAACTTATGAAACTTATTTTTCTTCAGAACCTTAATAAGAAAATTCTTTCCTCCACACACGTGTGCATGAGCACACTCACACACACACAAACACACACACGGTCACTTAGGATCCTGCCTCTGTCTTGAGGAGATGCCCCAAGCTTGGCAAGACACACTTGCAGGGACCTCATGATTCTATATTCGGCAGAGTTGCCTACCATGGAGATAGCAACACATGGGTCAGCTACGAGAGAAATTCCCAAGGAAGTTTCCGTCTTAGTCTCCTACATTTTACTCATAGAGACCTTTTCCTTTACAGGAGGGTCAGGGAAGGGAATGGAAGTATCAAAACTCAGCAAGAGACTTTTTGAGGAAATGTGTACTTAGCGCTGTGCCTACTTTTAAGTCAGTGGAGTCTCTGTGAACAGATATTTAAATGTGAAGTTATCATATAATTTACAAAAGAAAACACTTTGGAGGAAGAACTTCTAGTGTGCCTCCTTTGGCATTTAGATAAATTTAAACCCTGGCCTTATAAGACTGAGGGGGGCAAATATCCTACCGGACACGCCCACCAGGGGAGACCTTCCATATGAACATGTGTTTATGTTGCAGTTTCAAAGGGGGAAGGGGCAAGCTTTCTGATTTTCAGCTCCTGGAGCTCTGGATTTCAAGTAGGAGCACTGCCTTCTATCCTGAAGGTTCCCTGGGGGGTATGCATTCCCTCCAACAGGGGAAGGCTCGCTCCTATTTAACAGAAATAATATTACAGGGAGTTTGGCTGTGGTATTAAAAGCTAAGAAGGACTCTTTCAGTTCCTTCTATCCTCTTTAAGGAAGCAAATCGTGGATATTGGGTTCAGAGGGGCTCAGCTTATGCAAGCTGAGTCTGTGGGATTCTCTTTGAACCGATTTATGCCAGTGGTATAAAAGGCAAAGAAAATAAGGAGAAACTAAATTCAGCGAAAGGGCGAAGCAGTGGCAGGTGATGTATAGTAACAAACACGGCACTGTCCTCGCATACTTCAGCAGCGTTCCGCTATTACACCAATTACAGCCCGCACATCTGAATTATTAAATCGTCCTCTCTGCCACCCGCCCTGCTTGGTATCTCTAGAACCAGAATAAAAGACAACTCTTTGTGTTCTCATTACAGGATGGCCAAGTTTCCTTGTTTTAAGGTAATTTGCTTTAAAAAAAAAAAAAGCCACCTTTATCAGTCGTTAACCATATTCTCTAACTGCCGATAGGAATCAAGTCCAAATTCCTTAATTGGAGACGAGACTATTCACAACCTGGACCCAAGCTACCCTTCCGAACTTCTTTTCTATTCTTTCTTTTGATGAATACCACACACAACAAACTCTTTGCTGATTCTTGTAAAAGTAAATAGGGCTTCCAAGCTTTTGTTCACGCAGTTCTCGCTGCTTCGAACACTCCCTTCCATCCCCTTCTCTTCCTTCAACAGCATGTGTTGAGCAAATAATCTGCCAGGCAATAGCACAGATAATGGAAATATGTTGGCAAACAGGCGGACACAGTTCCTGAACTCAGGAAGCTTACAATCTACGCGAATTCTAAACTGTCCTCTGAGATCCAGCAATAACTCAGCGATGTCTTCCTGACGCTTCTTCAGCAAGTAGTCATGACCCAAATTTTCCTTTAGGTCAGACTGAAATTCCATAGTGCCTAATATGCTGGGGCCTCATCAGGCACACAATAAGGACAAAATAAACCATGAAGGAGAAATGTTACTATTAAGAAAGCATTCAGTTCCTTCGATCATTCAGCTGAGGTTATCACTCATCCTGAGCACAAGGTCTCCCAAGTAGAAAGCTACCAATACGTCTTTATTTAATCATAAATGGGAACACAGGTTAGTTCCTTTCCTCCAGGAACTTCCTATCTTACAGAGATGGTAAGACATAAACAAACAAGTCAAGAAAAATATACTCAAATGCCCTCTGGAAAACCAATGATGGCAAGAACGGTGACTTGTGCTATAAAGCAGAAAAAACGTGAAGGTTGTCTTCTAGCGATTGCTCCTAAAAGATGGATCTGAAGGAAGCCTGCTTTGTGATTACTTAGGGAATACAATGCCTCAAACTGCAAAAATCAACACTAATTTGAAATTATTTTCTAAATGCAATGTAATGTTTGATTCAATTAAAAGAGACGCAATGCTTTGGAATCGAGTCAAAACAACAATTATTCAATGATTCTGGAAAGGCTTTTCCAAAATGCATGTTGGCTTGAGTTTATGGAAATAATGACCTCCTGACCTGGAACAGAAGCAAGTGATTTTCATTATGTTTATACTGTGGATTTTTCCCATCCCTAATCCTGGGTTGCCAAATTGAGAATTCTGCTTCGATTATAACCTATGTTCTGCTTGAACTGTGGATCATCTTGCAGAAACTGTAACTTCTGTAACTGTGGTCAGATCAGGGAACTATGACCCGGCAGTGAATTTCATTTCACAGACCTAGGAACTAAGAACTAAAGAGTCCACGGTCTTAAAAACACAGATGCCTTAAAGCCAATGGCCAATTTCTCTTTAAAAGGTCTTTGGTCGTAACTCCTTTAGTCTGGTAATTTGTCCTGTAAATATTCTGCAAAAGCCTGAATCAATAAGAGAAATGCAAAATGAACCACGCAAGCCAGTTCATATGGTAGCCTGACTGAATCATCCATATTTACACAGCCCTTCAATCAAATGCTCGGGTAGAGTGGCCATGTTTATTTCTCTTGCTTGCATATAATCTCTTTATTAAATTTGCTGTCTTTCCAGGGGATCTAGCAGGCTGTAACTTAAAGGCTATCCTCCTCCCCTCTGAGCTGAAAATCTTATTTTTAGAAGGAAGAAAAGACGAGGGAGCTGGGGATTGGGAAGGAGGCAATGGGGGGAGGGACGGAGCAGAGAGCGATTACTTGCCAAACCAGCACATGTTCACCAGAGAACACGGTCAAGTGGTCAGAGGCAGTGCTGATGTTAATTAGCAATGAAATGAGGAATGAACCAGCATTAGCCCTGAGACTAATCAATGGGAAAATCACTCCAAGCAGCAGCTTAATGAAGTGGTATACAGCTGTTTATTTTTAGACCGTTTTATCCTCACCAAAAGAAAAAAAAAAATCTCCATTAATTAATAAAAAAAAACTCGCTAAAGTATATTTCTTTTCAAAGCCACGGTACAGCTCTGATTTACGTATTTATAGCCTAATGCCCTACACTTATTTCTTTGAATTAACAGAACAAATAATAAGAAATTAGGTGGGTATAAACACACACACCATATCAGAAACATGCCTTTTCTTTTCACCTTTGCATATGAGTTCATACTTGTTTTCATGTATAAAAGAACATCACTTTTCCCTGAGATGTAAAACTGCTCTAATTTTTTTGTAAGTGGACCACAGAAAAAGATGTAATACACAGGAAATAAGAGTCTTCTCTCATTTCTTTCAAATGTGAGGGGAATTACTTGGAAAATATTTTTGCAAACAAAAATTGTTTCTCACTTTGTAAAACAATGACTGTCATCTATCTAAGAGCAAGGCCATAGAGCCTGTTAATTAAGACCTACTGATCTCTGGGGTTTTGTGATCGAAAGCACATCATGACATATATGGGAATCCAAAGCTAGAGGGCCAATTAGGGAGAAAAAAAAATCTTTTGTCATTTTATCAGGATGTTGAGGAAACAGGGTAGTCAGTTTAAACAGAGTAAGTCTCTCATTGAGAATTTCTTCCTCTGCTCTCATTGGAAGATAAAATTTTCCTCTGAAGGATACAAATGTTCTCCTACCTTAGCAAGTTCCAAATAAGCTAAAGGAACTTCTCAAATGAGAAAATCTTACTCACAACTCTGGAAACAAGCTTGAACTCAACATTTCCTCCTAACCACGGAGAGGTTACTGAAAGCACATTTGCTAACTAGAGTCAGCCAGACTCGAGTTAAAATGTAACTGGCTGGGGGCTGGCAGAGGGAAAAGAAGGAACCCCAAAGGGCTCCCCTCTCATTGCCTCTTTTTTCCTCTCTCTTCCCTCCTTTCTATTTAAAAATGCATTAAGTAACACTATCCCCCGATGATACAGAAAACTTAGCGTTTGCAAAATGTGTCCAAGTGGAAATCAGAACACAAGTAAAAAACAAAACAAAACAAACAAATAACCACACAAACAGGCTTCGTCACTTTCTCTTTAGTTAGAGATGCAAAATGATAAGTAAAAGACAAAACTTCTCCTTTTACTCATTCTTCCACCAACTTGCAAGGTAAGTAAGGACTTTGTGGACCTTCGTTGTCTCCAAGGGGAAAGCGTATACAAATGATTTTCTTTTTCACATCAGACCACGACTAACTCACACACACACTTCCGAAGAAAGTCTACGTTACCCTTGACTCACAGCTGCCAAAAGTCAAGCTAAAATTTCAACAGATCAACAGTTAGATCTGTTGCTATTAATGCAGAAGAAAGAAGAGCACCCAGTTCTCATGCTCGACACTCGAGGGTCTTCTGATCCTTGGTCTGAGCACTGTCCTCCAGGGCCACGGCCATTGTTTAAGCATACTTCCTATACAGGGAAGCATCTTGAGAAAACAAAAACAAGAAGCAACAACAAAACAACAAACCCACTGCTAAGTGCAAACCTGGGAAACCACGGCACTCAGGTAATCCCCTTTATGGGCTGATTTGATAGCTCAAGGAAATGGAAACAAAGCAGCAAGCCCGAGCACACCAACAGCTGGTTGGGAAATTGCTGCAGATTGTTAGGGGAAGACTCCAACGAAAGATAGGCAATGGAAAGGTTAGAAATGATAGTTTAAAAAAGACAAATTACTCCAAAGACCGTATTCTTTAAATCGCTGAAGCAAAACATGTTTATTCGATTTGTTTGTATGCCTATTACAAAAATGCTACTTTGGGATTCTAGGAACCCAGTCTGTCAATTTTTCAGTTTCTGCACTTTCATGGTTGCTTAGAGCTGTTTAATGCAAATACACTTCCAATATGAGATTTCATGCCCCTAAATTACACCCAGTTAAAAGCGAATGAAAATGTAAGGTAAATAACTATAATCAACCATATTATCTTTCTCTTGGCACCTCTCACTTTACAGGCATATTTAAAAACATCTCTGGGGTCCTATCCTTTTTAACAAGCAGCAGCGGATTTCCTGGAATATTACTTAAGATGCTGTGCAGCGAACATTACACAGGTTAAAATGTTACCTAGAGACCTAGAAAGAACTGCATCTGTTGCAGAGCCATCTTTTTTTTTGCTACATTTTGGAATGTCTAAGAAGATGAAAAGGCATTTGCTGTGGAGGGGATGAAAAGAGATGAGAAGAGTTTAAGTTTGTCTTTTATGTGCAAGTTCATTGATCAGTCGTGGTGAAGAACATGGAAGTTTGAAAAAGTCACTCTGGGAAGAAATGAATGGGGGCCGAAAGGAAATGTACAAATAAGAAGGACCTGCTGGATTTGCCATACAAAGAAAGTACTTAGAGTAAACCATGAAGTTACTCTTGGAGGAGAGCAGCTAATGCCCTGACCATTTTTATCTTAGATCACCTCTTTTTTTTTTCTCTTGAGTCAGTAAATCTCAAAAATCAGTGTACCTACAGACCCCCTAGTGAAGTGCCTAAAATGCAGAGTTCTGGGCCACTCTGAGAAATCTCAGTTAAACAGACGAACAGAGGGAACACAGGAATCTACATTTTTTTAAAAAAGATTTTATTTATTTATTCGACAGAGATAGAGACAGCCAGCGAGAGAGGGAACACAAGCAGGGGGAGGGAGAGGAAGAAGCAGGCTCATAGCAGAGGAGCCTGATGTGGGGCTCGATCCTGTAATGCCGGGATCACGCCCTGAGCTGAAGGCAGATGCCCAACCGCTGTGCCACCCAGGCGCCCCAGGAATCTACATTTTTAACTAGCACTAGAAGCGAGTTTGTGTTCTACAGTTTGAGAACACGGCTCTGTAATGTTAAGAGCACACATGTTTAAAAAATGACAAACACCATGTCAAAAAGACTTTCAATCCATTCACGTAGGCTTTCCCAGCAAAGCACACAATTATGACTTATAATCAAGCCTCCAAGAGTATGATTAGCAAGGGAGCAAAGGGGAACGGGGATTGGAAGCAGAATCAATAAATGGCTCAAATATGTGAAATTACCTTGTTCACCCAAAATATAAGAGGGCATTGTTCTGTCATCCCATGGCTCAGCTGCCTCAGTTCAATTTTAGGAGAACTGGTAAGCATTTCCGTTTGTGGGGGGCAAATTTCCAAATAACCAAGTCTTTGAAAAAGTGAGATATCACCTCTCTAGTTACAGAGCCATCACTCTCTTGGTACCCACCTGGGCAGCATGGCAGATGGGCAGAGAGCTGAGTCTAAATCCAGTCCCATCCTGTCACTTACTAGCAGGGCAATCTCGGGCAGGACCGGGCCCATTTGCTGGCACATGGGAGGCATTCTTCATCTGCACGCCTATACATTCTAGGCAAAAGCAGACTTCTGCACAGTAAATACAAAACCACCTCTTCACAAATTAAAAGGGTGAAATGAGATAACAAAGCTGTGCCCTTCGCAGAGAGACTGGAACATAAGAAGATGAGAAGAATGGACCAAAAAAAAAAAAAAAA